>NC_133591.1:13348821-13648821 GCF_964106895.1 Numenius arquata | reverse complement strand
CCTGAGCCTCATCTGCTGCTACTATAAAGGCATTTCAGCTTAACTTCCCTGGTGACGTGCCTTGGCTAAAGATTTTATCAGACATTTAGTGGTGATACTGCTGGATTTCTGCAATGTTCTGAAACACTTCCATGGGATTTAATGTGAAAATGAGTAAGCTTTTCAGTTGAAAGTTAATAGATAAATATGTAAATGACATAGAGTAATAAATGGGCAGTGTTCTTCCTTCTAGACTTTTAAAAATCCCTCTGCAGAATAATATAACAAGAAGATAAATAAGATGTGAATGACAGGAACGTGAATGCATACTGTAGTTTTCGCACTTGACAAGTTTATGCTTTGCTCTTTTTTCTGTACATCTTTTCCCCTACTGTACTTAGCAATGCTCATTTGAATAGTACAATGAGCCTGTGGCCATTATTTTCAGTGTTCTTAAGTTGGAGCTGTTAGTGCTGAGCTGACAAAGGGATCCATATGTTTAGAATCTGTACTTACCTTTGAAAAGCTCTCTGTGAATTCCAGCCGTCAGCTGTCCACACAAACTTTGGATAAATATGGGCAAATGTCTCTTCATTATCTTAAAACACACTACAATATTATTACAGTAGCGACTGGAAGCCATAATTAAGGTCAAGTCCCTGTTATGTGTACCCGGAATGAGTGACGGTCTCAAAAATGGAAAAATCACATTTTAAAAAGACAAAAGTAAGATTCTTACTGCCATTTCGCAGCTGGGAAGACTGAGGAACAGTCAGTGATGTGCTCGATGTCACCTGGGTTGTGTGACAGAGCTGAAATCAGTCGGTACGTCCAGGTTAAGGCCTTAACGTCGTGGTTTTCTCCTCTCGTTGGGTGATTTCTTCTCAAAACTGCTGGTGTCTTACATACCACTCTGGCTTAGCTCGGGCTGCCTCTTATTTGACTCTTTCTGACAGAATCCTGTGTGCTACTTTTAAAAGCCTCCCGGCTCGGAGCTTTTAGAAGCACGTCCCTCCCGCAGGCTGGCGGTGACAGCTATGCTGGTTTGTACTGGCACTGCTTACCACGTGCTGCAAAGGGATGTAAACAGGGTGTAACTGATCCGAAGGGAGGGCACGTTGGTACGATTTGAATGGTGGGGGCCAGGAAAAAAACAAACAAACAAACAAAACAACAAAAGAAGAAAGAAAAGGGCTGGAGTTCATATTCTCACGCAGTTGTGTCTCCTACTCCCCACCTTTCTTTTGTCCCCGCGGTCAGTACGTTACAGGCAGCTGCTGCTGGTGGGTATTTACTTACTGAGACGTAAGGTACACATCAATTCATGGCAGAAACTCGCCTCAGGGCAGAAAATCTTCTGTAGGAAAGGAGGAATTTTAAGGGTTCTGGACTGAAAAAAAGAAAGCAAGCAAGTCAAAAAAACCCCCTCCCTGAGTGACTGAGAAAGGGAAATCTGGTTAGAGAAAGCACACTCTGGGCTGGGGAGATTCTTCATGTGCTTCTCAAATCAGATTTCCTCGGAGACTGTGGCAGACACTGTGACATTGAATTACATTTTCCTTTACATTTGTATACCAAAAATAAACCCTGCCTAAGTCATTCAGTGTCTTCTTGATGGTTTAGGAGCAGTCAGGATGACAACAGCTACTGGTCAGAATTGTCAGAATCAAGCCTCATTATCACAGCTCGCAGTACTTGACCTGCAGACCTGGCCAGGAGCAGACATTCAATAGGGTGCCAAATTCCTTTTGAATTAAAATCTTGCATATAGGATTCATGCTTCCTAGAAAGATGCTCTTCCTCCTCGTAGGTATTATCAGCGTAATACTGTTATTAAGGTGAAGCTGATGATGAGCTGGGCACTGGCAGTTCCCTACTCCAAAGGCCGTAAAGGGTATTACGGATTACAGAGTATATTCATTACTTTGTGAGAGAGGGTTCAAATGAGGGAGAGCGAGTGTTGCTGGTAGTGCTATAAACGTCTGAGACAGCAAGTTTTGTAGAGCCCTTCTTTGAGAACAGGGTTGCAGAGAATGTCCACTCATGTATTTTTACACATAGAAAAAGGCTGGATTTTCAGTATTGCTTATCTGCAGTTCTAAAAGCGTGGGGACGTATTTTCATGCTACATATGAGCTGAAGATTTAACAAGCTGTTAAACTGGACTACAGCTTTATGTTCCCTGCTGTTCGGCGTTGTTTATCGGCCAAGTACAGGGAACCGAGGAGTGCATTCTAAGAGTAAACAGCAGCAAAACCCCAAGTGAGATATAAATTAAATGGGAAGTACAGTCCTTGCAGATTATAGCCAAAGGTAACCTTTTGAGAAATGCATAAGACAGTCCCATATGCAAATTTGAGGTAAATATTGAGATATAGATTTCAGTAGGTATTTAGATGGCTCGTTCTTGCTGGCTTCAATGGAAGTGAAACATCTGGAAGGTTGTGAAAACCTCACGGACCAATAAATTCTCTTGTCCTGGCTCACCCCATGTCATATGCTGTTGGTATCCAAAGAATGGTGGGTGCTCTGTTCCTAGGACAAGCCCCTCGAGGATGCTGAGAGCTTGGGCCTCTTGTTCATGGTAAGTGCTTTCCTTCCTTGCTTGCTTTCTTCCCTTCCTTCATCCGTCTGTCCAACCCATCCTTTTAAATCTGATCAAGAACTGAGAAATCATTTTTGGTACAAGTTTCCTCCTCCATGGTTTGTCCATTTGCTTCCATTGAAATCAGATTTTGATGCCAAGTTTTTAGTTAAAACTACAGCTTATCCTTCGGATGTGCTCGGTCCTGTAAATGAGGAGTGAGATGTTTGAAAAGACTTGCAGGAAGGCAGAACAGACAGGTGTCACGAAATCATAGGACCTTCATATAGAAATCATTTATCAAGGTCTTCAGATCTGTCGAGATCTAATCGGATCTTGTGGTTTTGAGAATCTTGAATATTTCTGTGGGGAAATTCTTAGTTTTCTATGCAGGCTGGGTTTTCATCAGCACAAAAAGAACCTAGAAAGAAGTTGTTTTAAAAATACTGACATTGCTAGATTTTTATCAAATCTCCATAAAAAGAAGAGGGTTTGGCCTAAAAGCTGTGTACAAAGAAAATAAATCTTGTATCAGTGCACACCTTAAAAAAACCCTATTTTTTTTTTTAGCCAAACTTACTAATATCTGCCTTCTTATTTGTTACGGGTTTGTTTTATTTTGGTTTTTTCACATCAAAAAATAAACTCTAGACAGAGCCTGGGAAGCAATAAATCTGGGTGTGTCATTAGTAAGTGCTCTAAAAAGTTCACATTGCATAGTGCTATGAAATTCCTCTGGGAACATATATTTTTATATACATGGCAGAGGGCTAAAAATAGGTTACTAGAAAAAGCCATAGTGTTAGAAAAGAGGAAGAGGGTTTTCCAATTTGTTTTATTGTTCTGTTTTGAAATGAAGAATTGTAATCTGAATGGGGAAAAGTTAAAAAAAAAAAAAAGTAGTCACAGAAAATGAGTCAGATTAGACTGGATCTAATGAAAGTAATAAGCTGTGGGATGGATCTGTAAAGCAATTCCCTATGTTCCTCTGGAAAGGACTGGTCTTTCCATTTGCTTTAGCCCGAGTTGTGTCAAACCCAGCAGTCCTGAGGGACAGGTGGTGGTTGGTTTCTGAGCAGGCAGAAGATGATGCTTTGTGGAATGGTTTGGTATCGGCTCAGCCAGCGTTCCCTGGATGGTTGTCCCTTGAAGGGTGAGGTAGGTTCCAAACTTCCAGTGAGATAATGCGATTTTTTAGCACTTTCTATCCCTGCCTTTCGAAGCATTTAAAAAGGCAGTACAAGTGATGCCATTTCCCCCATCTAGAGATGGGGCACTAAGTCAGAAAAATGAGGCCAGAAATGCCGTGCTCCTTTGACAGCTGTTGAGGCCCAGCTCCAGTAGTCGGTCATTGGTGAAACTGGAGATGACATTCAGGTCTGTCAGCCCCACTGAGGAGCCCTGGCCACAGGTCGTGTGCCGTAGTGAACGTTGTGAAATCAAAGTCTCCCTTCTTGCTTTGTCACTGGCCGCGTGCAGCTCGTGTGGCATGTCCCTGGTCTGCGTATGCCGAAGTTCCTCTCCCCAGGGCAGTGTCTTTGAAGCACGTCTGCTGGGATGGGATTCGGGCAAGGGAACAGGAGTTCCTTGCACTGGTTCTGGTGGAAAACAGGAAACGGGCAGGGTGGTGCCTCTTGTCCATGCCAAACTTAGGGCAAGCGGCTCCTTTATTCACGCTATTGCTAAGCTTGCCTTTGATATTTATGTTTCCTTGAGGTGGAGTAGTGTTATGAGGTTCCACTGGAAAAGAAGTACGTTGAGGGGCTGGATACACGTATCCACACGTGGATGTACGTACACCTTCACTCAGAGACACACAACCCTCACTGAAGCCGTCAGCAATGGCTAGCCTTCTGTACCTCTGTAAAAACTCCTCTTTATCAGCTGTGGATGAATGGAAGACTGTTTTTGAAAGAGAATGCCTGTCTTATTTATAAAAGCCTAATCAGGCAGATCAAGAGAGCCTTTTTACCTGTGTTTTCTAATCAGAACATACACAAAGTCTGTTTGCTTATCTCTTAAACCTCTGCTGTCCAAACAGAACATATGGTGTCTTTGCAATGGCAAAGGTGAATTGAAGTCCTCAACTCCTGTCATCAGAGAAAGAGCTCAGGAGGATTTAGGAAAGAATGGTGTCATTCTGCTGCAGTCCATCAACTGGAAGCGCTGGAGCCGCCCATGTGCTTGGAGGTAAATCTGGCTCCTCTCTAGTCAGCGCTGTCATGCAAGCGAGAGGCTAGGAGTGCGCGGTGGCAGATGCCGATTAATTCATCATCGATAAAGTGTAAGCAAATCACATGGTAGAAGACACTTGTAACCTCAGATATGGCAGGGAAGGTTCAGATCAGAGAGGAAGAAAGTCCCTGACTTCACTGAGGCTGGACCGTGCGTTTGTTTCAGCTTGCTGTCATGGGTGGAGCCGGTTCTTTCTCATTTTGTGCTGAGAGGTCGTCTTTCTGCATGTTCTGGCAACTAACCTGCTTTTCAAGAAAGTGGACTGGAACAGGCCAGCTTTTTTGTTAAGAAATGGGAAGAATAGATTTGTGTGTATGAGTGAAGAAGAAGAAGAGGCGAGTATTTACTTAATTACCTTTCAGTTATACACATCATATCTCTATCGTGTATAAATAGCATGAGGAGTTAAGCCTTCTTAGTCTTTCTCCTTCTTCAATTCTACAGTGACTGAGTGATGACTGCGGTGACTCCCCTCAAACAAACACCTCTCTGCCCTCCACCCCTGCACAGGGATTCTTCTCCTTCCCTTTCTTTTTTTGCCAAAATAAACTCTGTGTGTAAATTGGATGAGCACTGAGTACATTAAAGGGGAGGGGGAACAAAAATAAGACCCTAATTAATAGTTTTGTAACTAAAGGAATGAGAGAAGAATAATTTGAGGAATAAAAAGAGCAGCTTTCCGATCTGTTCCTTGGTGTGTGTTTGTGCATGTAGTTGTACACTAAAATAATTCCAGCTGTCCTTCCTTCTTTTAATAATGGTTCATTGCTTTCCCGTTGTGGGGCCGTATTTGGACAAACATTAACCAGATCAAAGCCTAATGGATAGTTACGATGGCTCTGATTCAGCAAAGCACTTAAGCACAGTGTTTCATTGTGACTTCAATGGGACATGCTTTGACTTCAGCAAGATAGGAGTGGGACTTCAACCAGTGACAGGAGAAACAACTGTATGACTTGGCGGGGGTGTGTGTGGTGTGCTTAAAAAAACAAATGTAAAGCTAGTTTCCATTCTAAAGAAGGATAATTTGATGTTCTTCCTGCAAGGAATTGCTGTTGAATTAAGCAATTCCTTAATCTCGGCCGTACCTATCATGCAGTATTTTAGCTGCATAATTATGATAACGTGCATAACTATCGTGCAGCCAGAAGAGGTTGTGGAGACCATGGGATTCCAGTCAAAGGGAAGAAGGACGGAGGAATAGCACGAGGGAAGAATGGGAATGTGCCCATGAACCAGGGTCTCAGACCCGATAGTCAGCGTTACAGCAAAGACCCATCCATCCCCAGAAGCTGTCTCTGGCCGTGCCTTACAGCAGGTGCTTAGAGAAACAGCTTAAGAAATAGGAAACATATTGACGACTCCCTCCCCTGGTATAAACACTCAGTGATGGGAGTCAGGGCCCTGGGGACCTGCTGAGCTGGACACTGCACGTGTGATGTTTGTTTTGTGCCAGGAACATAGCAAGGGGTCCCTTCAGACTGAGGGGATTTAGTCCTAATGCTGGGATGATTTCATGGGAGAGTTCCACTGTTTCATAGTTCCACCGTTTCGCAAGACATGAGGAAAACTTTGAGGCTGAAATTATTTTTAGTGAAATCCCCCTGTTGGTTCCGTCTCGATGGCATTAAATCTTAGAATACCATTTTCTTGTCTCATCCGTGAAAGTGTAATAAATTGTGGCAGCTTCTAGGTTTTAAGATACTTATATTTATTTTTAGTGGATGGGCTCCATAGCCTTGGAAACACTTGGAATTCCCCTCTGTGATTCCGTGTGGGTTATTTATAGTAAGTCCTTATTGTGATGGCAGAGTCTGCATCACAGCTTGAGAACTGCAGACTTGAAGGGGGGTGGGGGTGTGTGTGTGTAGTTTCATTTAGAAGTTTTACTCACCGCGTTTGCCGTTTCGTGTTTCTGTGTTTCAAAGCGCTGTCGTGAGTGAACAGAAGCGGTTTGTGGGCACGGTGCCACTGTTGCACAAGACGGTCTCGCTTTTCTTTAAGCACTCCCCCTGGAACTGCTCTCTGAATTGAACATCGTTATCACCAGTGTAATCACAGGGATCCTGCCTGTGATGGGCCCAACTGTCCTTAGGTACAGGAGGGGAGGCCTGGAAAAAATGGAGACATCAGGGGAGGAGAGGGAGGGGGATTTAATTTCCTTTACCCTGACATTGATGTTGTTGTAAAGTCTCTAAAATGGCACCTTCTGGCTCAGAATTAAGCAGCCACAATGACATGTCTCAGTTTGTCCAGACTGGTTTTCTTGTCCAGTTAAGTAGGAGAGTCTTATGCCTTTAAAGCTTCCTGGCTCCCAGGAGGAAAATGCCAAACTTGTCAGAGAAAACAAACAGTGGCTTTCCCAGCCTGTGTGTGTTCTGATTAACGAATCTATTAGGCTATAAAACCTGGGACCCCCTTTCCCAGAGAAAGAGCATACGTTAGGAAGCTGTTGACAGTTCCTAAGTCTGACCCCTTGCACAACGCTGGAGACCTATCAGCAGCTCGGGGGAAGGCAGCCAGGGCCTGTTTGTTCTAGGAGGTCTCGGAGAAGTATTTGACGCTCGGTAAATGCCAGATGCGCTGTTGTTTTAATCTGTAACGTGGGAGGCCAGAGGGAGAAAAAAGGAGGAGACGCAGCGCAGCTGAGCGGTTCTGTTCTTTTGGTGTAATCAAAGTGTGTTTGGAGGTGTATTACCTTGGGCTGGGATGTTGTTGGCTTCCACAAACTAAGCGGGGCCCGGTTTAGCAGCGAGTTCCTCGGTGGGTTTGCTGTGGAGAACGTTGCTACAGCAAGCGACCGGAGTATTGCCATTGATGGAATTCCGTGCTTCCTGTTAAAAGAGAAGCAATTGCCAGTGTTGGATTTAGGAAGTGCTGCGCTGATCTAAGCATTGGCTTCCCGAGGAGATGCAAAACCACGGTTCTGACGTCTGAGGACGTACAAAACCCATTTTACAAGGAAAGAGGTGTTAGGCCCGCTATTCTTGGCGTGTTCCAGTGAAAGCAATTCCATTCTCATTTCCCCCTGCCCATTTCGCTGCTGCTGCTGCTTGTTAGGGACGCGGCATTTTTCTCTGGTGCTGTGGTATTCGTCAGGCAAAAATGCAAATAATTCCTGCGTTCCTTCATACGCTGCTCAGCGCCTTTTCGCATTGAGCGTGTTATGAGTATTTCGGGGAGCTTGGGCTCACTGATCTGCTCTTGGTTTGGTACCTGATGCTTTGTCTGTCACACAGCAGATAAAACGGGCTGAAGTGAGAAGGTTTCAGAGCAGCAGGCGTCGGCTGTCGCTCATCCCAGCTGTGCGTGTAACCAGCAGCCATCCAGCAGTACAGAGACTGGGGAAACCAGTGGTCTCTCCAGCCCAGCTTGTGAGTGAGTCACCCCGCTTTTTGTAATTAGTAATTAAGATAACAAATATGCGTCGGTGAATAATGCAGAATGTATTGAAGAGTTACCGATACGTGACCCAACACGTTTTGGACAAATTGCTGCAGTGAAACGAACCTATTTCTTACTTTGCCAAACTGCGGAGAAGTTGAGAAGCAGCTTTTGTGGTTCCAGCCCGGTCCCAGTCTCTCTTCCCTGGTCGTTTGTGCTCGTTTGTCACAGGTGGGTCTCTGTGGTTCCAGTCCAGGCTTTTTGTAGCAGGTGGCTTTTACTCTTGACATAGCACACGCCATTTAGGTCAGCCCCTGGGAGACCTCCGAGCAGAAATACTGAAATTCACTGTAGCGTGTTTCAATTTGCTGGATGAGATCTCTGTGTCTCCCAAACACAAGGCTTGTTGTGAATCACAGCAGGATATTCTCTTAAAGAGCCCAGCAAAATGCTGCTGACAGTGTCACAGAGCAATGCTAATCCGACATCAGATTGGTCATGGCTCCTCCGGTTACCGGCCGGCTCTGTAGCAGAGGAGGCCTGTTACTGTGGGAATGAAGGACCTCGTGCTGTAGGGACACAGTCGGGGCATTAGGAGGAGGAAAACCTATCCTATTCCCATCACTTCCTGAAGCGTATGTGTCAGAATGACGCACGTACTCTTGGCTTTATTTGATGAGGGGACTGGAGGGGGAGCGAGAAAGGAATGAGATGGTCTCAAGGGACACACGGTTTGGCTTCACAGGGTCATGATGCTCTAAGCATTCATTTTGAATTGCTGAAACTGAAGGAGTGGAGAACAGTCCTTGTTGGATACACATTTGTCATCTTCGTGACTCAGGAGGGCTCTTGTGGATATTTTAGACAGACCGTGGATTATGGTGGGCTTCACCATAGCTTTTCTCAGCCTCATAAACAGACCTCAAGAATGAGATAGGGGGATCCAAGTGACGGTGGCATATGCTGGGACTGTGTACATACTCCCAAGATGCTTCTGGTAGGATGAATCGCAGGAGAAAAGAGTGAGTAAAGAGAAGAGAGGGAGTAAAAGCATCCCTTAACACACATTCGGTCGCGCCCTAACTTTCAGGCTAAATTGTGGCGCCTCATTTCAGTGTGTGCCCCAGCGTCCTCTCCAGTCCGCCTTAACATTAACACCAGAAAGCTCCATTTCATCTTTTGACGAGATCCTCATGTTCTCTGGTTTTCCTTGCTCTTGGGGAAAGATACCTGTGAACGCTCTTGGGAAATGCAGGACCTGGTGACTAGAAAACTTTGGGTGTAGCCTGTGGAGTTTGATGCTGGCAAAACTGCACCCAGCCTGTACCACCCCCTCGGGAGAAGGGCTGTTAGAGGCCAGCAGGCAAGGCCAGCACAGTGTCATCGGGAGCAGCCCAGAAAGCTCCTCGGAGTTGTAGGAATGTAAATAGATTCAATGAATGTGCGTTTAGTTTCCTGGGGAGAGAGAGTCTTTTGGATGTCCCTGTGTTTGTGCTTTCCAGTGTAGTAAACAAACATAAGGCTGTGCCAGTAGTGAGGAAGGCGAGGGCGAGCTGTGCTGACCAAAGCCGAGGCACTTGTTGGCCAAAATCTCTTCTTTTATCTTCTTTTCTCTACCCCTCAGGAAATACAGATTTGGATCAGATGAAGTGTCTTACAAATAGACGCTGAAATACCTTGGTTAAAGCAGAGACAATGTGTCCTGCAACTAGTTTTTGAAAATACTCAAAACACTTGGACACTGGGAGAAAAAAGCAGTGTGGTATTTTTGTTTCAAATGAGAAACTTAGAAATTACCATCAGTGTTAAAGTTTTTTTTTCCTTGGGTCAAATCAAATGTTTTGTTTGAGGCCATGATGCTGCTTGTTTCTGTTTTCCAGTTCACTGAAAAAAAATAAGTTTATTTTGGGTTGCTGCCCAGCTGATCTCTCTTCCTTCATTTTTCTATAATGCAAGCAAAATGCAAAATCAGTTATTTATGCATCTCAAGTTTTCACTTCTGTTTTAACCATCCATCAGATTAACAGACACCAGAGTGTAGTAATTTTTTATTTAATTTTTTTTTTTTATTCTTCAGAGGTGGTGCTCCATTTCTGTTCTCTGATGGCTTGTGAATCAGTCGCGCAGGGAGGGAAGAAAGTAATGAAATCAATGAGATGGTGGATTCTGTTTGCGGAACTGTTGAGTGATTCCCTAGCTGAATGGAGAGCCTGGCTGAATGAAGGTGTTAACCTTGGTCTTAATGCCTGTGTCCCTCTTGCCGTTTGAGAAGTCAGCAAATGATTTGCTTTAGCTCTGGGATGGTGGTTTAGTCTGGGTACTCGCTTCTCATAATAAACCTCATCTGAGAACAAATGGCAAGGAGGCCACTGGTTTCCAAAAGAGAGGATTTGTTTAAAATGGGAAGGGAAGAATTGAATTAAAATACAAGAGGATCATGTAATCTACCACCTCCTGCAACCTCATCTGGTGGCTTAACCTTTGATACTTGCTTTATTTTTCTTCATTTCTGTTACTGTCCTCAGAATTCTCCCTGTTTTCCCCATGGCTTGAGAGAAAACAGCACAGTGGAGGTTTAACCTGTTTGCAGGTGGTTTCTGCTGAAGCACTGGAGCAATGTAGAACAAGTCTCATTCCTAATGGGCTTTAGTTTTTGTGGGATTATTGTTTCATTTTATAGCATAACTATTTTTTGTGCTTCTTTCATCAGAAACTTCTCCCATGAGTATGCACATATCACCTGGATGGCCAAGGTGTTGTCCTGGATGTTGTGCCCAGGTGTGAATGCAGGAACTGAATCGGATTTATAGCAAGTTGTTTACGCGCCGCTGTTTGGTCTCAGTAAATTATTTTATCCCTCTGTGCCTCTTTGCTTGGCTGAGCTCTTCCTACTGCAAGGTGTTGGGGAAGAGACAGTTCCTCCCTCTGCTTTTGTACAGTACCTTGCACAACAGGTCTGCAGTTTCAGCTGGTGCCTCTAGGTGCTACCACAATACAAACAATAATCAATCACTGACCAACACCTTCAAGGCTCTTAGTGAAACCAAACACAATAAAAAAGTCTCCCCAGGGGCCAAATCTACCAGGCTATGTAAACGATTTTCTAGTGAAAGTGCTAGAAACCCTATCTCTTGGGACATTTAAAACTACGCTGCAGAAAGCACTAGCGGTCAGCGTGTTGGGGAATAATCATATGTTGGCAGAAGGATCAAATAAAGAGGACTTCATTATTCTGGACCATCTGTCCAGCACGTATCACCGTCAGCAAAGGCACAATGACTTAATAGACCTCTTTCAGCGTCTGACTGCTGCTGTCCTCCTCTGTAGGTTCTCACAACCAGAAAAGAAAGTAAAACAAGCCCCAGCCAAAATGGAATATATATTTTTAACCATCCAGAGAAACTTCCATTTTTTTCTATATTGGTTTTAGGTATATATATTTAGGCCAAATCCTGAACTCCTTTGTTCAGGTTGTTTGCTTCAGCAAAACACTGGGTAAAAGTGTGCATTTGGAGAAATATTAGTAACTAATTATGGGGAGAAAGTTACATTAAATCAGAAACAAAACATAATGCAGACGTCCTGGGGGAGAACTGCAGGTCAGTGCAGAGAGAAATGGAGGTAGATACAGGTAGGAGAGGGTTCCACAGAACTTGTACGTAAACTGTAACTCTGCTTTTGATTCTCATCTGTGTTTTGTTTTCTTAGTTCCCCTGTTCAACAGAACATAAATTTCCCAGTTAGGTGAGAAACCCGGGCAGGAACGGAGTGAAAGACCCCAATGGAATGAGATGGGATCATTCAATAGTCCATTTTGTGTTCTTGCTCACCCGGCTAGTTGGATGTTGCGAAGCTGCTCCATCCTGGATAGAAACGGTGGCTCCTGACTTCCGAGATGGTGCTAATCCCTCCAACAGGCATTTTTTCAAGCCAGCCCTGCAGGTGGCACAGCGAGCCTTGTGTTTCCAAGCAACGTTAGCAGTCGCTGTCTTCCCTTCCTATCGTTTTACAGTGCAAAAGCAGCTGTGATGGGAAAGACTTTTAGTACAGGAAAAAAAGACTGGCGTGATATGCTGGCTACCAAAACATCGGGTCTGTTCTCAGGGTGTTTCCAGGGCTTTGCTTTAGACAGGTACAGAGAAAGCGGATAATTTTCTTTTCACTGTGTCAAGACATTTTGGATGCTCTCACACTGCTTCCAAGCTGAAGTTGAGAAAGAACGTGCAAGCAACCTCCTAAAAATCAAGATAAGTTTTTTAAGTCTTAGTTGCGCACTCCTTTGTGTATTCTCTGTCAGGTCTGGTTATCAGAAAATCTCTTCAGAAGCCATTGGAGTCAAGTGGAACTGATTTGGGAATTGTGAAAAAGGTGCATAGAAAATGGCCTTGTAGCCTGCAGGGCTGCTGGGAATTCCTGCTTATTAGTCCTTGCTCTATCTTTGCTTCTCTTCATGGCCTTGGGCAAGTCACTTAACTTCTTAATCTCTGGCTCAGTTTCTCTGCCTGTAAAATAAGATAACTATTACTATCACATACCTACCTGACAGGATTTTCTCCCCTAGTAATAATTAACATTTGTAAAATACTCTTTGACTATGTTTATTTTTATTATAATACTTCTAGATTATATTACAATACTGACGCTGTTGCTGTTGCAGATTTGAGCTTCTGTACAAGATTACACCGGAAATTAAGTCATTTTTCTAATGAGATATAAAACAGCTTGTGGTTGGTGTGGTTAAGCTGTGTTTAAAGCTCCTTTACAGCGTGACAACAGTGTGAAGTAGCTGAAGAATTTCAGTGAGTCTAACCCCGGTATCTGTGACAAAATGAGCTACATGCACAGAAGATTATTCATGAGCTGATCTTAACTCTAGCAGAAAGGTTAGTTATTCGAAGCGTTTGATAAGTAGGACTGAAGGTTTGAGGTTTCCTTTCCATTACCAGGAGGTGTAAAGTGCACATCTTGAGTCTGGTCAGGTCGTGTCTTGGTGCACGCTTACACCCAGGGTGCTTCTCGGTCCTACAGTGCAGACTGGACTGTCAAGAACTGAGGGTTTCTGTTTGGCAAAACATCTGCTGGTCTAATGAGTCTTTCTGTGCATTTCTCTCTTGTTGATTTTTTTGGTTTTTTGATTGTTTGGGTTTTTTTACAATAGTTGCCTCAAGTGAGAGTTGCTTAGAAATAATATGTTTTGCCCTCTATGTGAAGGGAAAGAAATAAGGCGGAGATGTGGGCTTTATGAACCAACCTACTGTTGCTCCAGCAACTAGTCAGCAAGAAATAGAAGTTTGATTTTTGTTTAGGGATGTTGTGGTTCCAGTGCCTTTGTCTCTGCCCCTTGAATGCTTTATTTAAAGATTGATTCCTGCCTTTTCTCCTTCTTTTCTGATCTCATCTGTATCAGTATAAACTTTTGGCATGTGTCACATCCTGTGGCAATGAGTTCCATCATTTAACAATAGTCTGTGTGACGAAGTGCCGATTTCATTATTCGGAACTTGTCATCTGCTGCCTCCATCTGATCCCCTCAAATTATTATGGAAAAATATTACAAAAAAACCAATGAATGCTTATTTTCTACCATGTCCAAGATTCTCATGATCCCTATCACAGGCTGCTTGGATGCTTCTTTTCTAGAGAGAAGAAATGATAGAGATTAGAAAGTGATGATGAGGAAGAGGGCTGGGGTTTTGTTGTTTGGGTTTTGTTTTTTTTTCTCAGATACCGACACAGGTTGATTCTAGACGATACTAGAAAAGCAAATGATGTGGATATTTTGCAACAGCTGAACTGGTTTTGGTCCTCTCAGGGTGCACCACGGCCAAGGTTAGATTAGCATCTCTTCCCCCTTCCCCCTCAACATTTTTCAGATCAAAATGTGTAGATTGATTTCAATTAATGTGGGAGAGAAAGCATGTCTGTCCAGTTTTGATTGATGAAACCTGTGAGGTGGTGCCAGGGGTGGTTGCTCTGTGTTTTGCAGTTCCTTCAGTCTTTCTCCAGAGCGTGTGCTACCAGCCAGTGTTGGGGGGAAAGCGTCAATTGGGTGGACTGGTTTTGACTCAGCATGGCCATTATGGTGAAAGATGATGGTGTCTGGGCCTTTTCTGAGCCAAGGGAGGCTTTTCCTCATGGCACACCTAGCTGAGTTCTTGAAGACTATCCAGGAGGATAGTGAGGCCTTTTAATCCAAAGTACGATGCATTAGTCCATCTTTGGTGGGAGAGGTGGGCTGGAAAGACGGTGCCTCCTTAAATAGCTTCTTCTCTACTTGCCGTGTTCTTTAGCACCCACGCTCTTTACCTGTGTAAATAATAATAATAAGCATAGTGGAAACTAAGCAGGAATCAAATGCAAAGAGGTGAAAAAATCAAAAGTGACTCCCTTTAACCTAACAGAAAGTAAAGGGTTGAAAAAGTTCCAGGTTTGATTGAGCAAAACACAGAAGAAATATCTTCTCTCTCTCCTTTTTTTTTTTTTTTTTCTTCTTTTTTTCAACTCATCTTATCCCCCCTTCCCGCCCTCCTCTCCCCTGGAGAGAAGTCTGGATGTAACACTATTGCTAGGACTAGGCCTATGATTAAGTTCTGTTTTTCAAAGGTGATCCCAGCATGATTAAAACCAGGTGGCCCCCATGGCGTGCAGCAAGGGAGCCAGATGTGCTCTGCAACTGGATTGCCATTTCCTAGCCCAGCTGCAAACATTTGATTGTCCACTCGCTCTGGGTATTACAGCCGTGACCTTCTCTCTTCCTTACCTCCCCCGTCTCCTGTCTGCTTCCCCCAGTGACATTTGAGAGGAGAGAAGTCCCTTTAGACTTGTTTGTCACTGTTACAACCATCCCTTTCTCCCTTCGCCTCCCCACTCCCAGCCTTGGTTCCGCACTTCCATTACTCACAGATGTTGGAGGGTAGGAGCTGACAGTGTTGGCTTTTACCTCTCTCTTTCCTTTATTTGGATTTTTTTTTTTCCCCTCTCCATGTTCCGGCGTGTGTGCACTGACCCCAAAGCACTCCCAAGTCAACTGGCAGCGTCTGAATCCACTTAGAGGTGAAGGGATAAAGCAATTTTCTTCAAGATGTGGCATAAACTGTTTAGTTTTTGCTGTCTCCAAAGGCCTGTAATGAGAGGGTGGCCCTGTCCCAGAACAAGCCCCGTCTCACCCTGATCTATAAAATTTGGAATAGGTTAATCTTTTCCCACAGCACTGGCCTGTCAGCCCTTTTTTGCTGAATTAGGGCTCTAATGCATGGATGGTGTCAATAATTGCCTAGTAAGCCATACTTAAAAAAAAGAGTCACAATCAATCGTCCCAACATTAGGATGTCATAATGCATCAGTCCTGCATTAGGAAGTTGTAATCCATCAACTTGACATCAGAAGGGACAGTGGATGGTGGGAGCCTGGTTCAGGCCTAGGGGAGGCTGGAACTACTCCACAGGCTTTACATCAGCTCTGGATCTGGTCTCGAAGGGTCATTTTGTTTTGTTTTCCCACCTACCTTTTGCAATTTAATAGTGTATTCAATGAATATTGAATTCTCTGGAAAGAGAAGGGCTGGTGATGGGTCTGGGACATCACAGAGTTTCAGAATTTCTCATGTCCTTCTGTCTAGCAAAGTATCTTTTTTCTTGTCTATATGTCCTCCTCCTCCTGTCGTTATTCCCAACCTGACTGGTTTCCAATTTCTCTGGAAATGCCTGTTTGCACTAGTCTGTAGATCACCCCTTGCTTTATTCCACTTTAAGATTCAGCTTCCCCAAATCAAACCTGTCTGCTTTGCAGCTCCTTTATATTGCTTTTTTTCTGCCTGTTTTTAATCTGCAAAGCTCTGTCATTTCTGTTCAGTCTTCCTGTTTGGGGCAAAAACCACTCAGCTGAGTTGAATGTTGTTTCAGTTTTGTGCAACAAGCCTGAGGATGGCAATTGGTACTCAAATCAGGGCCTGCATTCAGCTCTGGGCAGGTGAGGCTCAAGAGTTCACTTGATACATCACGTATGTAAAGGCCTCGGTTCAAAAAACGTACAGTCAACCTTATCTGGTGCGTGAGCCCTCTCGGACGTACTCTTCCAGCACGGGCACCGAGCGGCTGAAAGTCTAACACTTGACATCTCCTCTCTTACCAGGCATAGCATTTGAGCTAATTAATGTTTTACTCTTATGAGTTTTGAATATTAGGAAACGTCTTCAGCCTGTGTCCAGAAAAAAAAATAAAAATAAATGCGTTAAAGGAGTTGCATGGAGCAAATCTTATCCAGAAGCTCTTGTAAAGGTGGCTACAGAAGTCAGCCGTGGGCTAGTTGTCCTCTTCTTGGTAAGTCAGCGCGTGTGGGGAGCTAACTGTAGTGGTGTTTCCCATCTCTTGTGATCTGCTGAGATCCTGAGGTGCAAGTCAGGTGAAAGCACAAATTGTTGTTAATAACAAATGACTAGTTTCATCCTTCCTTAGGTGTTTGTTACAGTGTGAGGAGCTGGGTTGGGATGAAACGATCAATGGGACACGGTGTAAAAGAAGGCAGTGTTTTTCTGGAAACTAGGGTTGAAAGCTACTAAGAAGCAAGTGTCTTTCAGTACGCAGAATTGTTCATGCCATCTACTCTTGGGCAGGTGTCAACGTGGCCAAAAGAGTCTTCAGTCTTTCTTAAAGATGCCATCAGGGGCTCTGATACAGCATCTCTGGCGAAGGCGTGCTGCTCACCAACTGGCCAAGGCACCCGTTCTGTTGTGGGAACAGACACAGCCATGTGTCCTGCTGCTGGGAGCCAGTCAAAATACAAAAGAAAGGCATAACTTGTCCCCCAGAGCAGAAAAATGGAGAGGATTCCCAGAAGGTGAAGTTGTCTGGAGTAATAATTTGGCTAAAAATGTCATGTCATTGCTTTTTGGTGATGAAGAGGAGAAGCAATGATGACGGAAACAAGGGTGCAGTAAAAGGCAATGTGTAGGTCAGCGGCGATGGGACGTTCACAAGGCATGACCGCAAGGCTGAACGCTACAGCGTATCACCACAAGTTCTTGCATTTGAGTGCCGTAGTTGGTTACTTTTTTGGACAAAGTGAATGATCAAAATTGTTGGTTTTCTCTTTGTGGGTTTCTTAGTTGTTGTTTTGTGTCGTTTCTTGTGTGAGCCCAAAGGTTTGTCACATGAATCTTTACGTTTTCTTGGCTTGAATTTAGTAACTAATGACTTTGCGTAGAGCAGTTGCTGTGCATAAATGATAAAGTGAATAAATATTGATGGTAGTTCTTTTTTTTAGAAGTGAGGGACGGCTTTTATTGTGCTGAGGTGGTTTAGTATTAGCTCTTGACTGAGATTTTCAAAACTGCCTTAAGCCATTTGAAATGGGTGTCCAACCCCCCTTGAACGATTGGAAATCCGTTCCTTTGAGTGCCTTGAAATATGGCTGAGATTGGCAGAACAGCCAAGAATGATAATCTATTCCCAGTACTTTATGTGCCATTACCTTGCTTCCAGCCCTTCGTTGATGAAGGACTCTGTCGCCATGACTGAAAACACCCCCGTAGTTGGCTAAAATTGTTGGTAACATCTGCCCAGTCGCTCGCTCACAGCGTGCGAAGGGTCTAATGTTGTGTCGTAGAGAAGTCGATAGATTCTGGTGTCTCTTCTGGTCTCGTGTTGTCATATTTCTTATCTCCTTTCTGGGCAAAACACCCGACATGCTCTCAAGAGAGAAATACAACTTTTCCTTCCGAAAGGACCACACTGACAAGGCTGCAGTGTCAAGGCTGAGGCCTGGGGTCAGTTTTAAGATTAGCCCCTGGCTTGGGCTGGCTCCGTTCGTCCTTTGGGGAGGATTTCAGCCACGCGCGGTCCCCTGCCAACAGCGACCACTGAAATCCCACTGCTCAGCTTTATTGGCTGAGTTATCTCCGATGCCACAAGAACACCACTCCGGAGTGACCTTCCTAGTTGATCTGGTTCTAATTATAATCCAAGCAGTTTTAAACATTCATTTAAATGTCTTCTTAATTGCAACCTAATTTCTTCAATTGTAGCCCATTCATCAGTTGTTAATCATTTTTTAATTGTGTGGAAAGTTTGAAGGGTTAGTAACAAGTCATTTGTTAGCTAGAGGTCATGAAAAGGGTTATAAAAATTGCTTGACTAATTTTAAATAATAAATTAACAAACGAATGTGGTCCCAAATTTTAAGGTATTTCAATATTTGCTCACGCAAAATTGCAAGTCAGGAAGGGTGAATTTTATTTCTTGTACAAATACGGATGTTGGATATCTGTTGTGAGTGCAGGGCTGTGTTGCCCTTGCTTCTCAGGAAAACAACGAATGACAAAATGACCAACTGGTTTTTAGTATTTTAATTTGAATTGGATGGCAATTACTAATGAGATTCTGATTGTAATCTTTTAAAGGTATGCACATTATGTGCAAGAAACAAAGAAGAAAGAAAACCAGTGTCTTTTTCAAGATTTTTTTTTTTAAATGAAATCTCTTGACTGTTTCTAATAAGACCAGCTGTGAGCAGGAGTCACTGGAAAAAGAAGGGATGTGAAGCTGAAATGAAACAGCGTTTAGGGTCACATTCGTCACTTCCTCAGGGTCTGAGCTTGTGTTTCAGTTCGTTCCTTGGCTTCGTCTCCTTCACAGGGGATGACCTTGTTCTTCACTTTGGGCTTATTACAGCAGGGAATGTGGTGGCTGTGAGCCGTTAGGAGTTTTCTTTTGTAGAAACGAGAGACTCTCTGCGCCTTCGTAGTGTTAGATGAGATTCAAAGTGATAAGGAGCCCAGGCTGGAATAAATGTCTCATCGATTCCTTCCCTTTGGATATGGGCTCATGGTGTCAGACTGAGCATCGGGAGTTTGGGAAAATCCCTGCCACGTTGTTAGAAATTTTACAGGAGCATCAAAAGTCCCTGGTCTAAACCGGGCTGAAATAATCCCAAGAGCATCGCGCTTCTCACACTAACAGTAGTTGAAAACAAAATTTCTCTGTGGCTTCCCCACTCTGAAAATATGAAGAGTGATCACTAGATCTGGTCATAATTTCCTACAAGAGGCGGTATAGCAGGGAAAGACAAAATACTGTAAAATGAGAAAGCCTTGCTAAAAATTGTGTCTTATTAAAAATACAGGGATTTCTCACTGTTCCTCCTCCCCTGAACTTTTACATGCCCCAAGTAATGACAGTCTGGCAAATTGACTGTTTTGTACAGATGGAATTTTCCATTTATTTCCTTAATCATCCCCCTTTGCCTTTCTTCTCAGCTTCATATTTTGTAACTTCTATTCCTGATAAGAAAGACCACCTTCCTCTCCTTTTCCAGCTGCATGAGAGATGTCTCCATGTGATTTACTGCCGAGTTGGGGGAACAATTTGTATCGGAAGGTCCCTCCATTCTGCTGTAATTTAGAGCCATTTCTGAAATTCCCCAGAAAGTTAACTTCTGTGAGCTTCCCCTGCTTTGTACCCAGCCCAGAAAATAAATATGCATCATCTTCAGAATAGATTCCAATCAGCATATGGGTAAGAGTGAAGAGAGTGATTGGAAATTGAAAGCGGCTATTTGCCATATATCAAGGAGGTATTTAGGATATATTGTCTTTCCTTATGGGATGTGAAGGGAGCTACAGGCAAAGCTCACGTATGGAGCGCTCTCACCGGAAGGAACAGATTATCAGAGGAAAAAATCCTTTAGACAATGCCTAAGATGGAGCAGCCCTAACATATTTTGTTCTGTTGGGACTTTATAACCCCAGTGAACTATAATCTTACCCTTCCTTTCCTGTTTTTCCCTCTCCCCATGTTTGCCCCTGAGACTGGCGGCACTGAGAAATTTGTCTCCTCTGAAGAGAGGAGAAGAAGAAGAAGGGGGAAAAAAAAGGGGGGGGAAAAAAAAAGGGATAAGGCCCAATTAGTATTACCCCGATAGCTCACACAAATCACACCGTGGGATGAGCTGCCGTACGCTCCCGCGTGGAGGATTCCGTACGCTTTATGACAGCCAAAAGGCAAAATCCAATGTGAAGTGGATCCAGTTAAAAATGAATCTGATTTTATTGTTTTGAGTATATTTTATATCTTGCTTAGTGTTTCCCAGCATGAAACACTTGTTTTTCTCCCTTCTTTTCATTTCTTTGAAGTTGCTGAGAAAGGGTGATTTTCAAATGAAGATAAAAGATCTCTGACTTCTCTGCGGTGCCGCCTTCATCCTCTGCAGAGGAGGGGGTGATGGAGCTACGGTCCGGGACAGAGTTCGATCGAGTCAGTTCCTAGAAAAACGGTGCTGGTTACAGGAAAACAGGAGTTTTATTGCGGTGACTTTGTGCCGGCAGCTCTGAAGCAGGCATGTGGTTGAACGTGACTGGCAAAAGATTTCCCTTTCACTTTTATTTTGGTCTGTTTGTTTTTTGAGGTTGGGCTTAGTTTGCTTCTTTATAGTGAAAGCCGGTAAAGGTTTTATGTTTGTATGTTTGTTTTATATTTCAAAAAATGTATATTACTTGGGTCTTGAAAATATCAGAAATACGAAGTTACCTTTCCTGTGTTTTCCTGACAGATGGCTTGTATTTGCCAGAGATACCGTGTGCTCTAGAATCCTGACTGAAGAGACAAGGGAATTTTAAAGAAAAATTATTTATGTCTAATATATGTTAATATTAATAGTGTTAAGTGTTGACAAAAAAATCCCCAAAGCCTAGGGGACACTAAATGGTTTGTTGCCAAATTCCTTCTCAAGTTCTTCCAGCCTTTTGTGTCACTTGATGTCACCGCTCCAGTGAAGTCTGCTAATGTCGCCTGCTTGTGGCAGGAGCAAACACCCCACGGTAGAGGTCAAGGTGGGGGATACCTCTGTGGGATTCCTCTGCTGATACCTGTCTGTGAGCAAAGAAAACTTACGAGTAGTTTATGCTTCATTTGCTCTTCAGTCAAACATCATTTGGAGCATTTGTGCTTCAAGTAGTGTTGACCTTTGAGCTTTACGCCACCAGTTTTCCTGTGGAAAATTTTAGAAAGAAAAAAATACAACATATGTCTGTTATGAGTGGTCACCCCAACCTCGACTGTAGCCTGGGGCCGTGGGGTAAGGAAACTTGGACAGAAATAGATTTCTTTCTTACGCTGTAAAGGATTCTGTACAGAACATTTACAGGTACCTTGTTCTTCTAAACATACAGAAGAAATTGAGATATTTCTAATGGGGACTTAATCTAAAACTGTATGGAACAGTGATCTGCTAAAACAGTTCCGAGCAGCTGAAAATGCTTCTTTTGGCTTTCCTCTTTGTGCGTGAAAGTGAACTAATGCCCAAGCATTGTGTGGTTCACAGCAAAGGTGAAAACCTCCATGGGAGGGTTTGCTGTGGGGGAGCTTGTGACAGTGTCCCCGAGGCTGTGTGCCTGTGCCTGGGGAATTGGGGGGACGGAGATTCACCTCCCAGCTGCTCTTGGTACTCTGATAGCAACTCCGATACCAATCTGTGAAGCTGCAGCTTTTGTGCAGCTCTTAAACATAGTGTTGGTTATATATAGAATGTGATATAATAACAATCTTAGCTTTTAAACGTGTTTTCAAATGTGTCAGCCTTCCAATAGCTGAAGGGAGCCTCCAGGAGAGCCGGAGAGGGACTCTTTGTCAGGAAGTGTAGTGACAGGACAAGGGGTAATGGTTTTAAATTGGAAGAGGGGAGATTTAGATTAGATATTAGGAAGAAATTCTTTCCTGTGAGGGTGGTGAAGCACTGGAACAGGTTGCCCAGGGAAGTTGTGGATGCTCCATCCCTGGAAGTGTTGAAGGCCAGGCTGGATGGGGCTTTGAGCAACCTGCTCTAGTGGAGGTGTCCCTGCCCAGGGCAGGGGGGTTGGAACTCAATGATCTTTAAGGTCCCTTCCAACTCTAACCATTCTATGATTCTATGATTTTTCTTTGTATGTACATTTTTCCTTCAGTGTGAGATTATTTTTTTTTCTTCATCTGAGAGAAGCTAGATAAAGTTATTGAGATTTCTCTGCTGTGTTCTCATCAAGCTACCAGAGCAGCTGGCAACGAAGTGAACTCACTGTTTTGGAAAAGGTCTTTGCTTTTTCATCCTCATGTGTCGTGCTGTGTCTCCTGAGACTTGTTCTTGGCTCCTCGTTTAAATTTGGGGGTTCCAACCCACCAGCCTGTCCTTTATTGCATGCACACAGCCTGCCCAGGAGGGTTGGGTTCACAGATTTGAAATGGAGCCCTCAAAGTAGTGTTGGGGTAGGCTCAGGTGAGGCTGTTGTTATTTCTTCCCCCACTATTTCCAGTTGCACCTATTGGGAGTTCTGCAAGCTTGAGTTTGGCTCTGCAAGCAATAATAAGAGTGGTTTTAAAATTCAGACTTTATCCTTACCGATATGCTTAAAAAGAGTGAGAAAAGATAATGAAAGTGAGAAAGGATGAGTGATTCCAGATCACGTCTTAGTAAGAATTAATTTCCTATGATTGCTGAATTAATGCAATCAGTAACCAGGGTCTGTAACAGACAGAAAACATCCAGAGGGATTAGGTCAGGAGTGAACAGTGTTCTTATCCCAGGGACCCTTTTGTAAAGGAGAACTTTATTAAAACCTCTACGTTATTCGGCAGGGAGTGCATTGCTTTGGGATTCCTCCATTAAAAATGACTATCGGTAATATCCTAGAGAGAGCTCTCTCTGGCCCTCTGCTTAGGGGTTATGGTTATTTAAGATTTCAGGCATTTAGTAGGGTGTGTCCTTGTTATACCACACTGTGACTTTTGGCTTACTATGTATATTAAAAGTAATTGTTATTAGCGGGAACAGCGTCAGTAGTATACTTCTAATATGGGAAGGTGTCCTGTGACCAGAGGGCTCTCTGTAAAGGGAAAATGTTGTGAAATATTGCATCCTGGCTATATTTTCTTTTTCCTCTAGTAATCTCCATGCATCTTTAGACAGTGGTGCTGCTTGTAGAAAAAAAAATCCTTTTGCTTTCAGAGGCAGTAAATGCTAAACAGACCAACTGGTGATCCAGCCCCTCTGTCCCCTGAGCCTTTCCAGGGGAAATTTTCTGTGAATGACTTTAGCAGAACCTCTTGAAGAGTCATGAAATACACAGTGATGAGATCACAAGGACTCTGTTTAATAGGATTTCTTTTTTGGGGTCCCAAGAGTAATGTCATGCCAATAATTCACCACTGTAGCTCCCTTTCTGTTTCTTAACAGCACTAAAGAACCCTAAACAGCTTCCTTGTGAAAAAAGCCTGCCTGCAGTTCAAGGGCCTGATGTAAAATGCACAGCAGTCAGTAAACACTAATTTAAGTAATCTTTATATAAATCTGATACCAAACCTGTTTGACACCAGTAGGTCTCAGATTTGTGCCTGGTTCAGGTTTCATTGTGTTTCACCCTTGTCAATTATAAAACAGAAACAAAACCAAAAAAAATTGAAACCCAGAGAGCAGCAAGGAAAATGATATTTTGAAGGATGGACTTGGGCCAGACCAGGAAATGTTGAGTTATTCCATCAAATTCATTAAAGCAAACATATTTATAAATACAGTCATATCGGCTCTGGCTTTGCATAGAGAATTCACATAGTAAATGGGGAAAATAGAACCATTGTCCCAAATAGAAAACATTTCCTGAACTCGCTTAACTTTTCTTTCTGGGGGAGAAATAAAATCTAGGGGAGAGGTAAGCTTTGTAGCCAGATCCTGCAGATCATTTGAAGGGGCTGTGAATAAGGCAAGTGTTTTCCAGATTCCAGACCTGAGGAAGGACCTGTCCTGAGGGGTTGATGGTTGGAGCATTTCAGCTGGACTCTGCAACAGTTTCTCCCAAGTCCTCAATATAAATGAGATACTTCCTAGGGCTCTCAGGTCTCTGAATCACACCCAAATGAGAATGTGATCTTTCTCAGGGGACCTTGCTACGTGTCTGTGTTGTAGGTGGATTTACTAGGTAGAATAGGTCCTTCAGCCGTGAGGTTTTATTGTGAATTTGAGGTAAACAACTGGGAAATGTGAGGTACAGCAATTTTTTTTTTGGCACAATTCTCCCTTCTCTACTTGTGGTCGTGAACCAGAAAGTGTAAAACTCGGAGGACATTTTTTGTAGCATTTGAGTATTGTAGGATGATCTCATTTGAAAAGTCTTATTCTCATAATGCTGGGAGGACAGGCTGAAGCAGTGGAAATTAAATCTATGTAGTGATTTTTGGATGCCTGAGCTACCAGACCAATATGCTGAGTGTAACTGGTGAATGGGATGGCACTTATCTTTCACTGCCCAGAGTCATTGTCCTTTAGCAACCCCCCAAAGCCTCAGTCTTGCCTGTCATCTCTTCAGACAGATCATGGACATCCCCTCCCAATCCCTTCTTCTCTTAAAGGGGATGTTAAGCAGGAATGCGGGATTAAAGAAAGGGAAGTTTGCTTGCAGCTGCGATGCCCTGTCTGCTCCACTCAGCATCACTGCTATTAAATGCCTTCTTTGGGGTGTCAGGTTCTGTATGTGCGTGGCACCAAATTGCCAGCACGATCCAAGGCGCCCATTGCTCTCCCTTCCCTGATTGGTTCCACCTTGGTATCTGTTTCCTACCCCACTGACGAGTGTCAGCAGCCTATTTGATGTCGAATGAATTAGCACCAAAGAAATAACTGATAAAAAAATGCCCGTTACCACCAAGCAAAGTACAAAGCAGGAACTGGCTTCCTGAATCGAACATTGAGTAAGCATCTGGGAACTCTCAGTGTCAAGGAACAGGCTACGTTTTGCTGCAAATATTTTAGCTTGATTAAAAATTTCTCCAAAAGGAAAGAACAAATTCCAACATGCAAATAGAATTTTGTGGCGAGACACTCGAAATAAAGGTCTTGCATCATGGAAGTGTGGACTTTGACACTCCACAAGGAAGTTGTCTTTCGTTGAGAACGGGCGTTGTGTACTTTTTACAGGTTTTATGCAGCCAAGTATGAAATTTTCTCCAAGTACATGGATGTTGACAGGGCAGAGGATACGCATGTCCCAGGCTAGTCTTTGGAGAGAAATATGCAAATAAAAGCAGTGATAATAATGAGAACGGGCAGCTCGTGTCCATGAGGTTTTTGGGAACCAACACAATCCTGGCTGCTGCGGTGGAATAGAGCCAGAAAAATCTCTCTTTTTTTGGGGTCATTTGTGGAACATCCTGAGTATTGTTTTCAAAGAAAGGGAGCTTTCTGGGAAATCTTTTGTAAGTGCTTTCATCTGCAATTTGATGTCAAACTGCTGCAGAGACTGTCTCTGGTATTCAGTACTGGTCCCGTGTACATTATTTTTGTGTTAAAGCCTTTTTTGTTCATTTCTCACCCCTGACTTTAGTGTAATCATCTCATTAGGGCATTCAGTCTGTTCCCGTGCCTGAGACAGAGCTCCGAGGGGTCTCACACAAACAGGAACGTGGCACCTCTGTGGAAGAGCTCCCTTACCTATAGGGGAAAGAATCCTGGTGGCTGTTTTGCTTGGTTTCAGATACGTAATCCTCGGTTTTAAGAATTCCTAGGAGCAACCCCTCCTGCCAGGCCACCAAACAATGGTGTTAGCTCTGGATACGTTGGAATCCATGGCAGATAAAAGTGAAAGTTTTTGCTGGAGAAAATGTACTTGCTGTGCTTGAAATATTTCCTTAAAACCAAAACATCCATCTTCCCAACACGTGACCTGGGGGTTAAGGTGTCTTGTAGCGTGGATTCTCCCATGAACAGAGCACTATATTTGTTGCTTCTGCTGTGTTAAAACCCCTCAACCTCATCTTACTGATATCTTTATCCAATTCTTGTTGAAACATGTTTAAAAAAAAAAAAAAAAAAAACCCCACAACACACACACACACACAACCCAGCAGTGAAAGCTCTAACTTAACGCCTCATGTTCTTCTCAGATTTCCAAAGCGCTGAGGCCTTGCGAATATGTTTCCAATATCCTCTCATCTCTCTCTGTTAGTGTTTTACTCAGCTCCATGCTGTGGAGGTCCTGACCCCTGCAATCTCCAGGGGAAGGGGGCGGGAGGGAGGGGGGGTCAGGCCATGTTAGAAAGCTGCAGGCCACAGCCTGTGAAATCAGCCCGCTTTCCTCCACTCCTTTAATACATTTAACCTGGAAGAGGCCGTTGCCGGCCAAAGATTAGATTACCGATGTTGGCATGTTTGGCCTAACAAATGGCAAATGGATGACGTGCCAGGCAACAGCTAATCACTGCTGACACAGATCTATTGCGAGGCCTTTCAGAGGAGGGGATAGTTCATGTCTGCAGCGAAGTTTTGTCTTGACGACTGAAGAGGGAGTTGAGAAGGCCACCGGAATACCTGTCTCTTTGAATCTCGGGACTCCCAAACTGCGTGTCATTTTCTAAAGGTCTCGCTGGCCCTCTCAGAGGACGATCTAAATGTCCCGGCCTCCTCCAGGCGATAGGACATGAGACCTTGAACCTTTCTCATAGCAAACCTGCTCTGTGTGTGCGCATCTCTCTATATATACCTGCATCTTGACTGTCACTAATTCCTGGGCAAAAAAAAAAGAAGAGAATGAGTTGGTTTTGCCGCGTTGATTTGAGAGGATAGTAGGGTCAACCAGCCTTGCTTAGCTAAATGTTTTTCTAAATGCCTTTCCGTGGCCATGGCTTTAAAAGTGTTTTCTGGCTCCTTTTGTGTGACGTGTCTCTCAGGAGGGTAGGAGTGGAAGGCAATGACTGAGGTGCAGCCAGTCTCTGGCTGAGCAAGGCTGCTTTGCAGATCTTGAGCTTAATTTCATATTGTCTGTCTTTTGGTTCCTCCAGTGTCCCAAAGCCTGTGTTACATCTTTCTGTTGAAGGTTGCTGAGTGCTTTCACCTCCGCTCTAGGGTCACTGCAGAATGAAGGTAGTAATTGTGATGGCAGGTGAACCGGGTTTTGTGAGTTCTAGTTTCAGGTTTATGCTATTTTAATTTTTTTTGAGGGTGGAATTATAAGGTCTTGGAAAGACTGTGGTGACAGAAAAAGATCCTCCAAAATGATAGATTGTCATTACTATTATATATGCTCTATATGTACTATTAGACTTCGCATCCAGAATGTTCTTTGCATTATTTTGCTAAATCTTGGACTTTTTCAGACACTGGTGTGCAATATTGAGAGCTGCCCGTGTTACCTCCCAGTTTGCCCGTGACTCAGCCTGGCTTGCCTTCATTCAGTCCCACTGCACAGGAGCCTGTTTTGCCCCTTTATAAATATTCTGCTGAACCTCATCAAAGCAAGCAGCAGAGCCTGGTTCCTCATTCTGTTCTGTGAGCTGCTCGCTCGTATTCTCTCTAGCTCTTTTGTTGCCATAATAGTATTTTTCCTATAACTTTTGAGTTGTGTTTTGTGGCCATTTGTTCTCCAGGTTTGCTTTTGAGCCCGCTTGGCTTTCTCCTCCAGGGGAGCAGAGGACAGATAGTCAGTGCTGGGATGATTTCCATGTTCAGGGGTGAGGCTCCTTTTTGCGTTGCTTCCCATAATGACCATGTGTTCTTTTTAATGGGGGCTTGACGTGTGTCACCGCTACCCGTCCTCCTTTCTTACGTGGCCCAGCGAGAGAGATCCCTCTCTGAATGTGATCAGCCTGAACCTTGAAAGGAAGAGCTGTCTAATAGCCAACAAGATCTCGGTTCCTTTCCTAACTGCTATCTTATATAGCCTTACTCAGACTAATTGTCTTTTAGCTTTTCAGTTCTTCAAATCTAAAATTAGATTGAAACGTTTTACTGAATAAGTGAGCTCTGAAGGCTTACCGGAGCGGTGAGGAGGAGGAGCAGAATCGTCCTGAACCGCTTAATAGTCTGAGCAAGGTTGGGGGAAGGAGAGCAAAATGAGGTCTTGTTCGAGAGCTCTGGCTGTTGTTTGGGACAGTAAGACCAGTCTATATGGACCCCTGCGGGCAAAATCGAATAGCCTTTAGGTGAGATCTGTCTATTAGGAGGTCCACAGCCCGGCCCGTGTTTTGCATAAGGATGCAAACTAGACAGGATGGAAGTAGTAGGTGACGGAAGGGGAGAAGAAGAGTACTTCAGCAAGTGGAAAATGTAACATGCTGAAGTTTGACATCTCGTAAGCAGCAAACACGCTGAGATTCAACTAAGAGGGCATACGTTTTGTTTGCCTCATTGAACTCATGGCATTAGATCCATACTCTTTATTTCTGCTTTCTTGTTAGTATTTAGAGCTCATATGCTTGATGGCAGAATATCACTCTGGTACCTTTCTGAAGAAGGCATCTGTACAATTGTATTTGATGCTGTTGACAGCCTGGTCGGCTGCCAGTCAACTTTATCTTCAGTGTCTAATTTCAGTTATAAGTATTTCTGTTGCAGATCAATCTTGTGCACCTAGAAGCTTCAGATCTTCATAAGCATTGTCGGGCTAGGATATATCACGTATAATTTTCCTTTGGTCCAGAACTCAATTTATCTAATTTTAGACTTGTAACTTCTGTCAAGTCAAAGTGAGCTGTCTATATTTCCAATAGTGGAGAGAAATAGGCTGTTCTCCAGGGAGTGTTCAACCTGTCTTGAAATGTAAGATGCGTGATTGAAATCAAGGAGTAGCCCTTCAGAAGCACCTCTTTTGTCTTTTGCAGATAAAGGGAATCTGGGTGACTGATTTAGATCTGGAAAGCTATTAGTCATGGGAAATGAATCCTGACTTTTGAGAGTTAATCTGTGCTAGAAATTGAAGACTGAATACCTCTGGGAACAGTGTAAGGTGCTTTCAGTACCATTGCCCATAAAGTCCTGCTGAATCTCCTGCGTGCCGCAGCAGGAGTGGCTGGTGCTGTTGGAAATGACTGTTCTTCCTTCACATGCTTTCCCGGATTTTGGGCAGTGGCTCGTTACTGGAGAAGGCAGTGCTTTGCCTTGGCTCCTTTCCTCTTCCTGGCTACTGGGATGGCCAGTGCTTTATTGCTTCTGTACTGGCAAGATATATCTCTATATAATTTCCAGCAGGGCTATCCAGTACCGAAAGGAGTGAGAATTATGTCTTTCTGAACACAGTTACTGAGGGAAGAGCACTGGGCACGGCTGCGCATTGATGAGGCTCATGCCTTTGTGAGGCCTGGTCTTTCTTTCAGAATTTATTTGCTTTGGGGTATTTTTTTTTATATCTGTATCTGGTTTGGGGAATAATTTAGCTTTAGTAACTGGAGGAATTAATGAGTCTCTTTACCTTATAGACATGTGTGAGTGGGACGGATTTGTGTAACAGATGAGTCTCTCTTGCCAAGGAGGGCTTGTCTTCATTCTTAGGGTGGTGGTGGACCTGCAGGAGGAAGAAGGAACGGGCAAGAAATTGTAGTTGTAGACACATTGTGGCTCATTTGCGGCATTGTCATTTGCGGCATTGAAATCAATAAATGTGCTTCTAATTTATACCCGAGTGTATGAGTACTACAAAATACAGCCATGAAGGGTAGTTTTGAGTTTACATTTCAGTGTCTTTGGCTATGTGTGCTGGGATTGTGTGTCCTCAGTTTGCTTGTTATATGTGCCCCGTGCTTGTCTACGTAGAAATGTGTGTAGTCATAGACCTATGTTCCCCATCAAGTTTCATATGCTGACAATCCAAGTAAAAACAAGGGAGGAAAACAAAAAGAAATACTATTTTTTTTTCTTTTTGCCAGGAGATATGTTTGCTGCTTTTGATTTCTTCGGCAATGAAGAGAAAAATAAGGGCGAGGAGGCAAAGGGGGGCAAATGTGCATGTAAGGAGGCTGGAGTTGGGCAAGGCAGAGACTGTGTCGCTGTACAGCTCGCAAAAGTCTCGTCAGCCGCCGTCTTGGATGCTGAGAGCTGCTCCTTGGTCATGCGTGCAAAGGCTATGAGATGGGGGCAGAGCAGGACCTGAGGGAAGGAGGAGAAGAGAGCGAAGATGTTGACGGGGGTGGGGAAGATGCGGAAAAAACAAAACAGTTACAGGGCAGAAGGAAGGGAGGATGGGTTTAGTTTAATTAGGAGGCAACATGGAGAGAGCTCAAACGGCGCACGCACACACCCTCTGCTCCACACCCTCGCCCCCCAGAAAAAAAAATTCATCACACCGATTTTTTCATGGTCTGGCAGTCAAGTGATAAAATTATCAGATGAGGGTCCCATTCTCCTTTCCCGCAGTCACTTTCGCCAAGTGCACCATGTCTGAAATAATGAAGCAGATTTGATTAAATTTTCGCTGGCTGAAGCAGCCACGCTAATTTGGAGATGGGCTTATTAGTTTAATGACCGATCCGAATAATCAGAATTCATTAGCATTAGTGCCACTATTGTCAGCTCAACATTAGCCCTGGGCTGCAGTACACAAAGATGCATAGTTATATATTTATATACAGAGAGGCTGTATTTATACACAGTGAAAGAGAGAGGCAGAGAGCGATAGAAAGAACTATGTATGTACATTTGCATTTTATACTCTTATTCTTATATCCTACTGCATATCCTTGTCCATTAGCGATCTACTAAAAGAAGAATCAAATTATAATGAGGCTTTGTGAGAGAGCGTGGGTCTTGGTCAGCCACGGGTAATCCAGCCTGACACTCGGTAGGTAGACTTTGGGCGGCAATTTGCAGATAAAGGCAGTTGGGATTTTCTTCCTGTAAGATGCTCTTGACTTCGATGGCCGTTACTTGGTCCCAGAGATGCCAGGAAAGGGCTTGGGGTTTGGAGCTGGGAGAAGCTCCAAGAGAAGCCGAGAGATTTTAAGGTATTTAGTCTGCTTCTCACAAAGCACGTTTGAAATGAGTTATCTGTCAGTTGGTGAGAGGCTCTCGGAAAGACTTTGGGCCTCATTTTCTATCATCATGAAGGTATGATCTGGTATTTCTTCTACCAAAATCAGTGAAGCTTGTAGAAGGTTGGCTTAAATGAAGAGAAAAGAAATTCAGTTCCCAGAGCTCTGATGGTGGTAGCAACTTAGCTGTCAGCTCCAACTACTGCTCAGTTAAATGCAATAAAACAAGATTAATTTAACATTAAGGCTGCACAAAATGTCAAAAAATACAAATTATGAACCATGATGTTTACTCAGGCTGGCTGCGTGTCTTGTCTGTCGTCTGATAAACATCTTTTCATGTAGAGAATACCATAATAAGTCCCACATTTAATAGAAAATGCAGGAACATATAAGACTACTTACATTGTAGAAGAGAATAAATGTTATAGTTAATAGGAGTATTTGCATTTCCTCACATTGTCATCTTATAAAATGGTAAAATTGTACCACTGTTTGTGTTGGGTTTTGTTTTATTTTGGTTTGTTGGGGTTTTTTTACTTAATATTCTTGTTATTACAAATCTAGGTTTATGTGTATCACCTTTGAGCTGAAGTGTACGGGAAGCTTTCACTTTCCGTAGGATATTTCCAGGTACCTACCTATTGCTCTAAAATTTGTGAGACAAGTAGTTTTATTAGTCTAGATTTTATTTCACACAAAAGCGTATCCCGGTCTCTGTTTCTTTGCATGACTTGCCCTGCCCGTGTGGTGTGTCAGAGATGTGTGGTGGGGGAGGTATATCAGCTCTAAACTGGACCTGAGAAACGTCGTGTCTTACATCCATTTAACTGCTGTTGAAACACAGGTGTTTATGGGACAGTATCTAATACATCTTGCTCGTTTGCTTTTCCTCATTTCTTTGCTACTTTGAAGAGAGGTGCTTTTCTTTTCACCTTTACAACTCACCTGAAGGGGCATTCCATCACAATTATATTGACAAAGTAAGATATATTAAAATAATATCTTCGAGACTGGGAATAAATCACTAATATTTGGGGAAGCATTGTAACACCCATCTGTCCATGACCTGGGTTTATATATTGATGTATTGAATAGAGCACAAAGCACTGGAGTCAGGTGAGTAATAGGAAAGTCAAAAGCATTTACAAACATAAGGATGATTGACTACAGAGAGTTTCTCCACCCGATTCATTTAAACACTTCTCAAAGTTCTGCACTGCAGAAAGATACATTCATTTTACCTTTGGACCTTCAACTTCGATGTCCGAAATGGGCTTTTTGGCCCTTTGACCTTCTCTGCAGTTGGTGGAATCTGGAGAAAACAGCAGAAAGGTCCATACCTGAATCACAGAGTTCCTGATTATTAATTAAATAGGTGTTTAAGGATTGACAAGGAGATTCTTCCCTTGTGAGTCTGGTGTCTCAGAGAAGTACATCTTTTGGAGAAAGGGCATCTGCTATAAGTGGATGGTTCAGGTTTTTTATATATAACTGTTGGCATCAGTTGCATTACTCAAGTATGGAGAACTGAAAAAAAAAATTCACATTTGCCTTTACTGACTTTAGCTCCTCAGTAGTTACACCCCTTGGGATGCTTCCTTTCACCTTGCTCATTCCCATTGGATCATCTCTCAGTGTTACCTACCAAGGTCTTTACGGCTGCTGTCCGTCTGCTCTGGAAACAACTATCTGGAAGAAGGATCCTCCCAGAATTAACTGGGGCATTATAAAACCATTTTGGCTTTCTGCTTCTAGTAACTCTGAAATTTCTCTTCTACATGGCTTTACATGTTGCTTTGGTAGTTTAGTGTTACTTAACATTTTTCTTTTTCTTCTCCTACAGAGATTTTCAATATCATAGAATCATCTGGGCCAGAAGGGACCTTCAAAGGTCATCTAGTCCGACCCCCCCCGCAGTCAGCAGGGGCACCCCCAACTAGACCAGGTTGCCCAGGGCAGACCAGGAAGCTGATATTACTTTAAATATTAATTGTTCATGTAAAGGCTTTTTAAAACTCTGTAAACTCTTGAAAATCCATTTTTTTGGTGGAACAAGTTGAATGAACCCAGGTATTTGCTTCTTGTTTGGAGAAAGAGATCTGAGTCTCTCCTAAGAAGGAACAGTTACAAAGGAAGAAATGGATCTTTAGGAGAAAGATATGGAAACCTCAAAAGGCCAAATGTAATTTTGCAAGCTGTGTATTTCAAAAGTAATACATAGGGTGGGGTAGCCTGGTCTGACAGACTGAGAATAGAAGGAAATTTTAAGTGCAGTGAGGAAGAGAGAGCTCTGAAGACAGCAGAATGGACAGTGTTTGTGCTCTTGTTGTTTGTTGTTAACCAGAGATCAACTTCCTTCAACTGTAACTTGGAAAATTATTTTGTATTTTTTTAAAATCTTTGAATTCTTCTGTCCCTTGCGTGTGAGTGAACTGGAATTAACACCACTAGAATTGGCAAAAAGGATTGGGAGATTAAGTGAGCTAGATGAGGTTAGGCCTGGGTTTAAAATGTCAGCAATGTGTTATAGGTGAGCATCTAGAACTGAGGCCATAAACTGTTTCCCTGGGTTTTCAGGAGTATTAGATAAAGAAGGAATCAAAAGTGCTGTTAGGGATCCCTTTTGAACTTGTCTTCATTGCGTGTAGTCTACTGAGTCTTCTTTCCTGGATTCCTTTGATTAATCCCATCATTGTGTCGCTGTGATTCTTGTTGCTGGTGAGGTTATTTCTTTGGTGTCTCCTCATGACTGCCTGGCGTGGGATCTTTTTAGAAGTCCTTATTCCTCTTTAGCCGTCTGCATAAACTAATGGACTTTTATGATTGCTTAGTTTGCCAGTGCCTGACCTCTTCTGGAAACCAGCGCTTCTTTAAGGCATTCGATAGATGTTAAGTTCTTTGAAATCTGGTGCTGATTTGATGCTTTTTAGTGCTTTAAGAACCCGACTCTTAGCTCATTCAATAGTCTGACTCCGTGTTTCAATTTTGGATATAGTTCAGAGTGATAGTTGTTAACCTTGGATTGCTTTTTGGTCTCTCAGTTCATGCCGTATTAGGCGTTGGAGCTATTGATCCTGGTTTTTGCTTAGTTATTAACTTGTTGGGCAGATGAGTCTGAGTCATTTATTTTTCTCTGTGATCCATCGTCCTGTGAGCTGGGGAGTCTGACCGTGCCCAGCTTTTCCTTTGGGTTTGATACTCTGTTGTATCCAGAACCAAGCAACTGAAATTGCAAGGGACCTGTGATCATTTTGCTTTTCCTGTCCTTCCCTTTTCTTCTCACCTAACAATGCCAATGTCAGGAGATGATTGCGATTTACATGGGAATCACCGTACTGGATTCAATCAGTGGCCCCTGCAAACGAAATCGATACCAGATGCTCTAGATGAAAGTGCACGAGTTCTGCTGAATGAAGAATTTTGCAATTATGTGCCCATAGATAAATTCATTTCTTAGCTCAGGTTCTAGCCCCAGATGTACAGAATGGGGGAGTTACTGTCTGGGGACTCCTCTTTTCAAATTCCTTCCAGGGAAACGGATGCAGTGAACGTTAGAGGTACCTCTTCTTCTTTGCGCTTGGCGTACTCTTTCCCTCGTGGCAGGAAATTCTGGCTGCGTAATAATGCATCATATTGTAAGCGTAACTTTGCCTCTGCCTTTACTGCACCCATTTGCTGTATGAAAGACAGATCTTAGTAAACCCTCCGGCACTTAACAGCTACACAATTGTAAAGGTTTGTCTTATCCTTGACCACGAAAAATGGTCCCAAAGAACACGCCGTTTAGAAACTCCTGGGTCTCTCGCATGTCCTCAGCTTTGTCCCCTGTCTCAAGTGTTGCCCCTTCCAGAGTGCCCGAAGCACAGCTGGCCTACAGGCAACTTCAAGGGACTGGGAAAGACGGATGTATAGTAAACCCTGTGGCCTAATGCTTTTATAGGGTAGGATTATACTTGCTTTGCTAGTCTTAATTTATTTTGAAGGGAAACTGTTATAAGCTAGGTGCGCAAAGGCATGTTTGTACTGGGAGATTTTATATCCATTTAAAAATAAACGTACCTTTGGAGATATGGATCATACTGAAAGACTCTCGTAGTCCTGAGCTGTGAGATTTTGAAGCCTGGGTTAATATTGGTTAAGCTTTTTCAGATTTGACCCACAACTGAGCTGTTTGCTTTCACTTACTGGATACTTCATTATATCAGGACTTACAACATGCACTCATGCACTCTCTCATTCTAGGATACAGCAAGTGACATTTATTTCGCTTTAAGTAGATGCGTATTGCATGTAAATTCACTAAGTTTTGGAAGCTGTACACAATAAGCCTTTCTTTCTTCCATTAATTTTAGCTGGTATTCCTGAGAACTGGTACTTAAACTAGGATTTGATTCTACAGACACTGAATTGATCTTTCTGGGTCAGCGTTGGCTCCAGCTTCTCCTTGTAACCGGTGAGGTTTCTCTGCTGTCTTGGTTGGCAGAGGGGGGTGGATGCACGAGGACGGTTCGGGCACTTGTTTCCACTTTGGGCATGATTGGAGATATCTGAACATGCTTGTGTGTTCACTAATTGGTTGTTAAGAATCAGATAAAGAAAAATTGGCACTGAGGGTGTTCCCTGCTCAGTTAAAATGACCGCTGGAGTGTGGCCCACCTTTCTGTGGCATCAGGTTCTCTGTCTTTTCCTAGTTCGGTGTTGAAGACGTAACTAGAATAAGAGTGGCATTGCCACAAGGCAGCCAGAAGGTCTAAATACCTTCAAGTGTCCATTGAAGTTTGGATAGCTATTGGGAATGTCCTTGGCTAATGTACCCATGGGGAATTTAAAGGGGTGTAAACACTTCTGCGATGAGTAAAACAGAGGAGGAAGCTTGAGAGACCAGTACTTGAGAATGGGGAGAGTCTAGAGATAATACAGAGAGGTGTCAGGAAATATTACGTATGTAGGCACTTGTTAAGGGGCAAGGACATTGAAGGAAAGTGAGAGTCTCCCACAACAGGATTGCTGCTAAAATACGTGACATAAGAAACCAGGTCTTCCAGAAATATGAAGGGGTGGCTGCAGTGTACATAATTACAGGGATGAGAAACCACTTTTGTTCAGGCGAGGTAAAGCAAAGTTGAAGCTCTGTGTAGGATGGCTGTGTGTCAGTTCTGTTGACTGCACAACCACTGGGAATGAGTCAACTGGAACTGACCAGTAATGTCTTTCCCCAAGCCATGCCAGCTCAAGTCTGGGCAAATCAGGAGCGTGTCAGCTTGATGGTAGGAGGATGAGTAAGTCTGCTACACCTAAAAGCTGGCATGAGAGAAGGATACTGCGATTTCCTACACAGCTGGCACGTCTCTGCGGCCAGCAGGCTCGACGGGAGCCAAGAGCGTAACAGAATGACAAGAAGAGTTAGAGCCTGGTTGTTTTAAGTGCAAGGTTTTCACACAGGAGCCTGTCGGAGGAAGAACTTAGAAACCATCAAACACCTACAACTAACCACCCGGTGTATTGTCTTACACACCAGACTGTACGACAACTTGTCTGCGTATGGACCAAAAAGATTTTGTGGAGAAGTTCAAAAGCTGTTCTTGGTGAGACCAATGAGGAGGTAGTGGCAGAATAAGCAGGTGTGTGTGGTAGCCCGTAATCACTGCTTACAGCAGCCTGTTTTGGTGGCCAGAATCATACCCAGACCATGATGTCAGCCCAGCATTTTCTTGTCTGAATGGTTTCTTGAGCAGCAGTTTCTTGTGTTGGGAGAACTGGCCTGCGAGGAGCCGCTGGGAGAGTGCGTTTGGAATGAGCTTTGTCGAGCTTCTACATTTCTAGGTTTTTCACTTCTCCTTGTTTTGAGACAGTCTTAGTTCTTTTCAGTAATCCCCTCACTTTCATGCTCTTCATACTTTCCTGTAAAGGAAGAATTTATTTCCAGGGAACTGCAGGTCGTGCACCAGTCATTAAATAATAACAATTGCTGGCTGAGCGCTTTGTAGACTTCTGACTGACCTTGTGCGTTGGGTTTTGGTTCCCTAGGAAAAAAATATTCTGCTATGTAAAAATAATGCATTTATAACAATGGGATCCCGCTTCATAGAACAAAGTATGAGAATTACCATCTGAACAAATTTGTCAGCTTTCATTACAATTAAAATGCACATTCAGATGGAACATTATTTACACCATAAACAGCTGCATTTAAAATAATACCAGCCAACGTCCAATTTTTTCCAATTTTTTGACGTGGGAAGGCATGTGTTTTACATTGCATCATTCCCTGCGAGTATGAGGCTGTCTTTCAGGTTGGAAACGGCTTTCATCCTGCCCTGCGGGTTGTCCCTGTGGTGTGTGATTCCTGCTGCTGTGCAGCGCCCGGGAGACGGAGCAGATACTCCTTGGGGTGTGGCCCTGCCCTGATTTTACCTGCAGCCCCTCAGCTACGTGGCACGACTGTTAATCTTCCAGTGGCCCACACAACATCTCCCTCAGCCATCCGCACCTGAAGGCGCTAAGGGAGTCATGAAACAAGCCGCTTGCCTGCGTTGCTAGGGAGGGGCAGCACGAAAGCTCCCTTTGGAGTGGGATTATGGGATATAAACCATGCACTTACGCAATCCTCGGCATTTAATTTCCCTGATTTATTAAGCGTGAGCTTCTTGCACCTTGAGGGATGGTGTATTATCTTCCGCTTTTGTAAAAGGGGAATACCCGTCGTTGAGGCCTCCGTTTGCTGACTGGCAGCCAGAGCAGAACCGACGGCTGGGGAAGGTGGGCTGGTTGCAGAGCAGAGCTTTGGGAATAGATTGGGCTGCGAGTGGTATTGCTGCTCCTGTCAAACTTCCTAACTAAAAGATGCTGTGGGATACAGTGGGGATTTAGAGCCCTCAAAGTCCCCGGTTGCTCCACAACAGAGAGAAGTTTCCAAGAGGAGCTTTAATCCGATGGCTGGGACTTCCAGGTTCCCAGTTCTGCTCGGACGGAGAACCTGTGGCTTCCTGGGGTCTGAGGGGCTCTGCCCTGATGCAGGGGGTCTGCTCTGCCCCTGGGGGTGCCCTCTGGCAGGAGTGCCAGCAGGAGGAGGCTCTGCTTCTGTTTCACTTGGGCAAAAAGGGAGGAGAGAAATTAACTGGAAATACTTTGAATACAATTGTGCTGTCTCGTGGCAAATTCTGACTCCTGGTCATCTGAAGTGGGTCAGTACAAATCATTTTCTGTGGGCAACCACTGACAGCCGCAATGTGTTTCTGAGAGGCTGTTTAAGAAAATGATAAACTGAGAGGGAATTAGCTGTTGCCTGTTTGTCAGAAGTTTTCAGTGGTGCAAAATGCAGCTTTGATATTTCCCCATGGCTGTCCCAATTTCCACTTAAAAGAAAAAAAAATATTCTTTTCAACAAAGAGGCTCCTGACAGGCAATTATTGTAACGCTGGCACAGATTTTCCTTTCTCAAAATTGGCTCACTTAAGTGAGCCAAGATTACAACACTTCTTGGAATCTATTGGTCAGAGGTATGGAGCTGGCTTTCTTCTAAGTTTTCTAGTTCTTCTTGGCTTGGGACAGAGTAGGGATGCCAAAAGGTAGAGGCGTAAAAATCTTTCCTTTTGAAGTTAATCAAATAATTTGAACATTTCTCACCTCTACCTTAAGACTCTTGGGATTAATCCAGTGGCATATGGTAACCTTGAAAGACCTGCAGCGTACATATCAGAGTTGTCTCTCTGGTTTTAATATGTATGAATTCTCCCTTGCAATCTTTCCTCGTTCTTGGTGACGTTAACAAATCACTGCACAGCTCTGGAGTATTTCTCTAGAGATTCCCCAAAGCAGCGGCAGCCGTGACCATCTGAAGAGTGCTGAAAGATTGTGGCTCTCTGTGTGCGCTCCCAAATCTCTGCATTCCCAGGGTGACGAGAAGCCTGAGCAGGGAGCCTGTGATGAAATACTTGGGCTCACACATGAAATGTAAATTACTTGCTTTATTTGCCGCCGTTCTTACTTTTCACACTTGCTGTTTACATACAAGGGAACAGGGAGAAAACCTTAAAATGGCCCTGAGGGCACCGCAGGGAGAAATACAAGGAAGGGCTTTTGGAACTCTTGAGCTACAAGACATGTGCCTGTCCTTCTGCGGCCACCACCTTGGGGGTAGTTTAAAAGCAAGGGAGATGGTAGAGCTGGGTGGTTCAGCTTTGGGGTGCAAACCTAGGAATCGGTGGATTTGTGACCAAGTTGTTGTCGCTGCTTTGCCACAGACTTTCTGTGGGATCTCAGGCAAATTGCTGGAAGTTTCTGTGAATAGGGTTGAGAGTTTTGAAATATATATTTATAAAAAACACCAAAAAAAGGCCACTGTTGGAACAGGACGGCCTGTTTATACTCGCACAGTAACTTGAGCAGCACTGGTTTGTCCATAGTTAAACTTGCCAGACTTTTAGTTCCTAACCTCGGGAACAGGACTAATTGTTTTTCATCACCTGACAAAAAGCATTGAGAGGATGAAAGGTTGTGAAGTTGCCTTTAAATTCAAGTGTGAAGAGAGTGGAATTATAGAGCAACTGGATTTATCACGCTGAATTAGGGAGATGAAGACAATTCCTTCGTCTGGGAAGATACTCTCCCACCTTGGTGCAAAACAATGAAGGTAAGCCAGAGGAGCGGGGGAATAGACCACAAGCATCGTCTGAATTATTGCTTTTTATCCAAAAGAACTGTTAAGTCTGTAAGATTTTAATGGAAAAGACCTTTAAGGTCATCCTGTTCCAACACTGGATTATTGGGATCATAAGGCACAGAGATCTCAGACGCTTGGCTTTGCTTTGCCACCCAAATAAGGAGTTTTTTCTGCTCCTGAGGTAGGAGGATTTACCCACTGAGCTCTTGGAGCAGCTCAGGGTGATGAGAAAATCAAAACAGCAGTGATGAGCAAAGGAGTTCATGTAAAAGAAAAACAGATGCAGGCCTTTATCTGAGAACTAAATGGATACAGAACTAATTTTTTTTCTTCCCCTGAACTTGGAAAACAATTCTAGTCACTGCGATTATTCCTTATGGGTTTTTTTGTGGCTGGATGAATCCAGAATAAGAAAGTTCCAAAGCTCTTCAAGAAAGTTGGTTGTGGTATCAGCCACCCGGTAGTCCAGATTACGGCTGCAGTTAAATTCAGATAAAAATCTGTACTCGCTTTGATTCAGCGAAGCAATTAAGCATGTGCTTTAGATCCACTTGGGATTTGAGTGTAACCTTAAAGTTAAGCATGTACTTAACATTTTGCTGAGCAGGGGCCTGAGTCTTTAACCCTTGCTAGAATATAAACTCCCTTCTAATGAGTGTTGGCATATAATAGGCCTGTTTCTCAATAATGTTTGATTTTTTGCAACCTAGAAGTCTTTCTCTCAGCTTCAGTGGGCTTTGGATCAGGGCCCAAAAATGCAATCCAGAAATAATAATTTACGGTATTTACATTGCATGTAAATTATATATGAAGAAATGAAACGGCATAATGAATCAACCACAGGGGTTTTTCTTCCATTCTGATACCAGAAGAGAAAAAGCCTGTAGGCAGCTCACAACTTTTCTTACTAATACTCTTGAGCCTTTCTCTTATTAAGTCTTCTGTTTTCTCTGGCAAAGCCTCCCCTAATGTTACCCTCAGTACAACCTTCTTAGTCAATAAATGAGATTTTGATTCTGCTCTTATTAAAACGTACCACTGAGCACAGGGTTTACGGGTGGGAAAATCCCATTAAGGATTTCTGAAATACCCTTTAACCACTCGATTTTTAAGATGATAGGCAAAACTTCATGCTCCTCACAATTATGCGTACAATAGCTGATGCATACATTCACCACTCTGGCACTACGAAGGGAAGAAAGTAGATATCAAGACTCATGTTTTAATGCCTTTGCTGTCTGAAGGGTGTGGAGGGCCCTAATGTTAATATAAATTGGTGCTTACTGAGGTTTTGAACCTGTTCTATTCTGTTCTGTCTGTGGGAATACATTACTGGGATGAAGCAGTCCGGGATCCAGTCCTTACACCTTAGAAAAGTAAGAGTGAATCAACAGGTACAAGCTGAAACTCATAAAACAAGGATATATATTTGTATGCAAAAAGCTATGTATTTTAAGCTGTGCAGTCTGGGGGGCTGGTTCTCTGCACTGCCACGGGTGCACTGTGGGTGCTCCCTAGCTCCTCGCTTTAAGTGGCCGTATATATGCAGTGAAGGGCTTTCTAGGCAGAGCTTCTCGTCCAAAGAGAATAAACAGAGATTTTGCAATAGTTTCTACTATTTACATCACTGGAGTCTGTGGCTCTGTTTATTCCTTTGTGGTCTGTTTGTTTTCCCCAGTGTTTTTCCTCCTTTGTTGTCGTTCCCTGAGATGGCTGATCCCTGTTCCTTCTAACTGAATTCGGGGAGTCTCTGAAGACTTTCAGCCTGGACTAATGCTTGGGATCTAATATTCAGGAGTGGGTTTGAACTGAACCTCTGATTCAAAATCTGTTCCTTGGGCTGGGGAAAACATGGCTGCAAAATGCATAGCTCTTCTTCTTTTGCCAGTTATTATTACTCCATTTGGTGAAACATTAGAGTAAGAGTATATTCATAAATAAATTTAAAAGGATTAATGCGTGATGAATAGACTGTGTAAGCATATTACAGGCATGGTTATTATGTGATACAGGTGATCATAAGTCATGGTTAAATGCAACCTATTGACCAACTGGACTCTATAAAAGTCTGTAACAAGACATTAGCCACTTGTTAACAGAGCTAGTAATCATTTATTGATCTTACATGCAGTATTTATACATCCGCCACCCTAGAAAGTGTGGAATTCAATTCCAGGATCTACTTTCAAGTCCCACTTACTATAATGGGTGACACAAATCTCTCACTTATGCATGTTTATCTGTCAGATATCGTCAGGACCGGTAATAGGTGAATGCTGTCCTCAGGTGCAGGATGGTCTTGGGCTGTAGCACCATGAGCATTATTAATACAGGGTTGCCTGTGGTGGAGCTATGCGGTAAGAATTAACTCAGGTTTTGTGAAGCATCTTGAGGTTTTTTACGTGTGTTTTTGTTCAGATTAGAAATGAAATACCCAGATTTTTAAAATCTTCACTAGCAGGTATTGAGACCTTCATTGGGGGCAGTCCAAGAGATGGGTTTCATGGGAGATCAGGACTTAGAAGTCCTCAGGTCCTCATTTCTGCAGAAGTCCAAGTGGACCCATCTGCCAAGGCTCAAACAGATCTCAAAGCTTATGTGAGAAATGGGGTAAAGTAACCCATCTCTGCTGAATCTTTCTGTTTGAAAGAACTAGTAATTTCCAAAAGAAGTGTTTAGCTTGAATTTTTCTACCAATCTTTCTTCATCCCATCCAAAACGAGTGAGAAAGCAGAGTGAACTAACCATCCCAACCCAGTGAGATAAAAGGTAAAGAAGGTCCCCAAAAGTCAGAGTAAAAGTGTTAGAAATACTCCAGTGGTCAGAGATTTGGCAATCGTCTCCCTTTCAGAGATGGGTAACCGATGTTAAGAGGGGGTCAAATGGTCAGAGTGGGTTAGGCAGGGAGAAGGAATTAAAAGGTGAAAAGTGCAGGAAAATGAAAGAGAAAGGAAGAAAGAAATGGAGAGTGGGGAAAGGGACAGAAGCTGAAGGAATCACCCATATTAAAGTAAGGCAATGCAGTAATAAATATCTTGAAAAACCCATAATACAGTCCTGCAGTGTAGAATGACATTATGGAGAGGCCTGCGTTTCTCTCCTCCTCCTTCTAGTAGGGGGAAGTAGCGATTTTATCATGAGAGTGAGAAAAAATGATGGAGTGGCAGATCCACGAAGCAATATAGTGAGGAAATGGAAGGCACACAGCCCTGGAGGCTCGCAGAGGATGGCCCTTATTTCTCTGTCTCTCTGTGTTCCTCCAGCTCTGGGACTCGGAGCACACACAGCCCATCTGATTTAATAAAGGCAGGAAGCAAACGGTGACGGAGCCATGAGAGACTGCAGATAGGGGTTGAAGAAGGGTCAAACTCATTAGTCATATGATGTGATGTAGTGTGTGGGGAGGGGGAGAAGCTTTGAGGGTTAAGAGGAGTGGAAATAGTTACAGCACTCGAAAAATTGATGTTAACGTAGCTGACCCGAGTGCTGTGCCGCAGTACGACTTCTAGGGGTAAGGACAACATCCTGGCCTTTCATCCTTTCCGTTTTCTCACTTTGGGTCATGATTTTATAGTTTCATTTTCTAGACCTTTTTTCAGTATTACTAAGGGCTGGCTTTATTTAGTGTTTCTAGCACACAGGGACTCGACTCGGGGTCCCTGCAGGGCTCTTGCTGCTTCAGGGTCAAAACATCTGTCCTCCTTCAAAAACTGATGCTTCCTCCTAGTTGTAGCCAGGGCTAAGCTCAAGCTTCTCAAACCGTGTATTCCTCCTTCAGCAAGACTTGAAATGAGCCTTTCATGTTTGTTGACCGTGGCAAGTGATGAAGCATAAACTGGAGGGATAACAAGGGAGAATAAGTACAACCGCAGCCCACACATTAATTCCTCTGGCTCCATGAGGAACCTAATGAGAGATGCCGAGATGGCCACGCTGTAGAGTGGAGTGTTCCGTGTGTCTTTGGAGCAAGACCAGCACGGGCAGGTACCCTGGTGCCCAGTCTGGGGGGAAGGTGGGCACTTAACACCCAGTAAGAGGGTACCTTGCTTAGTGCCTGTGCTTCAGTCTGCAGCAAAGAGCTGAAGAATGATCACAAATCTATGTCACCGCTGTTATTAATGAACTTCCATGAATATATATTCATTAAACGCACATTAATATTTTTTAAAAGTGGTTTCCATTGTTCACTCCAGGAGGAAGTTCAAGAGTTCCAAGTACTGTGTTGCATTGCAGGACAAGCTTCTCTCAGGGCAACAAAACTGTTTATTTCTAATGTTGCCTTTTTTTGATTGAAAACAAGGATTTTTTTTTTTTTTTTAAAATATGAAACTAAAACCAGTCATTACAGGCATCAGGTCAGACAACAATGAGAACAGATCTGAACTTTCCCTCAGAGATGTTTATTGAAGTTCAAGGGGTTTTTATCACTCCCTCGTTCTTGCTGTGGAAGGAAATCCTAAAATAGCTCGGTCAAAACTTTTTTCTCAGCATGTTTCTGGTTCAGCAAAGAGTTACAATTATTGAGTCATAAAGGGTGGGAAAATGCAATTTTTAAGTAAAATCTTCTCCTAATTTTTCTCCTTCCTAATTTCTCTGGTGTTTTAAAGATATCTGCAAAATTAAAAATCTTACATACAACTTCTGCAGCCGGTTAGAGCAGGTCACGTTCCCTGAAGTCTCCGTTTCTCTCCTCAGTTGAATAAGTAAATTTAATTTGGCAAAAACTCAGCCTGTACTAAACATTATAAACTCACTATTCCTAAAGATAATTTTTCATTTTTTCAGTGCCTCCTGCATCAGTGTTGTCTCGAATAAATGGGCTGATGAATGAGGGGGATCAGGCTGTTAGCTGATGTAGGATTAGTGAAGCTATGCAGATTGACACCCTCTGAGTGTCTTGTCCCGAGTTTGTAACAGCATCTGTAGTTTAATGCCATATCTTTTATAGAGTCTTCTCTCTCTTGGGGCTACCTCGTCAGAGCCCTGCAGAAAATGGCAAAATGCCTTCTGTGGACCTCTCAGGAGCTGGAAAATTCACATCAGGCTTCCAGCGCTGGCTCTACCTAGAGTAGGGTGGAGATGGGACTCTCAGAATACATATTAGGCTGACTAATGGAGGAAGGCTGAATTTTTCATACTTATGCAATGGTTACAAGGGCTAGTGATAAATGGTGAATTAATGCTTATTAGATATGCTGAATGGTGTAGAGCTGCAGCTGAAATCCTGGGAATGTAGATACTATCAATTGATGGATTAGTTATAATCTCATAACAAGCGCTGTATGAGCAGACTATTTGAAATGCAACATTTGGAATAGATTTCCTTGCTTGTTCGGCCTGTGTCCGTTCACGTACACCAAAGGTACCAAACAGTGGACCGAGCTGCAATTGCAGCAGAAGAGATGTAGCTATGGATATAGAATCACAGAATGGCTTGGGTTGGAAGGAACCTTAAAGACCATCCAGTGCCACCCCCTGCCGTGGGGAGGGACACCTCCCACCACACCAGGTTGCTCAAAGCATTGTCCAGCCTGGCCTTGAACCCCTCCAGGGATGGGGCAGCCACAGCTTCTCTGGGCAAATAAGTTCTGGCTTTCTCCATGCACCAAAGTCTGGTTCCCACCTCAGGTGGGAGGTCTGTGTGTAGCTCTAGAGTCAGGGCTATGACGGTGTAGAGTGAACACCGAGGCTCGAGTACCGTGATGTTTTGTTGTCCTGATGATTGTGATGTTTAGGCCAAACATTTAGCCATAAGACATCATACCATTTATCATGTTTTTTCCTTATCATCCTGTAATCTGCTATGTTTACCTCAGTTTTCCTCTGTTGACAGTGGCAAGACCGTATTACTCTCTTTATATTGTTTTAATGTATTACTATTTTACTTACACTTTGGTAAGGTACCTGCAGCATTCTGGGAGCAGATGCAGATCCACTGATCGTTAATGATTTGTGCTGTACGCTATCTCCTCTGTTGTAATTAGGGTTTTCTCCCTTCCTCCTTCACCCCCCTGGCCTAATGTGTCCTCTTTGCCGCCTTCTCCAAGTCAGACAAACATGTTTCTTGGAAGGTCAGTGTAACCTGTAGGAAATTCCTTCTGTCTCTGAGCTGGCTCATTCATCACTAGTCATAACCATTCTGGAATGTGAACTCCTAGTCTGTTATCTGGCTACTGCTAGTGATGATGCCTGGAGACGACAGCTTGGTTTTCAAAAGCGAGGTTGACCCTGAGGGGCGAGGAAAACTTGTTTTGACAGAGCAAACATGACACGGAAGCAGCGCAAGTGCCAATATGTGCAGGAACAAGGTGTTATTTTCGCAAGGTGGATTATTTCCCCCCCCCGTCCCCCCCCCACAACTGGGGAAAACACAGCAACGTACGGGAAACAATACATTCTGCATGTTTTCCCTTCCCCAAAAATGTAGTTAAAGCAGAAAGGCTCTTTGGGTGTATTTCGGCTGAGAGAAAAAAAGAGTGAAACGGGTTCATCTGGGAAGAGAACCAGGTGTTTCCTTCTCTCGTGCCTCTGCCCTGGAATGGCAGTGGACCAGGTGAATGGTGCAACGGGTAATGAGTTACTGGTCCTGAGACCTATCTGATGCTCTGCCCTTTTTCTCTGTTCCCCTTTCCCACTCGTCCGTTTGGAGTATGATCTCTCTGCACCGTGTCCAGCGCAGGCGGGCGTCCGTCCCGGTTGCCACTTCTTACACTTATACCACAGAACTGTAAAGAATTACAGCAATCTCAGCTCTTGACCCTGCTGCGATTATTGTTCCTACCTGCTCCGCTTCCCTCAAAGACATAATAACAAAAGAGATGACTGTGTATATTTTAAAATGTCAGGCCGACATTGTGGCATTAATATAATTTAAGCCAAACATTGCCAGTTAATTCACTTTGTTTTCTGCCATCTTACATTCCTTGATTGTGGTGCTCGAAGTCATGTGGTTCCACAACACCCTTGATCCTGCTAAGCCGGGGTTTCCAAATGTTCCAAATCTGAGCAGCCAGATGCTTCTCCCTTCACTCGTGCGTGGCCCACCCTGTGTCTGGGAGCTGTGGCTGCCGCTGAGCGTGTCAGAAAGAAGAAAACCTCTCTCCTCCTAGAGCCACGGTATGACATGGTTCTTTTCTGAGAAGAGTGCTTCTCTACGGGAACCGGGGTTATCGCTGAACTGTGAAGGAAGAAGCAAAATGTTAAAGCAAAGCACCCCACAGGTAAGAATAATGTTTGTGAAAACCAAAAGAGTGGGATTTGCTCCTGGGGTGTACCCCCTCTCTTTGTTTTTTAATGACATCTGCTCTAGACTGTTTTTACAGTATCGGGTTCTGTGTGCTGCTGACAGGATGGACCTATGTGGTATTTTAAAATGTGAGTCATAAAGAAGAACTTGAGCTGTTTTAGCAGCAGCTTAGGTCTTACAGAAATCTGTGTTTAAAGGCAGAACCTGGAAACGTTTAGATGACAAGTGATGGGTAGATGTAGTAGTCCCTTTCATAGTCCCTCTGAAGTACTATAGAAGTCTGAAGACATCTTTCACGACTTCAGTGTGAAGCTGAAAAACACTTGCTGAAGACTTAACAACATGCTGTGATTGTGATAAGTTAAGATGGTTTATGTTTCAATACTGACAACTCGCTTCCTTTTCATGCTAGAACCAATAATGACCTCAAAGCGGTGTCAAGGGGAGAAGCCGCATCTTTCCGTGGTTGGTGGGAGAGCAGCAGTGGGAAAGTACAGTCATGGGCAGTCCCATGCAGGATGCTCCTGAGGTTAATTCCACTGCACAGCTGCACTGCTCGGGGCGATAAGGATGCATTAAATGAAAAGGGATTTCCCTCTTTGGGAATCAAATTAGAGCAGCCCAAACCAGGCCAGTTCTTTTATCTCTTTCTCACCCCAGCAGGAAGTTTAGACCCAAGTCCCCAAAGGTCCTTCTCTGGTCAGCAACATCTGCAAGGCCCTGAACCGAAAAGGGTGTGGGGATAGTGCTAATAGCCTTACTGTTAACTGCTGAGAAGATAGAAACCAAGTAGCAGGGTCTTGGGAGAAAAATGAGGAGGCTAAACGTACAGACACCAGAGATTGCTCAGAGTCATGGATTAGTACCAGGCAGGAGTGGCAGAATCATTCCTGGGGAGGAGAGCTGCCAGCAGCAGCACTGGTGTTGCAGTTCAACCTTCTCTAGCACATGGGAGGCCCTTAATCTTGGACCTCTATGCAAAGACCTCAAAATAAGGAAGGAGAAGAAAGAGTACAGCCGAAACAAAACATAGTTCTCTTGTAAAGTTTACTCTCTGAGCACGGGTCAGACATTTTAGGAAGAAGGTCTTTATGATAAGGGTGGTGAGACACTGGAACAGGTTGCCCAGAGAGGTGGTGAAGCCCACGTCCCTGGAGACATTCAAGGTGAGGCTTGATGAGGCTCTGAGCAACCTGGTCTAGTTAAAGATGTCCCTGCTTACTGCAGGGGGGTTGGACTAGATGACCTTTAAAGGTCTCTTCCAACCCAACAGATTCTATGATTCTATGATGCGTTCAAGAGAGTTCTTTGATTCAGTGTTACTCCATACAGAATGAACAAAAATAACTCCCTTGGAAGGTGAAAACGCAATGGCTGCCTTGTTACTGGGTGGGTTTCCTGATAAAAATGAATGAATCTTAAACTGTAACTTGAGTGAACGGAGTTGGTGGTCTCAGTCCAATCCTAATTAGAACAGAATTCACAGCATTTGAAAATGAGCAGTGACCTTGCTGCTGTTGTCAGTGGGTTGTAACAGCTGATGGGGAATGAACTCCCCTGACGCACAACTGAACTGAGCTCTCTAAGTCAGGCCGTGGGGCTCAGCTTCCAGGAGAAGGCTCTTTCCATCATACACACAAAGCAGCTGTACAGCATTCCTCCTACTGGCTCATCAGTTCTTTATGTAGCTTTGCTGGCATCAAGACTTGTAAGTTCTTTTCCTTGTATCAGGACTATAAAACCCTCCAGGGACTGACTATATTCACCACTAAATCCTATAGAACTGTCTGGTAGCTGATGTAGCAGAACCTCCCTCCAGTAAGTGGCATAGAAAGTAACGGTGATGAGGTGCCTCTCTCGGTTTTTTCCTGTGTGCGCTAAAACCACCTTTTAAAATTGGTTCTGCTGAAGGTCACTAGAATATGGCCAGTGCTACAGAAACCTCTAATGCTTTTTGCAACAATAATGCTTCATCGTCTATGCAGCTAAATTGCAATCAGTAGAAATCCAGATGTTTGTCTGAAAGGGAGACCATGTCGGAGGGTTATTTACCTTACAGCTTACACCAGAGATGCTAGCAACAGCAGCACATTTATCGCAGCTTTGGCATTAATCCCACCAAAACAACGGACCGAATTCATCCCTGATAAAACTTCATTGTTTTAGTGGAGTTACACAAGAAGAGACATTGCCCGGTAGAAAGATGGTGTTGCCCCTCATATTGGAAAGGGTGGAAAAAGATTTTGTCTCCTTTGATACTAGCACAAATGGTCTTCTAATCTCAAATGGCACACGTGAACAATTACCAAGTTTTCAAAACTTGCATACAATGCATACAAAACAAGACAATAATCATAAGGTTGCCAAGTGACATCCTTAGATCATTTCCACGGTCTTTTGTTGTCTCTTTTTTTGGCCAGAATTCCTTTGCTCTCATTGATGTTGCTCTCTGTGCATCCCGTCATTTATTCTGTTCGACAGCCAGCATCATATACTGAGAAATCCAGCAAGGAAAGGCAGAGGTCAGACTTGTGACATCTTTTGAGCTCTGTATGTTTATGTAACCCAGCAGGGTTCATTTCCATCAGAGATGGAAATAGCATGTATTGCTTCTGCTGGGAGTTACGATGGGAGCGTGGCTGAAAGGGTTGGAAGGAAGCGTTCAGGAGGCAGCTCTCTGCGGTGTCTGCGGGTCTGGTGCTGTCCTTGTCTCACTGCTCTCTTATGAGGGCCCCTTCTGTTTGCGTGTTGCTTGTTAGAAGCCTATCTGCTGAATAAATGATGGTGGAAAGGAAGAGTGAAAACCTGTAGCAACCCGGTGTGAAGACAGTAATCCCCACCAGCGAGTGAATCTGTGTGGCAGCTCTTCAGAAGAAAAGGAGGAAGACTGATGAGAGCATGTTGGGCGCACGCTGGCAAACTCATGGAACTTCTGGGCCTTGTGTGCGTGTGGAAGAATTTTAGAAGCCTGTTCCTGCTTTTCTTCCCAGACTTGGCAATGGTTTGATGCACAGCCATGGCAGAGGGACCTCGGTCTTTGCTTCCAGTTGAGAGCAAATTGTCCTTCTCTTCTACCTCCCTGGTTAGTTTTTCTGAGCAAAGCATAGCCTTAGTTCTGCCCACAGAAGCTGGTGCTTGTCCCGTGGGAAGGTCTGGCTAAGGTGGACTTGTTGCTAGGGGCAGTAGGGTGACAGGTCTCTTTTTTCTTGACATTTCATTGTTGGAACTTTCTGGCTTTTTCTGTGCCTTTCTGGAGGAGACACTCTACGAGAGTTACTCATGAAGTTTTTCAGGAGGTCAGATTAACTGAGCTAGTTGTTCCCCTGGTTTCCTATGTTAAGATCTGGTAATAACTAGGTAGTTATTATGCTTCTGATTTGGCTGAGACCAGCGAGGTGACTCCTGAATTTAATCCTGACTTCCATGCATGTGCTGTGACACTTTCAATTAAATACACATGCTGGAAACAAAGACAAAACTATCCTTTGTGAAAGCGTTAGGAATGTGTTTTGAGAATGTTTGTGATGTCCTTTGAGACCCATGCATAGAAGCTGCCAGATTTATTCAACGTACCAAAACCCCCACAATTAATAACACTAAAATATAGATGCTTTTAATATTCATCTTACACTCCTCACATTCTTATCAACAGTAATAAGGTCTATGTGTGCTACTATTGTGGAAAACCTGGAAAACTGGACACAAACTCGCAATTCATTCTCTGGACTTTGCTATTCCTTCTCATGGCCCTAAATGGCAGAGGAAGCTGGAAATTTTCTTTGGAGACAAGCACTCGCAGGTGACTGAAATACTGCTCCTTTATTTATTTGGTTAGTTAGCTACTTAGGATTTGCTGTCTGCACTCCTGATCTAGTCAGACTCCAGCAGATGAGGTAATGGTCTCTGTGTGAAGTCAGTTCAGAATCTGTTCACTCTACCAGAACCTCCCTTTCAGGTAGTAAATCACCGTCCTGAGCAGGTTGAAGACAGCTTGGTTAGATAACGGTTCTTTGCATTAGGTGGTAACTATCAGCCCCGACCACGATGAGGTCTGGCTGCTGAGTAAACATTCAGGGAAACATTTTTCTTGTCCTACGGAGCTTGCAGTCCCAATAGACAGGAGGCAAAGGGGGAGTCTGAAGAAAAACAGAAGCTGAGTTGCTCAGCCAACTGTGCTCGTCAAGTCTGTGGTGGAGCTTGAACCTGAAGGCAAGTTATCAGACTTCCAGTAAAGTGTCTTAATGTACGTTATTGCTCTTACGGAGTATATCTTCACTGTAGCAGACCCAGGAAGACCTGAGGTCAGCTCTGGTTTGAGGTCACACAGGTAAATAGACATAATGGTCTTGCATGAGTTTAAAAGGTGGATCTATCAGGAGAAAGGCTTAAAATGAAAAAGCTTTGACACGGCCAGTAGATGACTGGGAAAGCAGGAAGTGCCCATTTCACATATAGAAGGACTCGCTGGTTGCTGGCATTAGCTGGGCTGTTTCACAGCATTTCACCTGGCCTGAGAGCTCTCTCATTCGTTCCAAAGTGATTCTAAAAACTGTAAAAACTTTTTTGGGGTGTAGAACACACACCGTGGTCAAACAGCTGGTTAAGACAGTCTGAGCATCTCAGCCAGTTCCACAGCCATAGCTGCTTCCTGCCACTGGAATTAAGAATCCAGACAATGTGTTCAAGATCTGTGGTTTCCACCAGGGTTTGTGCTGCTGATGTTCATTGTGCCTCATGCAACAGATTACGTCCCGTTATGAACTCTGTCAGGAGTAGAGAAAACAAAGCCATTGTCTTCTGGAAAACCCTGCCTTTGCTGTCACCCTTCAGTGGAGATGTGAATGTGTAAATACTCCAGAATATTGTGCATGGCTGGAAGCTATCGAGGTTGGTTTTAGGGGAAGGAGAAGGGGCTTAAGGTGTGTCAGTAAGGGAAGGAGAAGATGCAATAAAGAAGTTGGAGGTTACTTGCAAAAACAGGCTTTGGCCCGTAACTGAAGAAAGATTGTGAAAGATTGTGAATGCTTCTTTTCCAGAAATCTTGACCCCGGAGTCTCTTCTGAAGCAAGATTATTCAGAGAGTGAATTTGTGAGGTCAGAGATTGATTCCAGGTTTTTGTCTCTCTTTGAATACTTAAATGGGCAACAGAATGTACAGAGGGCTGCATTCGTCCCCTGATTACAATGCACGGGTCATTTGCTCACTGTATATTGTGAAGGTGGACTTTGGTCTTGCTGTCCTGCTCCTCGTGGTGAGATGTGCAGAACGTCATTCTTGTGACAAGACATGAGGAAATGGAATGAAACTGCATCAGGGGAAGTTCAGGTTGGACGTTAGGAAAAGATTCTTTACTGAGAGGGTGGTTGATCACTGGAACAGGCTCCCCAAGGAAGTGGTCGCGGCACCAAGCCTGTCCAAGCCAAGTTCAGGGAGTGTCTGGACAATGCTCTCAGTCATATGATTTAATTTTAGGTAGTCCTGCGAGGAGCTGGGAGTTGGAACTGGATGATCCTTATGGGTCCCTTCCAACTTGAGATATTCTGTGATTCTCTGATTCTATGCTAAGGATGACATTTTTGGTTAAACTCTGCTGTTTGAATGCTCATGGTAGGCATGGATGTACCCTTAGAAGGTGTATCCAGAATAAATTCAGAGCAGGTTTAGTACAGGTGAGCTTCATACAATAATGGATTTGTTGAAGTAAATACTTTCCATCTTGGTGTCTTGCAGCTTGTTTCTGTGGAGGTAACACTGGATGGGAAGTAGAACGAGGGCTTTCTTGGTTTTCCACTGAGTTGCCTTGTGTGACAACAGGCAAGTCACTTCCATTTTTTCTAGCTAATGACTGTTGAAGTCATAAATCTCATAGGGACTCCTCTACCATGGAGGAGTCCTCCCCTGAGTTAGTGTCCCAAGCACTACTGAAATATAAAGCTGAAATAATGAGGTAAACCTGTTCTTTCTCTGTGCTAAATGTTAAACAAAACTGCATCATTTTCAATGGCAATTTGATCATGATTTGGGATTTTGGAATATATTATTTTCTTTTGGTTAAGAATGCAAAATCCCTTTTACAACATCTGCTGCTGTCAACCCATACGTTGTCTCACTGACCACCAGTACGTTTGCCAGACTGTTTGGTACAGTTTCTCAAAGTCCTGGTGGGCCATTTTGCGTGGCCTCTCTCCCACTGGTGTTCTGGAAAGCCCAGCTGAGGTTGAGTTGTGTAGGTAAGCAGCAATTCATTCCCTTTCTTGCAAGGATAGAGGAGAAAAACTGGCCAAATTCTCATCTGGCTCAGTTGTCCAGGCAGAGAAGATGAGGCTGAATCATATGCCCAGCACTTGTCCCCATGGAGGTTTTTTTCTATGTACCTGAGGCTTTATCATTATGGGATGGGTGACTGCGATTGTGCAGGAGTTAGGGTCAGGGAGGGGGTAGGTGCTTCCTGCTGTACAGTGCTCTCCAACAAAGGCACCGAATTTTACCTGAAGAGTGTATGCACTTAGAAATGCATTGCTCTAAGTAGAGCCGAGGGAAGTTGGAGATTGGAAACATTAAAATACCACAGCGAAGGCTGCTCTTGCAGTATTTATGACCAGAGTGAAAGCAGAATGTACCAGAAAGCTTCTGTTGGTGTCTCTTAACTCTTCTCACAAGGTTTCCCATCCTTCATCCTCGAGAGCCTGGGATAATTTGGATAGACTTCAACTACACACCCAAACTTCGTGTGATTATCTGAACTGAACATCTGACCCCTTTTGAGGTTTGGACATCTTTGGGCAAATGGAATCTAGGAGAGATAAAATCAGGCTTTATTTTTCATGTCTGAACTTCAGAAGTCCCTGTTTTGGTTAATGAAGCTGTAGTGTGCTCGTGGGGTTTCGTGTGCCTCTATCTCTTAGCGTGGCCAAATGTCTTGCTAACAATAGTGCTCGCTGCCAATGTGCTGCCCGTTATTTGTTCCCAGATCCATTGCTAAATAATCCCGTTTTCTATTAAGATAGAAACGTTCTCCTTGCTTGTATTTCCTGGATGGCTTATGGGACTGGATTTTAGTCCACGGTGGTGTTTGCAAACTAATGATTCGGACCTTCTTTTCAGTTGCTTGTCCATTTGTGTTTGTTCTGGGGCGTTTATTACCTCTTACAAGAAAAGCAGTTCTTCAGTGGCTGTAAAAGATTATCATTCCAAAGGCCTCGATTAAACTATGAGAAATTATGCTACCTGAGGATTTAGATACTCAATGGGTTTTTTTTATTCCCCAATTTAAATTGAATAAGTGAAACAGTCAAAGGAGAGTGGTAAATGACCATTAGCGAGCAGTGAGAAATTGCTATTCTGATTCTTTCACATCCTTTGTTTGTCGTGCCAAAGGTCCTAAAACTTTTCTGGATATTCTTATAAATCATCTCAATATTTGCAAAATGTAATTGCTTCTTGAATTACACCAAAGCAAACTGGCTGGGATTGACAGGCCTTTGACCTACAAATTGTGTAGCTATTTATTCCGGACCGAAGTGGAGGTGAAATCGGACCTTCTTGATCTGGCAAGATTTTTGCCTCTACTTTGGACTGATTTTACTGGAGGAGGATGACCAGACAAGATATTGTACATTATATATGATTCAGTGCACTGTGCCTGTCTGCTTTTGTAGCAATGCAAACAGTTCAAAAGCCTCCGTACTCTGCGAGAAGCTGAGCAGATGTGGGGGACAAAAGGAAACCTCTTGTGTCTGGGGCATAGATTTCTACTTGCTTACACCAGTGTAACTCCCCTGGACCTCATGGAGCTGTTCTGGAGGAAAAGGGGTGTGAGACCAGCATCCTTTCTGCGGGTTCAAGCGCTTACGGATCCCCTCACTACTGAAAGCGCGTTGTATAAACAAATCACGGCCAGGACACGTGGCAGAGAGGAGGCGGAGGGAGAAAACAGCCCAGACTGACAGACAGACAGGGGTCCATAGACAGCCAGACAACAATTATAAATAGCACCCTTTTGAGGTCTGTTTGATCTGTTGCCCAAGGCCAGGTGGAAAATCTTTCCGTTGCTGCCTCTTCAACTAATCGCTTTCCCCTCATTTTTCAATAAAGATTCCAAGTTTGGTCACTTCTTTGGCACATTTGTTTCCCATTAGAATACTTTGTGCTATTTCACTGTGTTATGCTAGATAATTGCTCTAATAACAAACCAAGGAAAAGCTTTTGAACATTTTAGGAAGTAATTTTTTCCCTTATGAAAATTCAGCGAACGCTGACAGAGATCTGGGGAATAGCTAAGGGAAGCCAAAGAAAGAGAGTGAGAGAAAGGGAAAAAAGGAATGTAATGACTTTTATTGATGGTATTTCTGCACTTACATGTAAACCACATGCCAAAAATTTAATTGCAATCCAACCGAATATTTATATAGCACTTTATCATTTTCAAAGCTTTTTAATAAGGACTGTTTAAGTGAACCTCACAGTATCCTGTGATTAGGGACACAAGGTTATTGTCCTTCTACTGCTGCTGGAGAAGTTGAGACAAAGGCTTGTTTGAGTGGCAAAATGGTTGCAAAGCGGAGATAGGAATTCGAGAGATCCTCACGTTGCTAAACTTCACCGCTTTCCGTGTATTACGGGCAAGATTGTTGGAAGTGCCTCAGTAATTGTCTAACTCTGCTTCCGCTCAGGGCAGAGGGAGTTTTAGCAGAGTAGTGCAGGAGAAAACAATTAGAACATGTTTAGTACTTTCAATAAACTCCCCCTCTGTGTTAGCATACTGCCAAGATGCCTTTAAGAATTTAGTGTGGTCAAGGGGATAGGGAGATAAATAATATAAATGGAGGAAGGGAGGCTTCGGGCTGATTTACTGAAGCCTCTTAGCTAAATTCTTTCCACTCATAATCCGAAAGAGGTGGAGCTTTTTGTCTGCGATGTCTGTACATTTCCCATCTTACAGAAAAAGCTCCAAGTGCACTCAGGGCTTGAAATTAATTCTGGGATTGGAGGTGTCTGAGGTAAGAGACAAACGTGGACGAGGGTGCAGGACACGCTGTCTGTGCCTGGCCTGCCATTAGGCCTTGGGTGTGTTTGTGTGAGCTCTCTCCCATCACTTGGAGCTTCAGTTCCCCCGGTTCACAAAGGAAGAATGATGGCACTTACCTCCTCTGGAGAGTGCTTTTAAATCTAGTCTTGAAAAACACTATTTAAGAGCTGGGTTCAGAGCTCTGGGCTTCTCCCAGAACCAGCCTCTACTCTTAAAGCAGGATTTTCACTTATTTATTGTCTTCCTTTTTTCAAACTGTCTTGATATTTGTGGTGGGAGAGGAGAGGAAATAAAAAAAAATAATTTTCTGCCAGATTTTACTTAATTTGACCTCTGTGTTTGCTGCAGATGGTCCAGAGCAGACACCTCCTGTGCTGTGGTCCATCCTGATTGAATAGCCTTAGGTGTGGCCTGTCTAGATGCTGGATTTCCCTGGGAACAGTGGTGGAGTCATCCTTCCTGAGCCAATCCTGCTGAATCCCAAACACCAGCAGGGCTATTGCTTCTGCTGATCCCATCACCACCGCTTTCCCCGGGGCTTTGTTGATGTCTGGTTTTGCTTTGCCTCTCTGTGTTGGCATGGAGTTTTCCTGAGCACAGCAGCTGCTAGATTACGCAGAACTGATCCTGGTCTGGTGGAAGAAAGAGGGAGAGGTAATAAAAGTCATGTGTGTCTCCCCCTGTTTTCCCCTCCTTTCTGGGAAGCTGTTTGGATGTTGCAGGGTTCGTGGTAGGAGATGCACATGCTGAATCCACGGGTAAAAGGGACACTGCAGGCTTTCAGCCACTTTTCTCTTCTGCACATTCCTCACCGTGCACCCTCTGCCTGAGCAGCTGACAATCCTTTGATGACAGCCCCAGAGAGTTAATGAACTAAAAGGGCTATGGGTTATCTATTCCCAGAGATTGGGGAGCGTGAATTAAATGGTCTTTTGGAAGATGGGAAATAATTATTCTTCTGCTTCAAAGCCATGTCCAATTGAATGATGTCGCCAGCACGAATCAGCAATCACAATCACTGATGAAGACCCATTAAACAGATTGGGCTGAGTAATGCACAGGAAAAAATGTCAGGAGCATCTTTAATTCTGAGTCTCTCAACCCTACAATGGTCTTTTTTTCTTTTTTTTTTTTTTTTTTTTTTTTTTTACAGAAACTCTTTAAGTGCCTGGAGCTTTCCTATCTCAGCACTTTAAAGCTGGAAACAGCCAGGAATGCATTTCTGCACCATCCCTGATGGAAAGGCAAAGGACTTGAGTAGCGAAGTTTCCTGGGCATTGTCTGGGCTGTCTGAAGGGTATTGTTTAGGATATGTGAAGTAAAGAAACCTTTGAGGAAAAGGCTTGGGCAAGACCAGTTGGGAGTTCCTCCGCTCCCAGCTCTGGTATATTGTTCTGTTTGGCACTTCCTTCTGGCAGAGGCTGGGGAAGGAGCCAGGTTTCCCAGGGCCAACACTTTTGTACACTTCAAGAGAAGGGCGAGCGTTGAGTGATCCTTACTGAAAGAAAGACACATTCTTCTGTAGTTTAACTATTGCAAAAGTGACATAATGAAGTCAAACATTAGGGCATGATCATTAGGGGAATTCATTAGAAACGCTTGGCTGTACAATGAAATCAGTTGGAAGTTATCAACTATAACTCTTTAGTGTTATTGGAGGGAGGCAAATCTTATTACAGTGTTTTGCTTTTTCACCACATGAGAAGTTGTACCAAAGGTAAACTTTGCCATTTTGCGCACGTGCCAGAGAAATGGGTCAATAGGTTGGGCAATGGGTGAATTGACTGGGTGAAGTCCAGCATCTCCTCCAGAAGACAGTAAGATACACAAACAGTGAAAGGAGACTGAGAAAGGCCCATATTTAGGAATAAAGGGGTTGTCGCTTGTGATCGGACCCAGGGTCTACCTGGTCCACCAGTGTGGCTCTTACTAGTTAGTTGCTGTACAATCTGCCTCGCCTGTTCCACCTCATCTTAATCCCTAATAGGTCAAACGTTTACATCACAACATTCATAAAATAGATAAGGGAAGGGGCAGTGGCACAGGTGTTCTGCAGAGACATAGCGAAAGACAAATGTTGTCTTAGGGCTGGACTTAACAGTCCTGGGCTGTTTGTGAGGATGGTGCTCTGGGGTTATGTGAGGATGCTGAGAAGGAGTTGGTGGCAGCCCAGCCTGGAGCGTCGTCAGACCCCGAGACCCTCAGCATCCAGCTGAGTTTTAGCCGTCCAGACTTGGACAGCAGCAGTGTTGGTGTCTTCATCTGGGCTGACTTCATGGCAATGAAGAAAAAAGCCATTTCTGAGGCAATTGATCTTAAAGGAGCCATCCAAAATGGATCAGATGAAGTATGGTCTGGAAATGCCAGGTTCTTTCCATTTATGATAAAATGGAGTGGAGTTTACTGGCTCAGTTGTAGCAATTCAACAGCAGATGGAAGACATCTGACCTCTGATCTCAGAACAGCATTTCAATTTTCTCTTTCCTTCCCTCCCCACAGCCACCCGCGGATTTCTAGCTGTCACAGATCTGAAGAAAAGTTTGGAAATATGGTCTGAGTGGCATTCGCCTGATTGTGCAGCCTGTCTCAAACAAAACCTTCGACAAATGCAAACTGTTCCCCTCCCATTAGAGATAAGATAATGGAGATGTGTACGTGGAAGGACCATGTAGGTTCTCCCTGGAACTTGGTTTTGCTTTACTTGGGCCTAGGAAGCAGGAGCAGTAAGGAGGATCTCCACATAGACTGAAACAGCATGGCCTTAATACCGATAGTATATTTTCTGCATGGACAGCGATGCCATTGGTGTAAAAGCTCGTCCGTAGTTCCTTCAGCTGAAGCTGGGGAGGGTTTACCCGAGTCTGGCAGCGCGACTGTTTGTGGTCAGATTGCATGTATTACTCTATGTTCTGGGTGTTAATTGATTGTGATTTGAAGCTTATTAGCCAAAAATGTATTTAATCAAGAAAGAAAATCCACTGATGACCCTGATATCTGTGTATCGGTCCTGCTCGGTGCTGCGGGGTGGGCTCAGCAGCAGATGCAATAGAGCATCTTCCAATATAGCACGGAAGGGCTTCACAACAGAAATGTTCCTAAGCTCTGAACAAAAAGTATTGGGAGAGCACAGAAGTCATTTGGAGACTTTTAGTCTGCGTTGGCACACGCTGGTGCTGTTGATGGATATACCTGTTGGATCAAAGCTCCACTCTCCTCTGTTGGCTGTGATACATACTGGGAGTCCTGGTGTCCTCTACCCGGATGTGGGTACGCTCCAGCTCAATAGCAGGGGTGTTTGTACAAGCAGGATGGCAAACAATGCCTGCTTGTTTTGACTATAGGTTGTTAAAATGCTACTTTGGAGGTTGTGTCATGATGTTGGAATGTGATTCAGTGTGAAAGACACGGAAATGTTTTAAAGGGGTATCGTGCACGATAAAATAATATCGTGGGAATATCGTGGGGAATAAAAAGGGGTATCAGCGGCACGAGGACAGGAGTGAAGGGCTGCAGGGCATCACACTCATAGGTTGTGTGTGCTGCTGAAACGCAGTTCTTTCAGCCCCTCTTTGTAGGTTTTGTTTTGTAAGGTTCTTCAGCATTTCTTTTGCTCTCTTGTGAGGTTTATCCACTCTTCTCTGCCTTTCCCTTGAAAAGCAGTGTTTGAAAACTAGATACTGTGCTTAGCTGAGAACTTGGTTGTGCCGGGAGAAAATCGTTCCATGACCTCCACTGAGTACGGTGCTGCTGGTAATATGCTGTGAGATTGCTCTTGCTGTAGTAATCGGAAAAAAGCCAGGGGGTTAAGAGTGGGGGAAAAAATAAATTCCCTGGGAAAAGGTGTCTTGAGGGCAGTTAAATCCAAAGGAACCTCTTCTGCCTCTGAAAACCAAAGTGACAATTATTGGAGGCTGGAAGAGCACTCTGCCATAGAAACACTGCATCCTTGTCCTGTCCTTCAAGCCTTTCCTAGACATGGACTGTCACAGTTGGGTACGGGACACTGGGCTGAACTGAACCTCCCCAGAAATGACCGTTCGTATGACTTGAGAAATCAAGGAGCCAGAAACACGAAGGAACGAGTGCCTCGTTCCGCTGCTGGTTTGCTGGGCAACAGCTTGGTCTTGTGGCCTTCCTACAAAGAGGAACAATTGAGGTTTTGGAGAAATGTGTCCACCAGTCATACTGGGCAGCTGCGTGTAGCTGGGCTGGCATTCAGTGGGGTTAATAGGATGCCTTCATGAATACGGTTGGATGGGAAATTTGGAGACGCTGGAAAATTGTCTTGTGCCAGACTGGAGTGAAAAGCCTGAAAAATGTCGTGTGCTGACAGACTGAATGGAAAAAACGTTAAGTTTTGCTCAGTTGAGATGTTTTGTTTTGTCATCTCTATGAAAAGCTGAGAAAAAGAAAAATTTGAAACGAAACATTTCAAAATTTAATTAAACTGCACAGAAAGCTCATTTGAACAAAAAGCAAATGTCTTCAGTGACTCTTCAAGCAGCATGTTTTGATTAGTTCAGATTTTTTTTCCCCCAAAACCTTTTTTTTTTTTTCTTTTCCCTTGGGTCTGGAAATTTAGTGACACCAAACCATTCCTAGAAAAAAAGGTTTTGGTTTGGATGAATCCAAGTTTTTCAACAACAACGTATTTTGTGAGAAAGTTCCCTGCTGCTTCTGCTCATCAATAAAGTTGATGAGTTTAACCAGTCTCATGGCTGGCTGGGGAAAAAAAAAAGATTCCCCCGGTTAGAGAAGCGGATAAATAACTTGGCACAAAGTCCTTCTCTGTTGACTCAGTTTACTTTGTGGACCCGGGCACGATTGTCATAATAAATTAAAGCATGAACATTCCCATTTGTCACTTCACCACTTCCTTTTGCTGCCTTCCAACATGTGGTAAAACCATCAGTTTTAGCCCAGCGAGAAAGGAGCAGAGGAGGGGAGGAGAATAATGCTGGAATTAAGGGGAGAAAGGGGAGGACTTGCAGGGTGCAGCGAAGGCATCGCTGAAGCAGACACAGCACCAGTTGCCTATTTACAGGGGCATAGTCCTATTAACGTCATTGGGATTTATCATCTCTCTCTGGAGGTATGAAGGAGATGATGGTTGTTCTGGGAGTCACTAATAACCGCCCTCCAAATTCTTAGGGTGGCCCAAAATCTACGGGTAGAGAGAGACTCCTCTCAGTCACGCCCCGTCCCAGTATTTTAATTAGTTATGTACTGAGCTGCTCAGGTGTAAGATGTTCCTTGCTGTCTCTTCACTTCTGCACAGCTTCTCCTCCTTGCCATCATCTGTGGTAATTTCCTAAAGCTAAAGGAGGATGTGTTCAGATCAGGCCCCTTGTTGACAAGGTGTGAACAGATTAATGGCCGTTCCCATCCCACCTGGCTTCACAGGAATAGGCTGAGCCCAAGCGGGCTTTCCGGGAATCCCCCGCCGAACTCCAGCCCCTGCAGGAACAGAGGTTTTTCAGCCTTGAATGAGAGCAGAGGTCAAATTCAGAAATAGAGAAGGGTGGGTGTGTGTACGTATGTGTGGTGGGAAGCTCTGAAGAATGTAAGTTTGGGATTTGAAAGCATCCCTCTGCTGAATTATGATTATTTATTGTCATGATAGTGCCTAGAGGCCCCAGCCTCGTTGTGCTAAGGACTCCACAGACGTATAACGAAGTGACAGTCCCTGCCTCGAAGATGAATGAGGAAAACCTCCCTAAAGGGGGCTGGGAACAGGTGTGGCATATATCCATCACGCTGATGGAGCCTCTTTACGAGGTGTCCATGTAAGCGTATGCAAGTGTAAGAGAGACAGCAAGAGAAGGAGAAAGTTGGATGTCAGTTTTCAGCTCCCTGGCTCTAAAGAAGGGGTTTTATTTTTATTTTTTATTGTTTTTAATTATTTTTATTCTCACCTTTCTTCTCCGGTAATGATTACCCACAGGTAAGATAAGAATTAACAAGAAAAGTTTTAGTGATTTTGCTAAAAATCTGGATGCTGAAAGATGTGATTCAATAATTCACTCTGTATTTTAAGCAAGTCACTTCGGCTTAGGCTTATTTTAAAGGTAATTTGGTACCTCGCCCCCATGGTGTCTCTTTAAAAATCTAGCTTTTTTTGTCTTTTAGTGCTTCAGTGTTAATAACTCTTAAGCGTGTAAGAAAGCAAATGAATAAAGAAATAAGTTTTTGCATGAGCAGCTCATTTAATGAAGCCTGGTTTCCCCATGGACTTGTATCTTGTGTCTGACAACTCAGACAGCTCGTGACATCTCTGTCCCTGCTGTGTGTTCCCCCCATGCTGATGCTGGGCAAGGCATAAAGCATGTGGTTTGGAGCTTTTGGGTAGGGATGTGCGGCTGCTGCTCGTGACAGGGAAGCTGCTGAGTTGTTACTGCCTTGTCTTCATTTGGGAAACTCGTCTGAAACCTCTGCCCCTCTCTTAGATTTGTCCGAGATTGGATCCTGGGCCCAAAAGTTATGGGATCAGGAGGGAAATCTGCAAATGGACTGGGAACACAATCCCAGAGGATGTGATTTTTTGGGAGAATCGGGCTAACACTGGTGATCACTGACTTACAGCAACCTCCTGGGAGCCTAGGGGTAAAAATTGCTAAATATTGAGGATTGCTGTGCTTGTTAAGGGTTAATGAAATAACTGCTCTGAAGCTCGTAAAAGAGAGGGGAACAGAGCATTCTGCACATCAGTGGGACGTGGTGGTTCTTGAGTACTTTGGGGAGAAAAAGGAGCAGGAGAGAGCTGTATAAATTTTTTTCTTTTAGTTCTTAGAACAATCACCAATGAGAAGAAACTTAGCTATTCTTAGTTGCATCTAGGGGCTATGCATAATCTTTCCTGCTGAATTATGGAATATGATAGCTTTTATTAAATCCATTACAATTACAGCCTCTCTGTTGCACAGGTTTAGAATATGGAATAAGTAGGGTGCATAATTTCAAATAAATATTTAAGATTTTGATGCGTGATACAGTTTTAGACTCTTAAGAGATAGAATTATATTTAGTTGGGGCTGTTTTCTTTTAATTCACATAAACTTTCCTATCCAATTACTTCATAGTGCTGGCTACTTTTAAAAAAAAATCCTCCTACTGAGAAAAGATCACGGCTGCTGCAGTTTTGCCCAAGATTTTGTCTGTAACGATGACTTGGGTCTTCTCTAAAGTAGCTGGGTATATAAAGTCAGAAAGAACTTTTCTGAAAGTTGGAACTAATCTTAGGGTGCATGCCACTGGAAAAAAAATTGTAATAAAAATGTTGTCCAAAAATCGGGAAATAAAAAATTTGGACGAATTCTGTTGAACAAAGAAGTAGCAAGTGTATATTATGTGTATATTGTATATTGTGTGTCTTTGCAGGGGGCACAGGGGTAATGAGAGAACGGGAGATTTGGAGGTGGCCGTTGTCCTGGGTCTCCAGCCAGCAGCCGTGGTTGGCTTCTTCCATGCTCGTGGCCTCTTCCTCCTCCACCAGCAGCAGAGTCACCGGGATGAGTGTGCAAGGGGTGCCTGAACACGGCAAGTGGAACCTCCTTTCTGACTGGGCAGATACTGTCTACAGCCACGTAAGAGATGCCCCCAGCCAGCCCTGGATGAGCCTGCCCCTCTGTTGGTAAGGATTTTTTGCTGGTAGCCTTGGTTCAAGCTGCCAGCTCTTTACTGGCTGCTCAATGGCTCCCGAGTGATCTAGTTCCAGTCTCTCACTGAAACTTATTTACTAAAGAAATAACGTGGGAGTGCCACTGGGATGGGAGGTTCCAAGCGTGCTGCTCCTGGCCTTGTGGGAGTTGCTCCACAAACCCCACTAGTACCAGGGATCCCTGGTCCCCACAAGAGCAAGGACAACGAGGACAGTGCCAGAAACTCCCAGAGGAAACTCCCAGGGTTTTCCTTGCAGGTTGCCCAGCCAGTGGACACCGGGGCTCTTGAAAAGCTGCGTTATAACCCTGTTGCCTCTTTGTGAAGCCAGGATGGAAATTTCCAAGCGTGAGCGCAAGAGGGAAACCCCCCTCTGCATGATCCTGGATTCCTCCTTTGTCTTCCCCACACCTGCTCCCTTTCCTCTTCCGCTCTCCCCACCCACCCTTCAAGAAGATGCTCTAGGTGTTGGCTTTGACTTGGCTGCCAATACTCTGCGGAGATGTGTTAATGATGACTGGCAGGTTTTAAAAGCGCTGTTTCAACACCTTGCTGTCACCACACCTCATACTTCAGCAGCTTAGCACATGTTCCAAGGTGTTTAAAGAGCTTCCCGTGCAGCCCTTTTCCAGGCACTAACCTCTTGCCAGGAGCAGTAGCAGCTCCTGACCGCACTTTTCTGGCTGCGACCTTGTTAGTATTTGCCTACGACATGTAAATGAGCAGCACGGTCGTTAGCTAGCGAAATGTGTAATGTTTTCCATTGTGTGGAAGGCTCAGAGCTGACAAGACCCGAGCTTGTGTTCCAAAGTCTAAAGCAGTTGGCAGGTTTCTCAGTACCAGTTTTTTATGCCCCCGAGTGGGTTATGGAGCGGAAAAGGGGGTGGAGAGGGAAGGAGAGGGAGGAATGTGTGCGGATGGTCGGTGGGGGGAGAGTTAGCGGGAGAGAAGGGCCATTTGCAAGCCACCAGCTTTGAATGTAACTCGCGTGGGCCTTGTGGTGGTGCTGAAGGGCCTGTTGTACTCGTTTGATTGACTCTAGGCTTAATGCTGCTTGCCACTTACCAGCACTTGTCTTTGCTCATTAGCAGGGGGATTGTGGGCAAATATTTAGATATTCAAGAGAGGAAATGTTAATCTTTTGCAGTGTTCACTGAATATTTAAATGAGGCAGCAGGCGGTTTTGCTCGGTGTTTGACCTAGACTCACAGCGCCGAGGGAACGCTTGAGTCTTGGGATGAATTTATAGTCTGGCGCCTCCCTACTATTGGGGTTCACGTCACGCCGTGAAGTTCAGACCTTTTCAGAAAGGGCAGTGCAATCCGTCTGCACAAGCTCTAGTAAACATAAATGGCACAGAACCTTTGGTCTGGCCAGTTTTAGGCACAGAGAACTGCAACCCACATGAAATTAGAACGATATTGCTGTGTTGTAGACCCTCTGCTCTGTAGGTGGGAGGTGGCCTCGCAGTGAAGGTTGAAGGTAATGATGACTCATGGCTGGAGCCAGACTGGGCACTTGGGGTGCTCCTTTTGATAGAAGATGAGAAAAATACAGACTCTTGAGGTCTGGACAGGCAGGTCTCCTAAATAAAAGCATTAATTAGGAACTGCATGTGTTTGGAGATGGACGTGGTATTCGTGCTGGTGTCCTGGTGGAGGATGGATAGACCTTGATCTCCTTGGAGTATGAAATGAACTCAGGTGGGGTTAGTCTGCACTGACAAACCTGAAACAGGTAATGAGAAGTGTTTTGCATCACATGATATTACTAAGAATTTATCTCTAAATGTATTTAATTTGAGTCCATGTCCCTTTTCATTGCTACCTTCTAGAATTCTTCTAGACAACATGGGAGCAGCAAAAGCTAATTTGAGAATGTTGCAACTTTGTAGGAAAGAAATATTGAATTAGCAGTTCCTGATATCTGCACTTGGATCTTGATTATTTTGTATCAGAATCAGATCAGGAATGTTCTGTGTAGGATGTATATCCTGGCTGAATTTGGATATTTAGTATCTACAGTAGTTCCTTAGAGAAAAGCTCTAGACTAGGAATTACTTATGGGAATAATATTATGGGATAAGGTTATAAAACCAATGTATCCATCCGTAACAGATGAAGGGCCAAGAGGATTTAACTCTGCAGCTGCTTATTTAACCCATGTTTTAAGGGAGCATAATCTAAAATGACCATAGTACCGGCTTTACCAAGGTAAAGGAGTAGGTAAGTTCATGCCAGATCCCGTCAGGTGCTGAGCATCTGCCCTGACCCAGCTGCGTTTTCATGGATCAAAATTTCTGTGTTTAAGGCAATTCAGTTAACCCAAAATTATTCTCATTTAATTTGATTAATTTACAGCACAATCACTTGGGAAATTATTTACTTAAATACAGTCACTGGCTACATCCTGACAGGATGAAGTGAAAAACATTTATATGGATTTTATTATTGATGGAGTTCCTAAACACAGTTTCTTTATGTTTTCTGTCTCTCGTATTCCAGTAGCTGCTAGTCAATTAAATATTTCTCCAGTAAATTTGAGGCTTAGAGAATCACTTGGGAGTTGTAGAAGTCCTTTTAGTGGGAATTAAAAGGCAGTTACTGTAGGTTTGGGCACATCTGACAGTTCCAGCCCGTGTGCCGTTGCTCCGTTGGCGGCTGTGCCCTCTTACCTGGGATCTCTTCCTGTTTTTCCTCTGGCGTTTTTCCTTTTTGTCTTTATTTGTCTTTTTCTTTATGTCATATTGTTGCTTTGGGGAGTTCTGGGGAGGAGAGCTAGTTCTCGTTCCGCTCTCCAGTTGACCTTCACGCAAAGACAGGGGGTCAGCGACGCAAACCAGGGTTTTACACCGCATGGGCCAGCTCTTCGCTGGAGATCGGCAGCAGCAGCAGCTTGATTTCACTGGAGCCAACTTGCGAGCCAAGAGATAGCAGTGACTTTAGTCACAGCCACAGCAACAGCTTTTAGTCACGCTGGTGGTATTCAGCCTGGCAAGCTGGTGGCGATAGGCACGAGATCCCGTGTTTATACCATCTGGTTTCACTAGTCTTGGCTTTTTTAGGTTGTCGGTGCCAGGTTGGCAAAGCTTTTCCATGTGTGCAATAAATGGCTGTGTGTGTTTAATTTTTGAAATGCCCTCTCTGAGTCTGCTCTCATTGTCACACTTTTTTGCTGTTGTTCCTCCTGACTAACCCTGGCATTGTGTTCAGAAAGCCCTGGCTCGTAGCTCTCCGCAGATATAGGGCACTTGCTGCTCTAGGGAGGAACGCGGTAATGGGAGAGAGCATCAGAGAGTCTCCTGCAGTTACATTTGTCAGCCGCGCTCGAGTGCATCACACCCAGCAGAGCAAAATTCCTGGTACCGCTTCTGCCACTGATACTCCCTTGTCAGAGCTTCTCCTCCTCCTCCGTTACCTCTGCCTGGAGCCCAGCCTGAGCAGAATGGTGGCAGTAGGGGCAACATTAAAATAAACCCAGAAGAGCCTGACACCAAACAGATTGCCGCCTGTGGAGCACAGATCCTTTGCAGGGAGCATCCCCATCTTTATACTATCTGAGGGTTGTTCTCCAGTTGCTGTTTTAAGCCATCTGATTTTGAAATGATGTTAGGTGCAGGAAAATAAAAGCCTGTTTAACTGGGGCTTGTGCCAAAGACGCAGTGTAATGTATCTCGAGGTGGAAACAGGCTCCGTGTCTCCATCCGTCGCCTCTTCCTCTGCAACTTCTGGCTTGGCAGGTGTCTGCAGAAGAGATGGCCAACTGTAGTGGCTTGTGCTCAAGGAAGTTCAAAGAAGCAGCAATAATCCTGGTAACAGGGCAAGTCACAGAGCTGTAGGGTTTCATAAAAAGAGGAACAATCCTGGGGACAGGAGCCACCCCTCCACGTAGACTAAAATTCACCGCTATATAAAAGTCAGCACGGTAATTCCTGTTGGGAGCTCATCAGTGAGGGCTAAAATGAGCACAGGGAATTGCTTCTCTTCACTATATTATTCTGTTGTTGGCGCATTGAGTTTTGTTGTTGTTGTTTTGGTTCTGTTACTTTACAAAAAAGAAAAAAGTAGTAATTAAAAACCGAACCTTCCCTCCGTCCCCAACCAAACCCAGAAACCAGAAGGAAAGCGGGCACTTCGTGATTCTTGGTGGTGTGTGGCAGGAGGAGAATATTTAATTAATTTTCCAGTGTGAGCCATTGTGAAGTTGAAAGGGAATTTGTCAGGTAATTTGATTTTCCCACAAAGTGTTGCAACCTATCGAGGAGAGTGTCTTTTTGGTGTGGTATACACCAAGCCCCAGAAAGGAAAATGCTGCTGAAGGGGTGCCAGCTGGCTGGAATCCCAACTTCCACTTCCAAAGCCAAGGTAATGGCATCAGGAAGGCTGGCATGAAAGTGGAAGCAAAACAATCTCCGTGTCTTGACTGCCGGCTGCCTCTGGAAAAGCTTCTGCGTGAGGGAGAGGAGGAGGTGGGAGAAAAAAACGTTTGTCCAAGTAAAAAGTGTTGAGAACAAAAAAAAATGTCCAGTGAAGCAAGTTGTTATGGAACGTGCACTTCTGTGGAAATCAAAAGGCTCTGGGGAACAGTCAGTCTCAGCGAGATATTTCAGCAGGAAAAATCGAAATCCTTGATTTTTGCAAGTAGCAAAATGGTAAACGTTGACAATGTTGAAACTTGATATTTCGATCATAATTCCATTTCAGTTTTTTATGATGTGGTAAAGTTCTAATTCTGAGGTGTACATATTTCATTCCGATGTACAGTATTTATGATTAAGTCAATATTAAATCCAGTAAAAATATAACTGTTGATATCAAAACACAACCTTTAAACTCTACCAAACAAGCTGTCTTTCCCCCTGGATTATTGGATTTGGGTAATTCTGAATTTTCAGTTCTGATTTAGTGCAGTCGAAGAGTTTTATTTCTTTGATTATGAAAATTCCTACAGGAGCTGCTTCTAGACCAGTTCTAATCAAGGTGTGCTTTGAAAGCGTTTGAACTGTGGAGACACAGTTGTGTCTTTCAGTGCATTTTAGAACAGTAAGAGGACCCGCATAATATTATGTATAAACCAGTTGGTTTTAACACAGTTCTGTACCCGAGCTGACGTTCCCTGCCCAGCACCTGGACATGTTGACTGGGCTACAGCCCCCGTTGGCTGCATCTCAGGGACAGTATTAATTGGAGAGGTTTCATCCTGCTAACGAGGGGTGCAGGTGAAATTAGCTCACAGCTCCCTACATCTGTGGCTTTGGGTTTGTGTAACAGCAGAATTGGCTCAAAGGATCTTGAGGCCCTTTGAGAAGTGGGAGGGACTCACGGGTGCTACTTTGGCGCCACGGCTTACTGTTCTGAAAGCCTTTCTGGTAGATTGTACCAAAAAAGTCATACTGGATTCTCACAGGCTGTTACAAAAGCCCAAAGACTGCACAGCCATCCCAGCAGTGACTGGTTCCACCTCCCCTTGTGTGTCTGTCTGCCTCCTGCACTGTCCAGAACTGGTTTGCCATTATTTATCTGTATTCTGTTCATGTCAAAGAAACAAAATACTGGTAGAACCAGAGCTGTCTATACGTTGCCATCTCTGAGCAGTGAAAGATCAGGATAGAATGCAACAGGGGCTTATTTAGATCCACCAGTCTCTTCAGCCACTGTATTTTCAGTCAATCCCAGCAATAACACGTGAGTTTTATCCTTTGTTAGGTACGTATTATGAGTCATTATGTTACGTGTTATGAGATGTATCTTTTGTTAAGTGGTGTTGGGCAGAAGCCAGGGGGTTAATGAATGCTGGAACGTCATCCGTAGCATGACGCTGCATAGGAGGTGTTGGAATTGGGCACTGGTGGATACTGGTTTTATTCCTGGCCCACCCATGGACTCATTTTTTCTAACTATCTTTTTCTTCTATATGTTGTGCCATTTCCATCCTCCCTGAGAACATTGGGGGATGGTGCTTTCCTACTTTGTAGGGGTATTGTAAAGCTTATTTGATGGGTGTTTGTGGAGTGTTCCTTGGATGTCAGACTTCTGTAGAGTTCAGAGTGATGCATTGTGTGATGACTCTGTCCTCTTTAATTTGCCTCATAATTTCTAGATCCAACGTGAATTGGGCATAGGAAAGTTGGTATTTTTCTTCAGCTGGGGACGGTTGAGTCAGTGCAATGCCTCACAGTGGGTCTTTACAAGGCAAAGAAGTCGTGCAACGTTTTCCCTTCGAAAAGTCTGTCTCGCAGCCCAGGCAGTGCTAATACAAGGCTTTAAAGGGTTGAATTCTGAGCATTTCTTTTTTATCCTTTTTATTCTTCTTTTTGGTAGTGGTTGAATTTTAAAAATAATATAGAACTTGTGCTTGCTGCCAAATGGCATTTGAGGGAAGGTTCTTTTGTCTGGAAGGGTAGGGAAAGGCCAGGAATACCTGCTGAGGTGGCCCCAGAGACCACTACTGGTTAGTTTTATTTCTGATTGGCCAGTGAGAAACACTTCAGAGGCTGATGTAAGAGTGATTTCTGCAGCAATGAGCATCCCAGTTTAATCAAGTCTCGTGTGGGAGAGCTTCTGTGTGAATATGTTTTGAATTTTCTAAATGAATCCAGCGGCGCTGGCCCGGTTGTGGTTAGATGTATTTCTAATAGGTAGGTAAGATAACGGTGCCGAGTACTGAAGGCATCAACACTGTTAGCTGCAAAAGAAAAGAAAAAAGAAAAAAAGTTATTCGGTAGGGCTTAGGAATACTATGTAAACAGAGAACTGATAATATAAATACAGAAGAAATCATTGTTTGTAGAGGAAAAAGTGGCAAAATAATTGACATCTCTTTATTTAGTGTTAACATTGTTAATATGGCTCAATATTAAATGAACTTTGTCTTCTGTATAGGGAGACTTAACTGTGAGTGTGGAAATGCTGTCATTTTGTCTGGAATATTTATTAGCCATAGGAATACATTTGAAGGACGCACCATGTCCCAAAACTCCTTAAGCTTCTCGGAAGCAGGAGGTAGAGCAGGAGGTTAAAAGGCATCTTTTAAGTCACTGGAGGAGGAAGGGAAGCAGTCAAAGAGAAGAGGAAAACTTCAGAGCCGCTAAATATTCTTTTGCTCCATCTTTCTTCTTTGGCAGTTAACGCTGGCAGTGGTTACTGCTGCAACTTAACTCTTCAGGTAATAAAGGTGTGAGATGCTTGGGTATCAAGAATTATGGAAGGATGAAATGGATCACATCCGAGAGCTCTGGAGGAATAAAAGATCCAAGGTGCGGCTTAAACAAACAACCTCCCTGGGGTTTACTCAGGTTTTTTTCTAGCTCTTCCAACTAATATTCAAGACTGTATTTTTCTAAAAGTTTTGGTTTGGGGTTGTTTGGTATTTTTCATTTTCGGCCAACGTTTTACAGACAAGAGAAGGCAGGATTGGGACGACAGCCCTGCTGAGCTGCACAATTAAGTGCTGCATGTCGTCTTGGAAATTACAGGTTCCTGGGCTATATTTCAGTACCTGGTAACTAAAAATGGCTTTGTGGTCAGAAAGCCATTGATGTTTGCTTCAGAGGTAGCAGTTATTGGCAGATGCCCAATAAAAGGCAGAACAATTTTATCATCTGTCAAGGAGACAGGATGGTGGGTTTCAGGACTGCTGCCTTGTTTTATAATCTAAATGCCTCTGTCTGTTAATTCTATTCTTAATTAGCTGTATCAGTCTGGGTTTGTTTGAAGCTGTGTTTTATCTGCAATTGACTATTTTACTTTTATTTTTTGGAAAGCGGAAGATGTAAGAGCAGCTCTTGGAGTCAGTCTGTATTGACTGCCCGTGCAGCTCCTGGTTACCCTGACCCGTGTCAAGAGATTGTGCCCAAGCAATAATTAATCTGTCACAAGAACTCCTGTGTGAATCTGCTGATCACACAGATATCCCGCAGCAGCTCCCTTTGCTCTCCAGGGAGCTGAGCAGAGAGGAGGAACGAACAGGCCTTTTCTGCTCCCTTTTTTCTCTGCTCTTTTCTCAGGCCACCCCCATCTGTTCTCGCTGCTTGTAGAACAGAGCCTGAGGTTTCATTTCTGCTGAGGTTTTCATTTAGGATCAGATGTGCGCTGAGACCCCTGCTCAAGAAAGAGCACGTGAAGCTCTGATTCATCGCCTCTTTTCTCCTTTGACGTCAGTGATTTCAGCATGGTTGATCCTGGTGTAGGTGGGTTTTAGGGTGAGGAGACTCCAGCCCTTTTACGGTGGCAGGTAAAGTAAAGCCTCTCAGCACGAACGGCTTCCGCCCGAGTTCATAGCGAGTGCCGAGATTGAGGTGTGGTGTTTCTCACCCGGTGTGTCACCAGCATTTAAAACCGTGGAGTGACGCAACCTCTTGCAACGTGCAGGTCTTAGAAGATATTATCAAGTCAAACTGAGATCTTAAGAGCTCAGGCCCCAACAGGCAACTAGGAATCCTCATCGTCTCCTGAAATGCAGTTAATTGTGTGCCTGCATACACACCCTCTTAAGGAGTGCGTAGTCCTAAAATCTCAACTTTTACAAATACGTGCAAATTGACCCTGAAATGCCTCTCAACTCAATTAAAAAATGATCTTAGGTCTCTGATTCACAAACTGTTCATACCTGGGAGTGGATCCACCTACAGATGCTGGTGTGAAAATGTCAGGTCTCCAAGAGCTAACTTGTAACTGTTGCAGGAAACATTATTGGCTCTTTGTTTCTTTCCCTTGATATTTTAACTCTATTTTATGAATCTCACTGAATCTGTTACCAGGCTCCTAATCCCAAGAAAGTCCCAGAAGGAGAGGGGAAACTGCTGGAGTGGAGTTGGCGGTGAGTGGAGTGAGGTCTCTCGCTGCCTGAGAACCGATGGGGCCAGCCTTGCCTCTCCTGGCTCGGCTGTGTCTCGTGGATCGAACTGAGCGGCTGTGTAGGTCAGGACATGTTTGGCCAGGCCTGTGATGTCTCCCGGACATTCATCAGCCCTGTCTCCATCTGTCCCTGCGTTACCACATTCCTTTCTCTTTTTATGCTGTGTCTGCCTGTCTCTCCCCAGCCTCAAACCTCTGTATCCGTCTCTCTATTCCAGACATCACTGTAGCTTGTGTATTTCCCCTGAATATGAGTGATTTTATTCTGATAATTCTCTGTCAGAGAAATTTCTTTTTTTTTTTCCCTATTTTCTCCTCTCCTCACTTTTCATCGCGCTTCCTTCCCCACTTTCCTTTATCAATCCAGTTCTCCTTTTCCCTGTCTCTCTCATGGTCTGAGCACATTACTCCCGTTAAAGCTAATGGCTTTTACCTGCTAATGGGAGAATGGTTCTCTTCTGTCCTTTGCTCTTTGGCAGCCCCTGAACTTTGCTATTTCCTGTGATGTTTGATAAGTCTGGAAACTCCTTTGGCAAGCACCCGAGCAGCAGGACTCCAGCCTGCATTGTGTGTTCCAGCGAACACTCCACTCGTAGGTCCTCTTTTGATCGTAACACCTACGCGCTTTGACGGTTAAGTCCTGTAAGACTTGCAGAATTTTTACTAAACGTCTAGCTACAAAGCGAATTTTATGAGCCGTATTACGGGTATGAAGCAGCTTTTATTAGGGAGGAATGTGTCAGGGGAAACTCTGCAGTTAAGATTTCCCAGCTGTCTGATGTCACTGCAGGAATGCACACCGCATCCCATCTTCCATGGGCGTAAGATACAGCTCTCGCCACCGGGGCTAACGTTAGTCCCCTGCTCATTGGGGAAGGCTCTGTAAACCACAGTCAACCTGTACTCGGCATCAACAGTTCTTGATATGTGACTGGCCCTTCTGCAGAAGGGCGCTGACTTATTTTATTTTCATCAGAGCATTTTGTAAATGGCACATCAGGCTGGCAGACACATAATAAAACTCACTGTAAGCGGTCCTGGCGACGTGGCATCTTTGGCTTGGATTTTCAAATGGCTTCTTCTTGTCCCAAAGAGTCAGAAAGCTGGGAGAAGAGGTCTGAAGCCTGGGCTATGGGGCAAAGAGGCACTGTGATTGCCGCCCTGGGAGGACAGGACATTCCAGGGTCTGCCTGACGAAGAGCTGTAGGAAGCAGACGGGTTTTAACATGTCATTTTACAGCAAGGCCAGTAAAGAGAGTGAAGTCAAATGGCTAAGAACTAGCCTGGCGTTTGGCAGACGCAGGCTCTGTCTCTGAGTCTGCCAGCGAACTGCTGCATGATGTTGGCTTTGTCCTCCCATGCTGTGTTTTGGCTTGTTTAATAACATCTTCAAGGCGTTTGTGATTTCCTAGTGTGTGTCTCTGCTGTGCTCAGCACAGGGCTCTCGTCTGAGAAGTGGCAGACTGTAGTTGTATATCGATCAGACCTCTGATGACCATGTAATTCCAAGAAACCGAACGAGAGCTAAAGCTGGGAAGCTGGACGCTCAGCCTCTCTGTTAATACTTCTTTCTCCTCTGCGACTTTCAGTTTCTTTGAACAATATTGACAGCAAATTGGTAGCCAGCTTATTTGTTTGAAGGAGGACAAGCCTACCTGGTCCTCCTGCTTCCGTAATTCCTGCATCTTATGAAAACTGATCATGTTTTGTGCCTTTTTAAATACCTTCTCAAAGAAGAAGCCCTGCTGAGGCAGCGTGCACGAGGTGATGGAAAGTAGACAGTGTTTACTCCAGAAATATTAAATCAGGCAGGTGCTACATGATCACTGTGTGCTGTCTGTGTGTTTTGTGATAGTAAAGTCTCCAAAGAAAGGAAGAGAAAGGAAACTGAGTTGCTTTTATTCTTCTAACTGCCTTGGTTTCGTTTGTTGCAGAAAAGAGAGAGGCCGGCTTTTAACAACGTCTCTGAATGTGAAAATATGTTTCTGTGTTGGTATTCTTTTATGTGATATATTTTTATGGAGTTTTGGCTTACTTTATTTACATATATTATAACCTCCCTACTGAGTAAACAAGAGATGCCCAGCTAAGCAAACAAGCCCGGGGGTGATGGGAGAGGGAGAGAGAAAGGAGAAGAATAGCGAGAGGGAGAGGAAAAGAGAGGTGGCAATAGGAAAAGGGTAAACAGACAAGCACTAATTAAGGCCTTCATCACAAGCAGGGAGATGTGCTAGGCTGACAGTCAGTCAAGCAGATAAGGGGAGATGAGTTAAAATCTAGCCCCAGGTTTTGAAGGCCCCAGGGCCCTGGCAGACAAGAGCACAGTGAACGAACAGGAAGCCACTGAAAGGTCATTTGCATGAAATGATGTTCAGGATCTTTGCTTTTGTTGTTGCCCTGATGGCTTTAACCCGTTCCTGGCCCGGGAAACACACAAAGAGAAGACACTTGCAGCCAGTCGCTGTACATGGCTCGAAGGCTTCTTTTGGTGGCCTTTAAGGGAGCAGTTCTCCAGGGAACTGCTTCATGGAGGGAGAGAGGACTTGAGTTTCCCACTGAAAGTAAGGGGAGCTGAAATTCCTGGGAAAGTGATGCAATCACTCTCTAGCAGGGCACAAAATGGAGAAATCATCAGATTGGGAGACTCTGGGCATGAAATGAGCCGCAAGCTTGCCAAGATGGGAAGGTGCAGCGACCTGCATTGGTCAAAGACATTCAGGTATTCCAGACTTTTGAGTTTTGTTCATCTTTCCGAGAGCTCTGAACGCAAATCTTAGGAGTTTCCATTAGGGACCGATGTCAAAATCTATCATCGCTCGCCCTTGCTGTAGTGTCACAAACATGTCATGACTATCAGGAGCATTGTGCAGGTGGCTTCTGTCTGCCCCTTCAGCTGGAATTGAAAATACATCCAAATTTTTAGTGCTTTTGAAAGAATGGGCGAATTGTAGTTGCAATCTCTTCTCCCTGAGCTACTTTAGGAAACAAGATCCTGCTTAGATCTCCAAGGGAATTCTGACACTATAATTATTATTATATGTTCTCAATGTGCTTAGGCATTTAGGCAGATTGTAATTCTTAGTGACATGGCAAAAGAAATGAATGCAGAAGTGCTCACCATTTTGCAGTAGTCAGACAGCCTAGCACACTCTTTTCCCCCCACTTCTGTTTAGACGTTTGGTAAGTCACAGTCGTTACTCTTCTGCTTTCCCTTCTGAAACATAAAAACTGGTTATAGCAAAGTCTAGTGGATTAAATGGGGGTCTGGGCTATTGGGCTTCTGGTTTCTCCTCCAGACCACTGCCACTTCATTACTGTTTGACCTTCTCCATCTCGTGTCAACTCATTGTGAGTAATGTATCTGTCTGCCACAGAAGGGCAATAAGCTTTACTTGCCTCCAAGAATGGGGATGATTGGAATTATTATCTCCGAGATTGGTAGAGTGCTCTCAGATCCTTGGGTGAAGGCGCTGTTGAAGGCAAAGCAGTGGTTAACAGTAGAGGAGCTCTCTGGAGTGGGTGGTAGGGCTGGATGTTTCAACTTCAGATTTAAGGCCAAACCATGATGGGAATCCAGTGAGGTCAGCCTGTCACAGTATCGAATCTCACGGGGAAGATCTCACTGAAGATTTCCAGTGGGGTGGGCTCCATTCAGATTATTTCCAGGTACAGACTCCTTTCAGTTCCTTATCAAGGCTGGAAAATTTGAATCTGAAGCCCACCTTAGACTGAGACTGAACGGGTCTGGGCTGTTATGGTTGGCGAGCTCTTGGGTTTTCCCACTAGAATCAGCACTGCCCAGACCAGTGCATTCCCAGTTCAGGTATGAAGACTGGCTTGAGCAGATCTCCTGGGGTAGCAGATCTCCTTTAGTGCTGTGGCTAAACCACAGCTTTCCTTGGGCTGCTGCTGTGCACTGGCATTTGCTGCATCTAATCCATTTCTCGGCTTCTCGGACACAAATCATCTTGATAATAGAGACGTTTTTTCTTTAAAAGAATAGACAACGTGAAAAGTTCCCAAACTCTTCTGCTGTTTCATTTTGCTTCTAGTTTGCCCTGCATTCCAATGCGGGCTAGTGTTACGGCACGCTAGAATCCCACTTAGATAAATATTTTTAAAAGCTACTGTATGGAATCAGTGGAGATGACGGCGTGTAGGATTACAGGTAATTGTTCTGTGTTATGAATACAGTGTCATGATTGTGAATGGACTTTGCTAAAGCAGGAGCTACGAGCACATGTAGGAGTAGCAGAAAATAGATAGCCTTTGGCTAACTGCTTGTTGCTCCTTCTTCTGTAGAATTTTAAAAGGCCACTGTCATCAAGTAATTTTTCTTCTACTTTACTATATGTAATAGCTTCTTTAAGAGCCTGGAAATGATTTTATTTGCCCTTTTACTCTGGACAAACAGCAGTTTCTTTTTCTTGGCCTAACATTCCATTGGGAAGACAAACCCAAGCCCTGTTCAGTGTGTTTTTGCTTTAAATTCCACATAATGTCAGTGCTAGCATCAGCCGAAGAGGAAGAGATTTCTAAAAGTGTGATTAATCTGTTCAACATATGACCTTGAAAGCTGAGCAAGTGGAAAGGAAATATTGATTATTAAAGGTGAGGTCTATGGTTTGGAAGGAAACTTTATGTTGGTGTAGGAAGAGAGATCAGTAAAGTCGAATGTTGAGAGAAATCATTTGTATGAAAGAAGAGCCCTTGTGCTCATTTAATGAGGAAATATGTGTCGTTCCACTCTGTGTTTTATGAGAACATGCTGCTGTTGAAAGACAACCCTGTAAAAGTCCTACAGTGTAATACCCTAAACTTATCCTGTACCTCGGGGTAAAATGCAACCTGGAATTGCAGATCTCCCTTCATGCCAACAGTATGGATGGCTTGGACTGAGGATGTTGCACAGACTATAAAGCAAGGGGAAGAAGCGTTGTCCTGCTGCTTCTCAGCCACTGAATCTGGTTTTCCAGCGAAAGAGTGAGTCTCCGAGAAGAATGTGGCTCTTATCCCCGTGTGCCAGCCTTCGCCTTCACCTTCCCACGCGGTGCTGAGCTCGTTCTCCAGACCCCACCGGACTCACCATAAGGAAGAGCCCGGGCATTCAGCAACAGCTCGCCCAGGGAACGGCAGGGTCACTCCTGCTTCCAGCAGGGTTTTCAGTAACCTTGTGAGTGGAGCCAAGCAAAACATCTGCCAACGCTGGCAGTAGAATTGCAAAGATACTGGGGTATTTTTCTGTCCTCTCTTTGAGGTTCAGCTTTAGTACCAAATATACCTAAAAACCTGTGATTCTAGGTCAGGGGGGAGAGGCGGCCAGCTGCTAGTTCACTCCAGAGGGTAGGATGGACCGTGACTGTGTTAAAAAATACCGAGACGTTTCAGACTTTCTACATTTTTACATTCTCATTAGAAGACAGGGCCAGCCTCTGCTGCGCCGGTGTGGTGTGATACGTGCCCAGCAGTGTGGCACAGGGTCGGAGAGGTTCACCCTCTGCAGAGAACAGCTTGTGATTTCCCAAAGCCCAAGCAGGCGATTTTTTTTCTCTCTTTCTGTCTCTATTTTTATTTTTTTTTCCCCTTTCTGCCTGGGAAGGATGCAGCATCACAGACCTTGTCACCCGGAGCTTAGAGGACAGCAACCATATGCCTTCCGACCTCCCCTTGCTTTTCTAGGAAAGATTCAGCCTGCTGGGCATTTTCTATCAGAATGGCTGAGAGAGCGCGGCTGGGATGTGGCCCGGGCTGGCGTTCCTCTGGTGCTGGGCATGGATGGAGGCGAGGGGGGAGGGCGAGAAGGGGAGCGTGGCAGGGGGAGGAGGGTGAGGAGACCGGGCTGCCAAAGAGGAGGAGGAGGAGGAGGGATGGAAGAGAGGCGAGATTGGCATCTTCATGTGCATGAGGCTGGCCAGCGTCGGGACAGCTTGATGAGCCTGCAGGCTACTATCTCTCGCGGTTGTTCTGATTGCAGTGATGGGCTTGTCTGGTGGCTTGGACACCAGCTCTCATTATCATGCTCTGCAACATTTGCAGTGGCGGGGAAAGGAGGGAATGGAGGAGGTAAAGAAGCCCTGGAGTTATACACACACACACACACAAATCGGAGACAGGAAAGGGAGAGAAACAGCTTTGGCTCCAGGCTATTGATTTTGTTTCGTGACACTTGCTCATTTCCCACTTAGTGTGCTTCTCTGCCGTGGTACCTTCCCGGTAGGGCTCCAGCAGCTCTCCATAAAAGAACCATGAACCCAGAGCAGCAGGGGCTCGGCAACTGGTGGGTTGACCCATTGATTTGAAGCCATTCTGGAAATGATGCCCTGTGCTTGCAACAGCTCTGACACGTCTCCATGCTCATCAAGGAGGTGCATTTCCATGTGCTTTTCTCACAGATACGCACACACATCCTCTTCATGTGTCTGTATTTAGGCTCCATACATGGTCTTCCAGGTGCTCAAACTGACCTTGTCTCCCCCAGCCTCTCCAACAGTCTTGTCCTACCATCAAGGTAAAGGAACCTGGAGGCAGAGCTAGCAGAAATGTCTTCCTAGAAAAGCAATGCTTTTATGGAGGCATGGCCCCAACGTTGCACTGTTACTACTGAGGCAACGGCTTTAACCTCAGTTGCACCACAGGAAAAAATACCGGGATAATAATATTATGCAGGCAGCATCAGACTGTTCTTGTTTCTTTTTACCTCAGTTGTAACTTTATTCCCTGTGAAGTGGACATTGCTGCCTCAGTCGCTTATGGCCGTTGTGGCAACAGCAGTTTTGATCTTTGCCACTTTTTTTTTTTTTTTTTTTTTTAACATAACCAACTGCCTGAGCCCAGGGGAAGGGAAGGAAACTACTGATGGGCAGGGGGGTTGAGTGAGCAAAGACTATCACTGAATATCACAAGACTTTGTGGTAAAACTGAATGATGCTCTGCTGTGGCTGCCCATGTTTTATATCTTCCGAGGATCTCGGGGATTGTCAGACAGTTGCCTTCACACCAGCACCAGAGAGTTTGGGGGCGTGGAGGGGATGTGCTGTTAGCATCATTTTCCTTTATTTAGCTGCTTCTGCTGGAGCTTCTCCACTCCTCAGCCTGGAAGTTTAGTTCAGCTGTGAGAGTAGAAAGGGACTGTTGAGTTAATGTGATTTCTTGATTACTGCTCCCTTTCTGGCACAGAACACACATATATGCACATGCATACACAAACATACACACTCAGTTTTCCCCAGCTTTGTGTCAGGGGATACTGGAATGCCATGGCTGGTAGGAGCTACTAACTGGATTAGCTGGTAAATCCATCTAGAGCTCCCAGTGGGAGGGATGGACAGGTTCAAGATGAATAACGGCTTGTCTGAAGCAGCAAAATGAGGTAGTTTATGAAAAAGAAGGGAGGAAAATACCCTTTTTCTCCTTGTGGACTTTTACTGAGATGGGGGGAGTGGTTTCAAGAAGGTAAGGAAAGAGGAGATGGTTTTTGAAGAGGGAATAATTCTTACCGCGTTGCTAAATACGGTTGTCCATCCGTTTTCAGTGTATTTAACTGCATCTTGTCTTCCTACTGAACTGTTCCTTTATTTCCTAAATCATTATGAATTTGAGACTGTAAGGGGTGACACGATGAGGGAAATTTTTTTTTATTCCTCCTTGTCCTTCTTTTGTTGTGCAAGATGTGAACCGCTTCCAGAAGCCTGCCTTGGTAGTGACCCTCAGGACTTGGCTGGTGCGTCGGGGCTGGAGCCAGGGGGTTTCGCAGCGTGCTTTGCTGTCCCGCTCTCAGGCTGAGACCTGACATTGACTGATGGAGTGAAACCAGTCGCTTGTTTAGTAAGAGCTGAGCTTCGTCCGGGATCCAGCAACGACTCTACTTCAGATTTACCTGTGCAAAGTAAGCAAACCAGCAGAAATTGAAACGCTGGCGAGAGGGAGGAGGCTCCCTGTGACTATTGATAGACTTGAACAAAGTTGCATTTGCTGATATATTGCTTCGATAAGTGGCTGAGGAAATAAAAATAGCTTTTTCTCCCCCTGCCCTCATCCTGTTGCACAATGTTTCCTACACAAAGCCAAATACACTGGAATGAGAAGGGAAGAGCCTTTCCTTTTTCTTTCTGGTCGTGTTATCCATCCACAGTGTTGCCATTTGTGTTGCAGGGTTGCAAAATGCGGAGTGTGCGAGTGTGTGCTCTGCGGTGAAGTGCCAGCTTCTGGAAGCACCTCAGTATGAGAGAGGGTCATTTCTTTTTTGGAACCTTTAGTTGGTTTTTTTTTTTATGTTAGCTTGTTTGTGGTTTTTTTTCTAATTAAACTTATTAAAAGTAAGGTCATGTTTACAGGGAAAATGCTTTCGAAAGAAGGACCGTTCTCAAACCAAAATTTCATAGTGTATTTCAGCTATAGTGATTTTTGAAGGTAAGTTAATGATTTCCAAGGGTCTGCTTTGGGATTAGTGCTGTTAGGATGAGCACACGTAGCATCAGGGTTTGAGTCCTGGTTCTGCCTCAGATTTCTGTAGTCTTGGATAAAGCACTGAGTTGGCCTTGTTCTTCGATTCCGCCATCTCTAAAATGCAGAAAATAATACCTAGTTTACTTAACATGCTTAAAAATAACAGAAGACTGGTCTCGTCTTATTAAGCTGCTGTAACTTCAATTCATCAGTCTTTACTGTGAGCTTTTTGTCTGGTTCTTCTGTTTCCTCTTCCAGAGGATTCCCTCCTGCAATCTCTGCTTCTCCAAGGCCTGTTAGCTGCTAACTAAATACCTAGGGAGGGAGAATAAAACGCATAATGTCTTTGGACAATATTCAGGCATGGTAACCAGAACTACCTGGCTGAGGATCCCAGTGGATGGTGCTAGGCTGGGATGGAAACGAGGAACCTGTCTCCAGAATGGGAGTGAACACAAAGACAGGTCCTTGCTGAGTGTTCGTTAGCCCTGTGGTGCAAGTGCTAATGGCTTTTAACTATTAAAATGTGAGACTGTTCCTAGTACTGAGTGATCCCACCAGCGCCTTTGCCCTCTACAGCCTCCTCCAGCCGCTGCTGTTGGAGCCTGAGCACGACCCTTTCTTCCTCCCAGCTGCACTGTTCTTCATACCCGAGCTTTGCGCCTGTAATGGATTTGGGCAAAGGTGGGATTTCCCACTTCAGCCTGTGTCCTAAAAGCATACAAGTAGCGTAGGAAAAGACAATTGCATATATATTTTGCATATAGGCTGTGGGGTTTGAGGCTGCAGTAAAGAGAAATCCTATGTGATAAGGGGTTGCAAGCCAGTCTGGGAAACATGGCCGAATTGTCAGGGGATGATTGAGGGAGTCTTCAGCACCATCTGAAAACCACTGCACTTAAGGTTCCTCTCCTGTCTTGTGTTATGACTGCATCCTGCCTTGACATCCAGCCTCAGATACAGCCTTCCATCCTGTCGTACACGACACTGTCACCTCCAGACCTTAAGGTAGGAGCTTGTTTTCCATCTTGTTGCGTTAATGACACAGTATTGCGTCCAGAAAGAAACCGTCTTTAAAAGCAAACAGTGCAGCATCCAACAGTTCAGGGCCAAGGTTCCTCCAGTGGTAGCTGTGTTGTAAGAGGGGTTGAGGAGCGCGGGGGGAGGTCCTGAGGGACCCTTTCCTTTGATGCTGGGCTGGGAGCGTGTTGTGCTGGGCACCAAGCACAGCCTGCAGAGCCCAGAGGGAGCTCAGAGGAGACCTCCGTCTGAAAGTGTGCATGCTCACGTGCAGGATATAGCATAAAGAAGCCTGTGTTCTTTATAGATTCTTAGGACCAAGCTATAATTAATAACAATAGCAGCAGCAACAATAAAAATAATTCTGGTGCCATTCAGCTGTGACCTGAAAAACAGAATAGCCGATGAGAAGTCGTGGGTCTGATCTCTCCCCCTTCTCCCCCTTCTCCACCCACGTCTCTATGCTTATTTCTCTCGTTCTTATTTTTCTTTTCTTTCTAATATTTTTTTTTCTACTCTGGACATATCCTTGAATCCTGGCCATTCCCCCAGCTTATGGGATTCCCATTATACACGCTTGATATTTAACAGCTTTGGCGTCTTCCATAGCTGGGAGTGAAAAGAGAAAAAACAGCTCAAAAACGTAATGGAGCAAAATCTGCATACTGAGCCCTGGTTCCATGTCCCTTTACGCTGTTTACTTAGATCTTAAAAGCTACGAGCTGTGGCATCTACTCAGACTTCATCAGCCCATCCTGCCCTGATGCCGGCCTTGGAGACGCTGCCAGCTCCAAGTTCCCTCTGCAGCCACCTCGTTAGACCAGGAGGATGCTGTTGTTCCTGCGGCCGCCCCATCCCTTTTCCAGTCTCCTCTTCCCAGCAGATCTCTGCCTTCTGCCGCACAGGAGCGGGAGGGGGCTAGGGGAACTGCCAGGGGCAGAAGATACTCTATTTTCTTCAATCAGAAATCCGTGATTATGCCCAAGAGCTAAATATATCCCTACATGAATTTATTTACTCAGTAAGCTGCCGTGCATCTTTATCGTGTGGCAAGATGTTGGTGTGCTCGGTGCTGTGCAGATGGGGTGAGGAGGTGATCCTTCTCCCAGGAGATCCGAACCGCTCTGTTTATAACTGTACATACACGGATGTTTTAAAATCATTGTCATATTGTCATCATCTTCATATAAAAGAGAATATTATGCCACGAATGAGTGGAATAGTTCAGTATGAACTAAGCCCTTTAGAAGAATAGGTAAAATACCTTACCTGAAATCCTGCCTCCTGACGTGCCAGCCTAGGTCTGCTGCCTTAAGGAATCCCTAGAAATCCCCACATCTGAGCTTTTCTTGGTGAAGAAGAATTGGGGCCAGGTGCCGTGGGCAAAGCAGTAGCCATCCCCAGCCTTCTCTCCCGCTACCTTTCTGGTTTTCCTTTTTTTCCTCGGTTTGTTTTTAATCTCTTTCCTTCTTTCTTTCTTTCTTTCTGTTTTTCTTCTTTTTCCCAGTGGTTGAGTTTTATGGACCTCAAAGGAGAAGCACAGCATTCACAGTGACCTGTCCTGATAGAACTGGAAAAGTATCCCATGCTTTAATTTCCAGTTTCCTTCAGAGCTTTGAAAGTCTCACCAGAAACTTCTCCTGATGAAGCACCCTCTTTTCTGTCTTCTAATGTCTGTCTTTCCTGTTCCCATCTTTTACACCTGAGATGTCAGGCGTTTCTTTTTCAGTGCCAGAGCTGAAAGATTTTCACTCAAGTTAATGGGTGACACGTTTAAAGCTCATGAAAGCAAATGTGATTTGACCCAGTGGTTTGTTACTGAATGGGAGCCATTGCTACAAGTTATCAGTGAGACTTCAATTTTTGCAGTATGAAAGATTTTATATGGTTTGTGACGGCATCCACAGTTTTATTAAACAGATTAGAAGTGCATAAGCATAAAGATGTGAGACAGCTGTTAACTGATGGGTATTAACAAGAAAATTCCCTTAGATTCGTGTCTGGTTGAGCACGGGGAGGTGCTCTTCCTTTTTTATATGTTGTGGTCCTTGCAGTACATCCACTTGGCTTTTTTTCATTATCTCTGGCCCAGCAGCACAGAAGGAAACGATCCTCTCTGCTACAATTTTCTCATCTGACAGACTCCATAGAAATGTCTCAAAGGTGCAAATTTTGGTCTGTTTTCCCAAAGGATTTTTTCCCATTGCATTAAGGGAGAAGCTCTGGCTGAAGCCATGTCCGCCTGGGAAGAGCCTTCTCCTCAGTGCTGTTGTCTTTGGATCCTGCTGAGCTGGAGACTCAGCCTTTTGGGTTTCTTTCATGCCCTGCCCAAGAGTTGTGGCCCCAGGAAGGGCTTGCTTCCCTTGTTTTTTGACTGATTTATTTGAAAAGCCATCACAGACCGTGGCTACCAAGGCTGGAAGACCAGGATCTCTGAAGTTAACTCTCTCGCAGGATGGCTCTGGGCATCAGTCTGAGGGCAGCTTCCTGTACTGCACTGATCGAATCTCCTGTTTAATGACGCCATGAAAAAGCAGCAGCAAATACATACTTAAGTTCTTTGGCACAAGCTGCTGCTAGACACCATTGTCCACTGGGACTGGAGGACCCCTACGCTCTCAGGTAGAATTTCTGATTTCCACACTGGAAGTAGGGTGAGAATTGGGCTCACTGGGTTAATCCCCTTTCCTTGTAGCACCTTTCAATTTGGAGGATGTTCACGTATTTATAACTGTGTACAAGCAGGTCAGCATATTCTTCAAGGGCCATTATCCTGCTGCTCCCTACAGCGTTAGGTACACAGCGGGGAGTTGCATCAAGGAAATGCATTAAGACGAATCAGCAAGAGAGAAGGGTACCTCTGGGCCAGCTCCCTGCTTCTCAATTATTTATACTTCATAATTTCCAGCAAATCACTGGCTGTTTATTGGTGCTCATCTATAATTGAAGAGTTTCCTAGATCACTGGCCAGCTTTGCTTAAGATGTAGCTGGCCGTGCTTTTGAAAGCTGTTACGAAAACCCCACAGGGAAAGGCAGGGTCTCAGGAGTGGCTGGTCATCCATTGAGGATACACCCTTTTAATTTTTGGCTTTTGTGGGCACCTGGGACTGGGAGGTTTCCAGCATGTGGTTTACCATCTCCATTTGACCGCACCACATCATGTAGGGACTGCATCCTGCAGCACCGAGATGACCCTGACCAGGAAGTATTTCAAGGATTCTGCCTTTCCAAGCCCTTGGTCATACAGCGTGCGACTAGTTCTGCTGAAAAAAAGAAAAATAAAATGGAAAGTTTTGATGTTCCTGAAATTCCTGAAGAGGCCGTGAAAAAGGGAGCTACTGTTCTGAATTGAGATGAAAAGCCAAAGCCTTGAAAACTTTTTAAGAGCTTAAAATCTGAAGAGAAGAAAATCAAGTGCATATTTATGCAGGGGACAGAGTTGGCTTTGCGTACTTTGGGTGGCTCCTTCCTCAGGCCTGGCTGGTCTTTCTCCATCAACATTTTGACTTAGTTTTTCTCTTTTAGTTTCAAAATGAAATTATTTTGGCTGAAGCACTTGAACTTTTCTGTTTAGAAACTCTAGAACGGGCTATTTTGAAAATTTTTTTTCTGGTGTTGTTTTCAAAGAAAAAAAAAATTATCTGGAACCAGCCATTTCAGTGTGAACAACTTCACATTTGAGCAACTAGGAAACTCTAATGAAAAAATGTTTTGTTGAAATGTTCCCAACCAGCTCTATCCATCACTTCCTTTCACTACTACCCAATAAAAATAGCTCCCACATACCGCTGCAGTCAGGAGTGCCATGTTACAGAAGAAGAAATAACTAAGCCAACAAAATGACTCACATTCCAAAGATAATATATAAGGTAGGGCCCGGCCAACTGGTTAGATTCAAATTAGAACCAGCCTCAGCCTTCCTGCCTGAAACAAAATGATCACAAAATATGATCTGTTGTTATTTTTTGATGTTTGCTCATTTTATTTTCGCACACTTCTATTCATGATCCCACTTCTGACTTGGTGGAAGTTGACATGCTTTTAATCCTGTGGAGACTGCCATTTCTCCTCGTTTTTAGCCTAACTAAAAGCAGGAAGCACTAGGACTGTGGCAAGGGGATTTGTGCTTGTAAAGAGATTTTTTTGGCTCTGTTTCACCAACTTGGAGTTTGGATATGCTGGTTCAAGTATGTATGAAGGTCTAGACCCCTGCACAACTGAGGTTTTACACTACTGGGTGTCTCTTTTTGAAGTGATATAATTTGAAGTAGCCAGAATTGTGGACCTCACAGAAACCAGCTAATATAATTCTGTGGGAGGTGTTTGCACAAGCATAAAGAAGCGGACCGCTATGGTCCTGTATGTCCTTGGAGCCTAAAATATCCTTCTTAGTTTTAAACACATAAATCTTTTAATTTTACTGTTGTTGTGAGGTACTGAACTAATACCCTGAAGTTTTTAGCTCGATAATTCTGTTGATCTTCACTAAAACACTCGTTCCAGCAGAAAGAGTCCTTCGTGTATATACAACTTTTCAGCCAGATTGGTAGTGCTTTTAGGAGCAGCTCATGGTTTAGGGTGAATGCGTTTTAAAGCAATCTATAAATCTTTATGATCTTTGTTTTTCTTTCTTTTGCATGCATGCTTGGCAAGGATTTTCAGTTTGCATCATTGAGAATTTGATTCACCTACGTACAATGGGTGAGATTTGTCCACATCTGAAAAGCCAACATCAAGCCCTTTGCACCTTTTAAATCTTCAAAATAGGACTGAAGCGGGACATTACGGTTTGCCAAACTGTTGCACTGGCTTCCCCTGAAGCTGAACTGAGTTTCAGCCAGGCGGAATGAAGGGGGTGATGGTGGAGAATGAATTACTGTGACCTTACAATGTGTTATGGAAGAAAAAAGGTAATTTGGGGGCCGCAGTACTGATTTTTTGCTTTCTTTTCTCCGTGGCTTTGGTGTGTTAGATGGCTGCTTGGGCTATTGCATCCCATTTTGGGCGGCCTCTTATCAAAATTTGAAAGCTTAGAAGAAAGTAAATTAATATTAAAGGTCTACAGAGACCAACTTATGGGGAAAAGGTTTTGAGTTCAGTAGATTTAGTTTAGCTGAGCAGTACACAGCACGGATAGAGTAAGAGGCAGCACTTGATGGGCACACGCACAGAATAGCCAGAAGAGTAATGAAGAGTGGGATGCAAGAATAGCTGGGAACAGCGACTAGATGTGAAAAGAGGAGGTTTTTCTGGGCGTGGACTTGTCTGCTGGAGGAGCCGGTGTACTAGGTGGGAATTTTCAAAGGGAGACTGAAGAAAATCCTGGTGGTGTGGTGGGCCTGGCCACAGGGTCACACTGTGTGGGAGAAATACGTATTCTCTGGCTTAGTTCTTTGAAATCTCCTAGGAGTGTAAAGAATTGGGGTAGCTGAAGCTTTTGTTAAGATCTCAGCTGTACTCCAGTGCTGGTCAGTGCATGTGTCAGGGCAGCGCTGCCCCACGAGGGTCCCTGCTGCAGGCCCTGCCATGGCGGGGTGGCAGAGGCCCTGCCCTGCTGAGCGTGCAGACCAGGCCAGCGTGATCCCAGTTCCCCCTCTCCTCTTTTTCTCGGAAAAAAAAGGAAAACGCAGTTTTACGCAGCCAGTGACTGAGAAAATGCCTTCTCCTGACCGCAGCCAGCCCCCAGCCTGGAGCCAGGAGCGTGGCCCTGTCACCCAGGGCGGGGACATGTCCTGGGTGTGCGTGGGCCTGAAGAGGCCCAAGCTGCTGCCACCGCCTTCCTGAGGGAAGGAATGGGGAAAACAGCCCCCTAAATACTTGAGGGTTGTGGTGTTAGAGAGAACGTTTGAAGTGGCCAGAGTCCTGAGGTGCTGCCGTGTATGGGAGAGGGACAAGAGGGATGGAGGAGCGGTGCAGATGAGGAAGGGACAGCCTGAAACTGGGACCAGACCCTTGGCCTTGGATCTGAATAAATAAACCCGGAGAGGGTGAGGGCATGGGGCATTCCACAGGAGAGTCATCTAAAAAGGCTTTTGTGCCATTTACCTTTGACTCCCACTGGCTTTGAATCGAGCCAGGAACCGCCAGTGTTTACAGCTGAGCACGAGGGGAACTTGGTGGTGTTTAATGCTTGGCCATTATTAAACATCTTTGCTGCACGTGAGCTTAGTGGTTCCTGGGGACACTGGGGAAAGTTAAGGTAAGCAAGCTGCAAGTTGGGTGTTAAAATGGATGCTGAGAGCGCTGCAAAGTAGCCTTAGCTTGTTATAGTTGAGTCCCTCTTCTGATCTCTGTAGTTAACCCCAGTGGCTGCCCAAGGCTTGCCAAAGTGCCCCAAGGAGCAGGATGCTTTGGGGACACACTGGCTGTCCCTGAAGTGTCGGGGAGCATTTTCCTTTGCCCAGGTTTAGGGGGGCTTTTTAACCCTGTTGTCCAGTGTCCCTGGCAAATGTACTGATTATTGAAATGCTCTGCACTAGGAAATAGATAAATAAAAGACATAAGAACAGAAAATGCACCCTCCCAAGATAGCTTTTATGTAGCTAGAAAAGTGAGGTGGTTTCCTGTTCTAAATATTTAACATGATGTTTATGATATGTCCTCTGGGGGAAGAGATGCTTGAAAGCTAATGTTTATGAAGTAAGTCTGGAGGGATGGAAAGGGGAGGGAGGGCACGCTAACTAGGAAAAAAAGGGAGGGGGAAAAAAAAAAAAAAAAGAACCTCAGGAGATGTCCTGATTTATGGCTTTACTTGCTGGAGAAAAATATCTCTGTTTTGTTAAAAAGGTTGCAACTGATGGAAAGCAACTTCAACTCAGCTCCTTTTGAAACCAGAAACCTGTTCCCGCAGTCCAGACAGGATCTGAGTCTGGGCCAGCAGGAATCTTTTACTGGCTGCTGCCTTGGTGCTTTTGAGCCCTGCAGAAGGCGTATGTGTCTGCGCATCACGTGAGGGCCGGAGTGATGGGCTGATGTTTAAGAAGCTGAGCTACGTTTCAGAAAGGAGGGGGTGAGTTCAGTTTCCTACTCTAGTGTGTGATATTTGGGTGTTTAATCTTCCTTTGTCTCTGTTCCCTGTCTGGGAATAGCAACAATTTCCTGATTCACTGGGAGATTGAAAATAAATCACTTTATTGTTACATACTTAAAAAATAAAGGCCTGGATTGCCATTATTTCAGGAGTGATGACTGAACTCCTTGTGAAGCATACCCTGAATGGATGCTATTTTTCAACGTAGTTTGTTAAAAGTAAACCCATGCTTGGCTTGTTTTACTTCAGTAATTCTGTATGTAAACTGCAGCAGCTCAGGACCAACTTCATGTATGGCTTGGCCCGGGGTGTAAATCTTTTGGGTGAAAGCTGTAGGTCAGAGGGGTGGAAACCACCAAGCGTTCCCTCTACTCTGATTTTCAGTAGTGCAAGTTATTGCAGTTTTATACCAACTATGTCTGATACAGGGTATGTAATGGAAGAGGCTGCGTTTGAAGAAGGTTAGTGCAACTCCTGCCCATTTTGCTGTTAACGTCTCCATGTCCTCAGCAGAGCCCTTGGCGGTTCTTTTGGCACGTGCTGCGGAGTGCGGCAGCCCTTAGATCTTGGGACTGGGAGACTGGAAGGTAAACACAAGAAATTTCAAACATAATCTTGTCTAAGATGAAACTCCCTGTGGCTTTAGCGCCGGACTTTGAAGGTTTCAAAGAAGTCAGAGGCCAAGTAGAAAAATCCCATGTCTTAATCAATACTTTAGGTTTCTTCAATGCATTGTGCTCAGCCTGGCTGAAAGTCAGGCCATTTGTTTCAATTATTAAATACAGATTTATGACCTGTTGTTTTTCTTGGAAATAGAACCAGGCTTGGGACCAGTTTTCTCCTTGCAAATAACCGTGTTTGGCTGTAGTCAGTCCATGGATGTAGAAATGTGTCGGTCACGTTTATAAACATCCAGTTTCCTACTCCATTTTCTCTCTATCCTCCTGACTCTGACCTTTCTCATCAAAGTGTAACAGTTACACATCCCTTTTTCTGGGATTACTGTGTTTTGCATGGGACTAATCTGCATTTGATGGCTTTTCTTTGGCAAGCTCTCAGCAAGCTCTTATATAATTTTCCAGCAGAGAAGATCACTGTGCTGTGACGGTGCACCGTTGGGCAATCCTCTATTGGTGACAGGCAGGTCTGATTGGTCCAGAATGGGATGATTTCAACCAGTGTTGATAATATTAGTGGTTTGCTACAGTAACTGTATTCTTCCAGTAACAAGTATGGATATTTTCCTTTTATTTAGATATTTGTGTATGACTGTTACTGAATAAAGTAATTTTGGTACTAGTTGAAACAGTGCTAGTTGAAGAGGCGTTTGAACTTGGGTAGACTTCAGATGGTTTGGGTAAAATTTATCTAAAGTTGGTAACGTGTGCTCCATGTGCATCATGTTTAACACATTTAGAAAGTGGGGCAGGGAGACAATAGTCTGCTACTTCTTCCAACTTATCAGTGGAGCTACAGGAGGAGGTGTGAAGAAGGTCCCTTCTTTAAGCCTTGTTGATAATACACAGAAAATGCATATACGTGTTTATACATGGCATTCCATTTTTTTAATACTTCCCTTTGCCCTAAAGTTGTCAATCTCTTAAATTCCAACATGAGAAATCACTAAACATAACAAAACCAGCAAACCCTTCCCCTCCCCATAACCCTACCATGCACATACCTCCAAAACTTCCCGTATTACCCAAGCATCTGGAGCATTGGGCTGAGGGGAACACGGTTTTTAAAGTTTTTTTTAAACAAAAAATCCCTAACTCTAATCTACAACCCCCTTCAGACCTGCCTCTAGGGAGAAACCCACCAATTACTATTTACTTTACCAACCTAGAGTGATTTGTGGACGTATGTAAGAATTATTTACGGTTTCATGCAGGAAAAACTTTCAGCTCCCTATTTGCCCTTGTAAGTAATGAGTTGCCTCAGGGGATCAAAGGTCAGATTTTGGTTTTAATGCCCACCTCCTTTTAAAAAATAAATAAAGCAATCTATGTGAAAAGAAGAAGAAAAAAACTAACAGTCTGAAAAGGCTCTGACTCCTGCTCTGCTTTGATGTTTAGGTCTGGAAGGGATCATAAATTTGCTGGTGTGAGATAGAGTGATAATAAATGTGGCTTTTAACTGCTGGGTTTTTAGCTCACACAGCATCCATTATCACTGGCAACTGCAAAGGGAATGTACTTTTTTTTCCTTGTTGCTCTTTAGAAAGATAAATATTCACCCCACTGTCCACTGATGTCCCGAAAGCTCAAATGTGGCCTCTCCTTGTGATCATTCCCCAACAACTTTCATTCGTGGTCAAACTGATTCCGTGGTGTTGGTAGGAGTCCGGAGGGGTTAGTTTGCTGCTTAGTTCAGTGTTCACCATTTCAGCTCTTTATTGGATGGGTATTTTTCCAGTACTTTGAAGTACGGCAAGCCGGGAATAGCCAAGGAACAATTTGAAACAGAAAACACATTTGGGCTTCAAAGTTTGAGAACTCCCAAGGTTCCCAAAAGAGCTAGAAGCAGAACTACCATTAAGTTTTAGAAGGGCTTTTGCATCTATGTTGTCTGATTTCCTGTGAAACTCATGCCCTGGAGCATTTCCTTCTTATTTCTCACTGACAAAAAGGCCAGAGACAGTGCCCAGGTGCGGTGACGTCTGTGTGCCGTGTCAGCACGCTTTCTTGCCATCCCTAGGACTGTCTTCAGCTCAGACAAGGTGCACTTTTGGAAATTACTTTAAAAGTCTGACAGATACTTTGTGCCAGTATGGAGCAGTGCTTCCAATGCAACCGGCTTAGTCATGTCGTAATATTTTAAAACTCCGTTGTTAATAAATGATTTTAACCACTTAGATGTCTATTAATGTCTTTTTACCGAATGCCAGTGACTTCATATTCCAACAATTCTACAAGGTCTTATTGATCATGTATAGATTTGGAATGAATTTTGCCAAATCAGTTTATCATGCCTATATATCTTTCTGTCTGCTTTGCTTTGTGGAGTGAACGCTTCAGCTATTGTTCTTATTTTTCCTAGATCAGCAATTAAGTCATCTTTACTCAACTTGCATCCCATTATGGATCACTCCTGTTAGTAGCGTCATTTATTATTATTTTTTTTTAAGTTCAACCATAGATTTGTTTCTTTGGTCTGCTGCAAAACTTAATGATTTTCCATATATTCTTTCAGGCCTCCAATCTAAATGAGAACATCATCTACTCTAAATTCATAGCTTTGAGAGCTTTTAGAAACTGTTAGAAAACTCTGGGAGTAGAACAAATACTAGACAGCACTTATTTAAATAAATAACATTCAAAGGGTATATTAAAAGACACTGACTTGGTCTTCACTTGCAACTTGCATGCAGTTAAGACTATGAGTATTTTTATTCATGATAGCTCTTGTTCTTACGGGTTTTCAAGTGTTGTATAAAGTTTTTTATGTCTTTATTTAAATTGCATGTATCAGAGGATACCTCTTCTTACTTGGCTTTTCTACTCCAGTCATGGAAGAAAACCTCTTCATAGCTTCAATATTCACATAGTCTGAACTCTTCTGCAAAGGAAGCCAGTCCGTTTGAACCTATTTAGTTGTGGGTGGCCTGACACGTCTTCCAGAAAGTCTCCAAACTTTCAAAAGTAGACAATGCACAACATTTCCTAGCAGTTTGTTGTAACTGTTAACTACCATGGCTCCTGAGCTATGTCACTGCTAATTTGCATATGTCAGGCTGTAGCTTCTGATCAGTCTAATCCACTCGTGGTTTTACTATAAGCTACGTTAGCCTGCCTCTTCATGTTATCAGCTTTACTTCCCACTTTATCTTTGGGGTAGACCACATTTTTACCGAGTACCTCATTTTGTTTTTTTGTTGAGCCTGTGTCTTTGAAGACATCTGAGAATTACCTCTGAATGTTGTTGGTGTTCCTCACATGGACTTTGGCTGCTTGTTGTGACCACACTTTTTGCTTCTTTTTGGGTCCATGCAGATGGCCATACCTCTTACCCTGGTCATACTCTTCTACCCAGCCTATGTTGGTTAGAAGATGAGCCATGTCATCCCCTAAAAGGTATCTGGGGCAGACGGGTTGTATTATCTCAGGGAGACGCCTGTGCCATTGGCTCAGCAAAGAGCCTGGAGGATTATTTTGACTAGACTTCATTTTCTGACTACTAAAATGAGCTGAGATGAACCCTGCTCAGTTGCACACAGTTAACTAATTTCTATAGCCCTAGAAGTGTTTTAATGGAAATTCTCTCTTAGCCATCTGATTTTATTGAAAGAATCTTACTTCTTCAAATTGGCCATTTTTATCAGTTTGTTCTCAGTTCTCTTTTTTGATTACCTGTCTACTCAGACTACCCCAACTGTCTGGGATACCACATAAGTTTGTATGATTGTCAAACAAGGGAAAACAGATCACTCATTCTGTGAGTAATCCCATAGTACAAAGGAGACCTAGATTTTGGTGACCACCTGGAACTGAGTCTGGGAAAATATCATAGTATAACGTAAACTTGAGCTGGACTCCAATGGCTGTGAAGGCTGGGCTCTAGATAAGGTCCGTTCTGTGATTGAAACCACCTGCTTCCCCAGACTGGATCTTATCCATGCTCCTTGGACTAGGACAGCTACTCATGCGGCGATGTTAGCCAAGTTCTGGATGCAGCTCTTGTTGTAAAATCTCACAGGAAGCTCCTGCTGTTCTTCCTCTGCATGTGCTGGAACCAAATGCATCGGGAGGATACATACACTAATCTTTACAGCTGCTGTTTCAACCTCAGTGCCGTGCAGTGGCAGTGCTGAGCATTTGGGTGGGATGAACTGATGATGACTATGTTGAAATGACATTTCAATGACTGTGATTAGTCAGTAAAATGCAAAGAACATGAGGAACTTGAAATGGGTATCCTCAGCTAACCTGTGATTGCTTTTTGAAAGGCAGTTTTATACGCGTTTGTACATTCTGGCCAGAAGCTGGAAAACACTCTGCTCAATAGAAGGCTGCACATCTAAACGCAATGAAGCCGTCACTACTGTTGTAGCCATGATGGTCTAAGGATTTGAGAGAAGGAAGTTTTATGGGCAGAAGATAATTTTTTTTTTTTTCTTTTTTTTAAACCAGTAGAACATTTAGAAAAGCAGTCAGAGTTTTGGGCGTATCTCTCTCCAGTCGTTCCCTGTTTCGGGCAGGCTAACCAGAGCTGGATACCTGAATGTGTACCTGTGCTGGCCCAAAGAGGGTTTGGAAAAGAATTCCAAGAGTAAAAACCAAAGAATTCCTGGCTGGCCTTAGGAATGAATATCATATTAACATGCTGTTTCCTTTTTCTTATCAGTGACTAATACCTGTTCTCTCCATGAAGAAAATAATTGCTGGGGTGTGTTGGATTGTTTTAAACTGGAGAACTAAGAAAATCCGAACATCAAAGCAGTCATGAATGAGGGCTTTTCTGTGGAACAAAGGTGGAATGAACATAGACCAATGAATTTTAGAGAGTTAACCTGGAGGTCTGATAATCGGCATCACACTGAGATGCTGTCGGATTTCAGCAGTCGAATAGAGACAGATAGAAAAAAAAAAGCTTAAACATTTAGCTAATCAGGATTACACCCAGCTAATGGAGAGAGGTTGTTTTTCCCCCCTTCCCTATCATCCTGGTCGATTCCAATTGATCCTAGTTCTGCTGAGCGAGAGCAGTCCTTCAAAGTTTATTCTGGTGTCAATTTTTATAGTTTCCCCCACTGATCAATAGAATGCATAATCATTACGGCAAAGTTTGTGAAAGCTAATCCTTCAATACGAGTTTTATGAATGGCTCAGAGTCATGGCTCTAACCATTTGGATGTAAGTGGAACCTTTAATCAGGTGAGTGACAGGAGACAGTCAATAGGATTTGCTGAGATTGGATTCTGATTTTCTATACAGCTATGCAGAGTGAGCAGGAGAAAGGGGAATGGGGATGGCCAGAGGAACAGACATAGGCTAAAATGGAAGTTTCTCCTCTTTTATTATTTATAAAATGTATTTCCAGTATTTTTAAAAAACACTTTGCACTTGCATATCATTTTTCACCTAAAGAGCTCAAATGTCTTGGGGGACATTTGCTGATTAAACACTACATCATCTTTTTGTGAAGGTGAATAACAATTAGTGCTGCTTTACACTGCTGAGAGCTGACTGTACTAAGTTTTTCAAGTGCAACATGTTTATAGCTTCTCAGAAAGGTGAGAGAAAGCAGGGGTGGATGAAATAAATTCCATTATATGTAATACAGTAGGTCAGTGGCGGAGGAAAAAGGAACCTTGGAATCTGAATTGGCCTGGTTTTGCCCACTAGACTTGTGGGTGTTATTGTGGATTTCTTTTTTTTCTTTTTTGACACATCCTTATCTCCTGAGTTTACATCGGAGGGGTGATTTAAATTGTATATACTAAGAAGAATAGTAAGGAATTATCTAAAACAGGGAACTGGAAAATCAGAGGAAGAGTGAGAAGATTAGCTGTTCTGCTGAGCTTGTCACTGCTGTAGTTGACCAAAACCCACTTGGTGACAGCATTTATATCTCTTCTTTTCTCCTTTTCTGCCATTTCAAATGCAGTGAAACGAGAAGGGCCAACGTGCTTGCAAGACAATTTTTTCTAGCAACAAGAAGTATTTTTGCTGGGGCATTTAACATCTTTCTGCTGAAGGATCTGCCATAGAGTGCCAGCATGAGAAGAAAACAACCAAGGGAGAATTTGTTTCCGTTTGGTCTGTTGAATAGTAAAGGGCTTGGTTTGAATATTAGTACAAAGACCTGTCTGGCAATGAGATGCTCTGAACGTTCAGCCCCAGCACTGAGCTCTCAGGTGGAACAGTACATGGGGGCAGGAACACGAAAGTGCTGAAGAGCGAAGCTGGTGTTTTCCTTTGCACTTTCCAAGAAGAACAGAATAACAAATGTGAATAATGTAAATAGCGCTCAGTAAATTCCTTTGCAGCTGGCAAATGGGGAGCTTGCTAAGGGTTTTTGAAAGTAATTTAAGGTTTCTGTGAGTCGCCTGATCTAAAGTGATACAGCTTTATTGGCCTCTCTTGCTTTGCATTAGCTGAAGAGTTCCTCCTTATATCCAGTCGGACCCTCTCCTGTCTCGGTTCATGCCTGTTGTCTCTTGCCTGCCGTGCACGACTGAACCGATGTGTGTGTGTGGGGGGGTGCTATAAGATTCAAAGTGAGATGAGGGATGGCAGGAATAGGACAGAGGACTCGGGGGATTGGGAAAAGTCTCCATAACGGCAAACTTCCCACAGTTAGTCCCCTCCAGCACCCTGTGCTTGCACTGCAGGGGTACTGGTGTCACTGCACTGCACCTGAAGCTAGGGCTTATAATCTGGCTCTTCCCTTTAACATTTTAACAAATGTTTATAAAGCAGATTCTCATTTGGGTGCTTGAGCAAAGTTGTCTTGAGGTCCATCAGCTGAGGACCTGGCACTAATCTACAAGTGGGTTAATGCGGTAGATTTGGGAGGGGGCTATGTCATGGCACTCTGTATGTTAGGTTTGGTGCATGTCATGCTCTTCATCTCCTGACGTTGCTGTGTTGGGAAGTTCATAGATACAGGATTGTTTTTTTAGCTGAATGTATTTTCTTTATTTATTGCTGTTTCATAGTCCCCAGAGCATTTTGTCATTATGAGTGAATAGCAGCATGAGTAGATGGATGACAAGAAATAGAGAAACTCTGCTTATGCCAGCGTCTTCAAAAACTCAGAAAAGACAAACCTATGCGGGAAATACACCACCCCTTGCTAAGAGGGGGTCTCGGAATAGATCATGCCACGATAAACTCAATGACTGTGGGGACATTGGCTCTTCATGCTGGCACGGACCTGGAAATATGGGCTCAAATATCAGATTTTTCAGGTGCGGATGCAGCCCCAGTGCAGGCAGGGGTATGGAGGCTGGGATGGGGTAGCACCTCCGCTTCCCCACGATAAGGTCTCGAGGGGAAGTGTGTGATGGGTGAAAGCCCAACTTGCACGGCTGTCCCTTGCCTCCTAGAAAAGCTACTCCCCAATGACTATTGGTCGTGTCACACCTGGATCTGGAGCTGAACTTTGTTTCTTGACCCCATTGCTAAAAGATTGTTTTTCAGCATTTTCTGTGAAATGCTTGATGGTCTCTAGCCTTAATTTCTTTTGAGTGACAAGGAAAGATATGGGGGCAGCTCCCGACTTGGAAATTATTAGTTGCTGAGATGTATTTCAAAGCTTTTGGTCTGACAAGAGCTAACCTTTGATCTGGTAAATGAGAACTTTGCCCTATAGAGGTGAGGGCAGGGGAGGAAAAGGGAGGATTGATAAATAGGGGAAGGGTGGGATGACTTGGGGAAGATCAGTGGGAGCTGAGAACTTGGTTTGTTGGTTCAAGCATTCTCAGGTGGAAGGATAGACTGGGGAAAAGGGTAATGCATCCTCCGATGGGCTCAGGAAAATACAAGCCAGGGAGCTTGTAGGCTGTGAGAGTGCTTCAACTTTCATTCCTCTCCCATTCCCTTCTGCACCTTCTCCTGAATGAACTGTCCTTCCTTGCTAGGGTGACTGGGGAGTGGAGACTGGCACTCAAGGATGAGGTACTGGGAAGTATTGTCCCACTCAGTGGCTGTCCCTGGGGTGTTCTGACCAGCAAACTGTGGAGCACAATCATCTTTCTTACTGGAAGCTGTGTCTGGAGAGCTTTAGAGCAGAGAGTGGTTGTGGTTAGGCATTTGGGAAGCTGACTGGACCTTATTTTCGCATTAACCTTGACCATAGCCTTGCTGTCATGGAGCTGCTGGAGCGAGAGTCAGAGGGCAAAGGCAACTGGAGTTCAGACTGGCCTTGGCAGGACACAGCATCAAAGGTGCTTTCCCAGGGTTATTTCTGCAAGACAAGGGAGTCATAAGAATCTTGGCTCTCCCCAAAGCTGGAAGGCTGTGTTAAAGGCACATGATTTTTTCCTTCTTTTTTTGTCACTGCTTTCCTTCTTCTTGAGACTTAATGCTGACCAGGTAGTTTTCCTGTTACACCAACTGCTTCATTTCGTGATGGGCCCTTCCCCAGGCTGACGAGGCTGTTTGCTGCTGAGGTGCCTCTCTGTGAGTGATGACCCCGTTCCCAGCCCCGCACCACGCACCCTCCCCCTGCCTTTCACTATGGTAAATATTTTAGTACTCGTTGAAATCAATTGAGCCTCATCAATTGGAAATAGAGTGTAAATCACTGGGACTTTTGCGTTCACCCCAGAAATCAATTTTCACACATTAGGGCTATTAGCTTATTGAGAACTGTGTGATAAATGGCTGCGGGCCATCATGGAGCCACACCTGCCAGCTCTACATTTTGCATCTCAAATAGACTCAGAAGTAGAGGGACGCCAAGGGAAGGAAGATCTCAGGTGGGTGGAGCAGCACGGGGCAGGAGACACAAGGACCGAGGAGCCAGACAATCTGTGCCTGGAGATCAATAACATCTACAAAGCACTAACTCATCCTCGCAGGGGCTGGAGACAGAAGGCGGCTCGGAGCCAAAGTTGTGGTTAGACATCTCTTTTTTTTTTTTTCTCTCACAAAGATGGAATGTAATTTGGGGAGGAAAGGTGAAATGTAGATTACGAACATTTAATAAAACTAATGCAGTAGTTTAAAAAAGAAGCTTTTCTGTGAGTAAATATCTTTCTTTCACATAGCAACTGTAGATAGGGTGTAGAGATGCCACCTCCTTCTGCCATCCCAGCGCTCCGGGTAAAGAGGATATACAGCTTATCACAAGCTGTGATATGGAGGTCGCTGGAGTTTCTACTCTCACTCTGTAATTCCTTTCTATCCTCTTGAATTCTAATAGTGGCAGCTAATTAGCTGTTTGCTGAACATGTCTGGGGGAGGTGAGGGGTCTGGTGGCCTGCCCAGATGAAGCGTACAGTGTCCAGCAAGTTCTTCTGGGGCCATCTGAAAGACTTTGGTCTCTGTTTCCAAGACAGGACATAACTCATTGTTCTCAGTTACTACTGCCAGTCACAAATGCGGGTGACTCCAGGGACTTGGAGGCTCTCCAGTGGTGTAGTCTGTGTTTATGTGCTTTGTAGTTTGGTGGTTTACACATACAAGCCATCCCTGGAACTGAGGCAGCCATACATAGGTAGGGCAGTCTCTGGGCTAGAGATCTTATCCCATCCCAGTACTTCTCCTAAAAACTTGTGTAAAGCATATGTTTCCCATTATTGGTTATTTGTCTGTACAACGGGGGAAAAAAAAAAAAAGGGAACCTGGAACAATAGGTCACCAGATAGATTGTGCAATGTAAATAGCAATTGATTTTCTTACTGTGAAGTGAATACTGTGCACATACACCCCTGCCATTCTAGGAATAAAAACCAGAGCTACTCGAATAGACATAGAAGATCTGTGTCATCAAAGGTTCTTTCTCAGGATGGGTGATGTGGGCTTAAGTCCCTTTGCAAAGTCCTTTCCGGGGAGGGTCTGGAAGAGAGTAACTCGGCTGCTTCTTGGTCTGTATGTTTTGATGAGGAAGCCCAGGACAGCAGTGTCATAGGAGATGTTTTCTTGCTCAGATATTACAGAGACTTGCCATGGCTTGGTCACTTTTGGTGGCAGTGCTGATGGATGGACTGGAATGGCATCAGGAGAGCATCCCAAGAGCAGGAGGCAGCCAGGAGAGCCAGCACAGAAGACAAAGGTGCCCAGCAGTAAGGGGCTTGTCTAACACTTGCAGGTAGCTTTAACCTGCCCCTGGCATCCACTATTTTGATGTTGATGCTTCATCACCCTGTGTGCCTGTTTCCTTCTTGAAAGCCCGAACTGAGGGACTGAGAGTCCTGACTCACTTTGGGACAATCTTTCCAGGCCAGCTGGAAGCTGGAAGCCATGACCTGCTCCCCGAAGAGTGCCAGCGTGGTTTGGCAGCTCTCACAGCAGCAGACAGCTGGCTTTAAAATGTTCGCACCTAAAAGCTCCTGTGCTTCATTCGGCCACATTTCTGGAACATTTTCCAGTTGCTCCATCCAAAATTTTGTCTTTCTTCTTCCTGACAAGTTTCATATCTAGCAACACGCCCCGTGCTGCGCAGAGCCGGTGGTTAACTTATTCCCAATATCTGGAGTTTCAGCCTGGCCGGCTGCGATCAAGACTCCTGGGCAGGGGCTGCATTACTTCTCTGACAGTCCTGGGCTCTCACCCTCAGCTAATTACTTTGATCCTTTACACTTTGTAAAAATTCTTACAACACAAAATAAGTCCCCCCTGGCTTTAACCTTGTGACCCGACTGGCCCTTGTAAAAGGGAGGGAGAAAACACAGAGTCGTGCACGCCCAAACACACGCACACGCACTGACGCATATGCCTATATACACATCCCCACAAACTGCCTAAAGCCTGTTCCTTTAATAGTTTCCTCCCAGGACTCCCACAAAAAGGCAAATAAAACTCCTTTTACAAGATAGCAGGGCAGCACGAAGGATCACTTCACCAACAACAAGTTCTTTCTTCAGTTCATTTGTTTTTAACATACTTTTCCTCCAGATTTTGATCCTTTAAGTGCCTCTCCCTCCTCTTCCCTTCCCTTTGGAGGCTTCCATCGTTGTTCCTCGTGCCTGCCCGGCTGCCAACAGCTTAATGGCTAAAACAAGCAGTGTATTTTTTCAGGATCTGCTTGTTCACAGGGAATAGCATGTGTGTGAACACATACTTTTAAGTTTCCTTTCCGTGAATAGGGAATGTTTCTTCTTCACGGGAGCCAGCTAAGAAAAGAAATCCAGAGGAGAGGCAAAACCATCGTATTTATGAAGAGCAATTAAATAGACATGGGATCGTCGGTCTGCGAGGTAGCTGAGATACAGTAGAGGTCTATAAAATTATAAGTGGCCTGGAAAAATGAATGGGTTGTTACTCTTTTACCTCAATTGCTACAAAAAGCAGATTCAGTCCTTCATGCAATGTATATGTCCCTTTCCCCAGTAACCGGAGCTGGGGGAAGCTCAGAGAATGGTGACTTGGTGAACAGCGTAAACAAATTTAAGTTTCTGTATGGTTTGGATTAAGCGTGGGGAAACAAATTTGTATCTTGCTCCTTTACTGGTTGACCTGTATTTATGAAATTTGCAGACACTTAATGATCTTGAGACTTCTTTCTCTCTGACATATTTGGTTAAGAATGCTCAACGTTTTCTGAAGTTACTGCAAACCAAAAAGTAGTGCAAGATGCATACACATGATTCACAAGCCTTGCCTCTTTAGGAAAATAGAGAAAAAATAAAAATCTTAATTTGCCAGTAAAACCCACATTTGGATGCCTTTACCATTTCCTCAGTTAAGCCAAAACCAAATTGTTTGAAAGCTTTTAGGCTTTCATTTATTTCTCCCTTCTTTCGACTATTTTCTGTTTCCCATGCTTGAATTAGAACTGGTAAAGGAAGGGGTTCAGGAATAAAATCTGCATAGTCTGTCCTCTTAATAGATCACCTGGATATGATAATCAACGAAATCTCTAGACTCAGATGAAACCAAGGGTGTCATCTCATGTTTTCCAGGAGCCAAGAAATAATTCTGGAAACACTGTTTGAGGGGAAAAGTACCCTACCCTTTTGTTGAAAGCTCTGCGGTAGACGGTGCTGTTTGACATTGGTAGGCATCAAGGTCTTGGACCCAAGGCTCAAGGCGGTGAAAGAACCTCCCATAGTGTTGCTGCAGGATGAACGTGCACAGGAAATACCTGCACAAAAACAAGCTGTGTTCTTTAATGAGAAAAAAGATGTATCATGAATGTGGGCAGTTTCTGCAAGTGCACGTGACAATTCTAATCCTGAGAAAAAACCAGAGGCTACCGTTAGCTCCCCACATGGAGTCCCTATGTGTTGGTTTTCCTCTTTGCACCACTCGGGGTGGGACACAGGATAGCCACAGTGTCTGGGTAAGATCCATAGAAGCCAGTTCAACAGAGAGTGACATAATTAGGAAATGTATATGTTCGAAGCAAAAGTGGATTTTGCTGATTGCTTGGGTGTTAAGGCTTTGGGATCAAAATTGTGACCAAGAGACTATGAAGGACCAAGAATCTTGGGAATCTTGGTAGGATTTTCATACTCGCCGCTCTTACCCTTCTTTGAAGAGGGTAGTTGTTTAGACAGGGAGAGCCCTGGGCCAGGATCTTGCTGTTTTGTCCTTGTTTGTACAGCACCTGGCATAAGAGTGCCCTTGCTACTTGCTTAGGAATCTTTGGGATTCTTTGGCAATGCTCGGAGGAGAAACTAGTCATGCAACCGAAATACCAAGAAGAACCTTCCCCAGCGCCCCTTCCCCTGTGAGAGATTCTTTGTGGGTTTGCTCATACCCTCCAGGCTTGTGAGCGTGATTTTATCCCATGTCAAGGGACACTTGAATTTCCCAGTGCTGAGGTTTTTCTCCATTTTTGTCTAGGTCAACTTCCCACATGAGTCTGAGTGGAGCCATTTCAAGGCTCGGTCTCCATAGGTTGCTAACCATGCCAAAGCTCTGACCGCATCCAAATCCTAGTGGAGGGCTCCGAGATGGCCTCTCTTTCCCCAAGTTGCCTGCTTGTACTAAATACTGGGGCAGCTCTCTAAAATACTGAAGGAACAAAGCATGCAAGGCAGTAAAATCAGGCAATTAAACCTATAAAACCAGGGTTTACAAGGGAATTTATAGTGTCAGAGGCTTTTTATAGCTTTTTTAGATTAGTTTAAATAAAAAAGGGGGAGAGAGAAAAGGAGAAAGAGAGAGGGAGAAAAAGAGGACCTGAAACTTGAGGAGACTTAAAAGTTCGGAGAGAGGCTTTTAGGAAGCACAGAGGGGTAATAATTAGAGGCACATTTTCCATTTCACTGTCTTTGCAAATTGAAATTAAAGAAGGAGGAAAAAAAGCATGCACAGAACAACAGGCAGTTTACATTGCTCCCACTTCCTCCTACTAGCATTGGATTTTTCTGTTGCTGTTCTTTTGTTTTCTGGCCAGGTGAAAGCATCTTGTCACCTGGGCCGAGGAACTAAAATGAAAGAGTGCTCTCAGGCAAGGAGGAATTTAGGTTTGGTGTTTTTCCCCTTCTGTTGTGCTTGCCTGTTGGTAAAGTTCACTGTGTGCCTTGCAAACCTGGGACCTGGTGTTCAAGAGGTGAAACGGAGCCACCACCTGATTAAGGCAAATTTCGTCGGGTGAGGCAATAGACCCTGTGTTTTATAGAGTATGTCGCATTTCGTGTATTCCTGCAACTTCCTTTTGCGTTGCACATACACAACCTACACACAGTGGGCAAGTCAGCTCAAGATTGCCTTTGGTGTGCCTAATTAGACCCATTCTTGGCTTTTATCTGCTTCTGTGTGGAACTAAGGAAAAAGTGATTCAGATCTCTCAAATCCTGCATCTTTCTCTGTGGAAGCATCACCTTTATTCAGGCCTGGTGTCCTCACCATCAGCAGAAAACACAGCGCTTTTAAAGTGGTGTTTTTCCTTTGGTCCATTTGTAGGATCACAGAATAGCTGAGGTTGGAAGGAGCTGCTGGAGATCTTCTAGTCCAATGTGCTGCTCAAAGCAGGGCCAGCTAGATTGGGTTGCTCAGGACTTACCAGGAGAGACTGAGTGAATAAGGCATGGAGTAACCTGGCCTTTTTCATGTCCTTTTTCACCACATCCCCTGCCTCTTGCTGCTGATGTACCTGTACAAGCCCTTCTTGATGCCCTTCACTTCCCACACCATATTAAACTCTAGATAGGCTTTACTAACTCAATCCAGCATGTTCAAATAGTGTCTTTATAGTCCTACTGGGTCAACCTGACTCTTCTTCTACCTCTTGCATTCCTCCTTTGTACCTTTGAGTTTTGTCAGGAGCTCCATGTTCATCCATGCAGGCTTCTGCTGCCTTTGCTTGATTTTCTGCTTGTCAGGGTGGACCATTCTTGAGCTTGGAGAAGGTGATCCGTACAAACCAACCAGCTCTTCTAGACCCCTCTTTTCTCCAGGACTGTATCCCATGTGATTCTTGCAAGTAGATCCTTGAAAAGGCCGAAGTCTGCTGTCCTGAACTCCAAGGTTGTGATTCTGCTTTTTGCCTTGTCTTAATAGCAATTTTGGTCCCTTGGCCCCAAAGTCTGTGCTCTGTGATGGCATGGGCAATAGTCTCGCCTTATACACGTGGCAACTTCTGCCTTACTTGAAGGGGAAATGTCTGCTGGCAATCCTACCTGCATTTATGCTATTAGTAAAATTACCTTTTCCATGGTGTTTCTAAGTATGGTAGAGTGTAGATCCTGGGTGGTTGCTAGAATATGCAATTAGCAAATTACTAATTGACTGTAGCAATTCATCATCCTTCTGCCGCGTAGCTTTTTACATAAACATACCTGTTCTCTAAGGCAATATAAATAAAGGGCCCATCCTTTGAAAAATAAACGTACAGCAAAATAGAGACTAGCAGCCTGCCCTTCAGATCAGTTTAAATTGCTTATCTGGGACATTTTTGCTGATGGAGAGGGTGTCATAAGAGAAGTTTTCCACCATCCTTGGGCCCTTCAGCAGAGGGGAAGGTTGCTCATGATAGTCTTTGTCTCCTCTGAGTTGGTGCATTCCTTTTGTGACAAATACAAAGGGTGAAGGGCAAGCAGGAGGGACAAAACCTAAAATGAGTGTGTGTGTGACAGAGAGGGACAAGGGGAAGGTAGAACAAGAGGAGTAAATTCGGATCTGAGCACATGCAGCTCCAAAGAGTTACGCTGGAGCAGCTATGAACAGTTCTGAATTGTATCTCCCCATGATTTCCTGTCTGAAAGAAGGTGAAAAGAGGAGCACAATGAGACAAAATTACCTGTTTCTGATGACATTTACTTAGGGATAATTATATTTATTGGAGATGTTATTATTCTACAATGAGATTAGAATCAAGCCAGATTAGAATCAAGCCAATTCAAGGCCACGTTGGATGGGGCTTTGAGCAACCTGGTCTGGTGGGAGTTGTCCCTGCCCAGGGCAGGAGGGTTGGAACTGGATGGTCTTTAAGGTCCCTTCCAACCCAAACCATTCTATGATTCTATGAAGCCCAGCATTTTTGAAGCTGAGCTTTAGTTTTTAAAGTCTGCAAATGTGTGCTATTGCAGTCACATGATAAATAGTTCTGAAATCAATATAGAAAGCTATTAAATATGTGGTTTTGTCTCTGTCTAGTATGGTACATTAAGACACATGTATCATTGTACACTCTCTTTCCCTCTCTATACGTATGTATGGGCGGAAATTTTAAAAAGTACTCAGCGTTGGTCAAACTGTCCCCAATGGAAAATACAACATTGACCTCAAATAGCATCACATTTTAGGTCAATGATGAGTGATTTTTAAAATGCTGCCCTTAAGTATATATTTAAAGAGGCATCACTAGAGCAAGAGTGAGTCTAACTTCCCTGATCCTAAAGTTCTGTTGGAGAAACAGTGGCGAGAGGGAGAAGATGGCAGAGCTCACCTTTCATTTGTCCCTGCTTTGACATTTCTGTTGTGATTTCCCACCAGGGATTATTTATTTATTTATTTATTGCAATCTGAAGAGCTGTTCAAGAAAGAAAGTGAGCCCACACTGACTGGTTTATGTCTTCCACGTTATCAAATGCACCAAGAAACAAAAAGCTGGCTGCATCAAGCGCTCAGAAAAATAGGGGGAAAAAAAAGCTTCGCATTTGCTAGTTGCTAAATACAACTTTTGGTAAGCACTGAAGTCAAACAAACAACTTTTACGAGTGAGAAGATCCATCTGCTATCACTAATCTTATAGATCGTTCTGTTCTCTGATACTTCAGTATTTTAAATAACATCTAATGGGCCAGAACGTACAAAGCAATCAATGTTTTTCAAACTCCGCAGTCATCAGCCGCAGGTATATGCTATCCCAGCACAGTAGGCTTGGAGCCAGAGCCTCGGCTCATTTAAATCACTGTCAGCAGTTTACAGCTTGCTCAGAACCTGCCCCGTATCCTTCTAAGAGGAAAGAAAAATCTTGGCCAGCAAATTGTCTTGGTCTGTTCTAAAAAAAGACCCTTCATTGATACCATCGGGGTGCAGAGCCATGAGGCAAACATCGTTAGGATACTTCAGTGCTTAGACGTGAGATTGCTCTAACTCTTAAAAACCTGAGCCCGCTCTCTCTGGGCTTCATCAGAGCGTAGGAGAGAGGTGACCCCACTCTGTCTAACAAACAGAACAAAGAGGAACCAGCAAAGAACACGAAGCCTGTACTTCATGCGTGTTTATTCTTCTCTTTACAGTTTGCAACACCAGTGCTCCCAGAGACCTTTGTTGGGAATCCAGGTTCTCCTGGCAGGCTGCAAGGTTCAGAGCCCGGCTTGCATGCTGAGCCGTGTGGTCCCACGGGCAGCATTGATCTCGAACAGCACTCCCAAAAAAAATAGACATATACCTGGCTGTGCCGAACGCCTGGCAGTCTGCTCTCCCGAGCGCGGGGGCAGCTGTTACCAATCTCGGCTGCAGACTCGTGGTGGCCAGGAGAGTACGTGGTTGGCCTGAGAGCCTGACGGTCTGTCTCTGCCTCTCTCTCTCTTTCATTTTGTTGGCTCCATATATTATATCAAATATCTTTAAAGAGCACAGTTTGAATGATGGAGCTTATAATTCCATCTCGGGAGTTCTGATGACTTGAGCTTGGTTCTTGTGGTTTATGATGTCACCAGGACCCATCGATGGAGTCGAAGCCCCATAATTCACCGTTGCCCTGTTATTTATTCTGTGCAATAAATGGCTGCAGTTTAATCACCAGAGTAAATTGCTGAAGCATCTTTGTGGAAACTCTAATGTTACTGTAGCAGTATCTATGGCAACAGCGATTCAGTGGTGGTGGCTAATGCAGAGGGACCAGTAACACTTAGCCCTCTGCTCCCAGTGAGGAAGGAGCGTGTACCAACCTCAGAAAGTTGAGAACCTGAGGGCCAAATCCAGGCACACTGTAAGAGGAGAAGAATCCATTAATTGCTGTACGGGTACATGCCCTGGGTATCATATATAGTCTCTGTGAAATTGGGATGTTAGTCCAGACTTTACCAACCTTTACAGACTTGTGCATTGATTTTATGCAAAGAGGTTTTCAGGAAAAACTTGTGACTCTTCTGTAGACATGTAAAGCAAAATCATCTTTTCTGCATAGTTGGGGATTATTTTTTTTTTGCCTTTTCTAGTTCAGGTAGAAAAAAGAACTGAGGATACTTGAAACAAATGGTTCTGAACTTCATACAGTTAAGGTTTGCATTTAGTTTTAGTACGGGCAAGAGAAACAGGGGATTTCTTATTTTATCTGAACTCTCTCAATTCTTCTTGTTTGTTGTGCCCTTGTATCTCTCTCCTTAAAAGGCCTTGTAGGATTTTGTATGGCAGGGCATAATGTACTTTAAACTAAAAATGAAACCTATTTAATGTAACCCGAAGATACCTAGTGGTTGTGGATATACAGCTGACATTTGTATAAGCATAGGGCTGTGATGTAGTTATCATAATAGAACAGGATTATAACACTGTTATTACTTATTGTTTCTTACTGAAGTTGTATTTATGAGGTTTTGCTTTCCAAATCTTGTTTCCATTCAAGCCCCCGATTTTCTGGGTTCTCTTCTTTTTTTTTCCCTCCAAAACCAAAATCTTCTAAGTTATAACTAAAACCTCTGTGTTTTCTGATTATAAGAAAAAGAAAGACATTTTTTAAATATATCCCTCTCTCTCTCCTCCCTTCTCCTTTACTCCTCCCCACTTTCTGTATTCATTAATTTTCTCTTTGGGAAAGAAACTAGGAGAAAAAGCATTCTCTGTTCATCCTCTTTCAATACCCTGTGAATGCTTGAAATGCTCAGCTCTTTTTTTTTTTTTATTTCCTATGCTGAGCAGCCCTAGAGAAGTATGGTATCTCATGGTATCAGTGCCCTGACGTTCTGCTGCTTATGGTAAATGTCATTTTACAATGTAATTTTTTTTTTTCAACTAAAGGTTTATGATTTTCTACAAGGATCCATTGTTTTAAGCCATGCACCCAACATGTGTTTCTTGAGATATCACTTACCTTTTAAGCAAGTAGCAGTTGAGTTTCGGTCATCAGACTTGGCCGTCTGTGGATTCATATGGTTATTCTGTTCTGGTAACCTGATACAGCACAACGAGGTAAGAACAGAAAGAAAAGTCTTTAATTTATGGTGGGTCTCGGTTCTAATCATGTAGTTCCTTTGACTTTGGCTTTGTCATGAATCATTTTTAATGACAGTTGAAGAGAAAAGAGTTGAAAAGCAAATCTACCTTTCTCATCACTGACAGCTTTTCATAACTTAAATCAGACCTTTTGATGGTGTACTCTTGCAGTATGGGTATTATGCAAACGAGGGCTAAACTGAAGGGCTGACCAGAGCGCCTTTTCCTTCCTAGCACAAGATATATCTTTACAACAGCAATTTCAGAGATATCTTTAAAGAGAGCAGTTTCTCGGTTTGTGAATTCTTAAACATCGTCCATGAAGTCCCTTATAGGAAACTTTTATCTCCTTATAGGAAACTTGACTTTCTTGGTCACCTTTCAGAAGGCCCTGAGAAGTTCTCCAGGAACATCCCTTATCTGTGTGGGTCAAAGGGTGAAAAACTTAAAAGTGGATGTCAAAAGCTTTCACAGACTTTAATGTAGCCAGAATGTCACTCCTTCCCTACAGTGCACCTGGTGACATGACCAGCACGTAAAGAGAGCTCAGTCAGTGGGTTTGTGGGCCTCCAGCTAATCATTTTCTTTGGGGTACGTGCTGTTGGTGGTGGTCAGCAAAGAAAATGATCTGAGAAAATTGCTTATTTGGCATCAGCTTGCCAAGAGACCTGGTTTAAGGCGTCATCCTTCTTCAGCAGAGCCCTTGGCTGGGCATTCAGTAATCAAAAAGTAGAAGTTCAATGCTGATCCATTGAGTGTGGGCAGAAGAAGATGCTGTCGGGGATGCTGATGGGATGCCCAATGGAGTTAATAGAAAGGATGCTGTCATTGGAACCAGAACTTAATTGGATACTGGCGATATCCTGCAATGCATCCACGTGGCAAGTTCCCATCAGCGCTAATGTGGCTTTCAAAAAAGCTCAGCTCTTTTCCTGGCATGGCCACCCTTCCCCTTGGTGCTATTGTTCACTCCCCAGTCTTTTGTGCGCTTGGCCTATCAAGTCTTTGAGTTGTCGTATTCTTACTGTGTTTGTACTGGCTGTGGCATGACCCCTTGCCAGGTTGTGAAGCTTTTCATTTTTTCATTTTTCAGTGCAACTGGGAAACCAAAAAAAATACATTTCTTGGACCCTAAGGGAGCAATGAGATGCCTCCCACAGCGCCACGGACTTCACTTGGCTTCTGTCATTCTTGTGTTTTCTCCATGACCTCCAACTTTTTCCTGTTTGGAGACATGTTTCCAACTTAGGTTGGCTACATACTGTGTTCTTTCTGACACATTTTGACAAATTCAGTTTGATTTTACCCTGGAGGTCTTTCTAGACTTAATTTTATTATTGTGGAAGGTCATCAAAAGGGTAGTTCTATTTAAAGGCCAAATTGTGTCACATTTACTCATGGGTCTAGTACTCTTCTTGAAGATGTCCATTCATTTAAATGGCATTAAACATGGGGTAAATGGCATCCATTGTAAGCAAAGGCACTGGAGCCTGCCTTACTCATTTCAGTGGACTACTCAAGAGAGTAAAAGTCAAGTCCTTGTCCTTAACATTGATTTTCTAGCCCCTTTTGTTACAAGGTGGCTTTCTGGCCCCCTCTAGTGACTGGCCATATAGAGTTTTATGAGTGAGATAGAACCTTTTTGCAACCAGAAGTGGCCATTTCCACTCCAGCAGTAAATGGCTTAGAATTTAGAAGTGGCATTTATAATCCTAATGTAGTGAATTTGTTCCCCTTTGCTCAGAACCCTCTCAGGAGCATCATGTTTCCAACTTGGTGGGACTTCTTATGGAATTGGAAACTGTTCACAGTGGTTAAGGGTGAAACAATCCATACTGATATTAATGTGGTGGCGTGGCCCCAGTTACGCTCCCATTAGCCCAAAGGTTCATGTTCATTAAGGGAAGCTGGATGGTTTTGGTATTACAGCTACGTTACTAAAGAAACAGCCATGAGTTGAAGGGGGTATCAGAAAGGACCTAAGCATGGATCAAGATGTCTAACCTTCCCTTGAATTAAGATGAAACACGGAGTGAGAATTTGACTTGATATTGCAAAGGCATTTTCAAAAGCCTGTCTTCTTCTTATTTTTTTCATACTACTGGAAATGCGAAAGGGTATCTCATTTAAAATACGAATTAGAAATGTTGTACTTCTTACTGCTCTGTATTCTTGACAAGCAGATATTTATCACATGCCTGTTTTCTTTGGGGAGTGTGCAAGGAACTTTTGGAACAGGTTTTCTACTTTTTGGCTAATGAGGAGGAGAACAATTATTTATTCCAAGAGCAAGGTTGACAGCCTGGGAGTAGACCTAAAAGCGCCACAACACTTTAGGCTTTAGATGCTCTGAGATCCTTTAGAAACAACTGCCTTGATCTTTTAGTGCCCTGATAAATCATTTATTCTGATCACCGACTTACAAATTCCTATCAGACGAAATGAGCTCGGTATACAGCTCCCCGGCTCGCTGGTCATAACCCAGCAGATGAACTGCAACAACGCAGAACTTCAGCAGGGCTCCCAGAGCAGCCCCATAAACCTCCTCGGTCAGGAGCAGCCTCGGTCAAGTCAGAGCTGAAATTCGAATTCCTCTGACAAGCAGGGTGGCTGGAGCTGGAGGTTTTGGGTGGGATTTTTCCCCTCTCACATTACTGCAGACTGCAATCAGGACGCACGCCGTTGGACATGCTGCAATCCTCTCTGCCTCTCCCTCCTCCCCCGGTGTGCCTTTCTGCTCCTTGGCAATCTGTTTCAGTTCTCCTTCACTTCAGCATGACCAGGGTCCCCCAGGTTACCCAGTGATTCATCTCTGTGGAATTTGGGAGTGCTGCTTCTCTGCTCCTACCCATGTTGGCAAGAAGGTTATTAAAGCATTGGAGATTAACCAGAACCTCCTTTGGTGAATATTTAGGCTAAGAATACTTGATGCCAAACATGTTATTTTACATGTGTATTCTGACACCACGCTTTAATACTGCACCTCACATTTCTCTCTATGCATGGCTGTGAACACCTTTTCCAACTATGATCATATTAGAGGATCCCTGATGCTTTGGGAATGTACATGGGGATTGACTTCAAGTGGTAGCGTGTTTGGATTGTCCTATTTCTATTTCTGAAGCCCTCTCAAGGGAGCTCGCTCTCTCTTCTCACCCCATCGCTTCCGATGGGACTGAGTCATTGCATTCAGTGTGCGCACAATGACACCTCAGAGAGACTTGGACTGTTCTCTTGTCTCACTTCCACTCTCTTCCAGGCTGGATGCACACCCTGGAGGTATGTGGTTTGTCTCAAGATATAAGACTTCCCCCCTCAAAAACTACATTACTTCAACAAGCCACAAAGGGCTGGCAAGAGGGAGAAGGATGCTCTTGTTAGTGCAGCTTTCCTCAGAGATCTCTTCTGTGAACTCCATGCAGCTGGAAACAGACTCTCCCGCTCCTGAGCTCACGTGTGTGCGTGTACACACGCTCCCTCATGCAGCAGTTTCACTGATGTGTAAGTACACAGGCACATGTACTTGCTTACATATGCACAAATACTTCTCCTTTTTTGTACTCATGCATACGTGGAGAGGCAGAAATCCTCTTGTTTGAGTAGGTTCAATCACGCCCACGCGAACTCCAGCCTGCTCCTTTATATGTGAACGTTAGTGCCCCAGCGCACGTGCGCCCTCTCTCTTGCAAACATGCATTTCAAGGATACAGGCACATTTACACACCCTGCAAAAATACTACAGAATTTAGAGGGAGTAAATTTGGCCTGAAGGGACCTCTTGAGGTTGAGTCCAACCACCTGGTCCAAGCAGGCTCAACACTGAATTCAGAAGAGCTTGCTCAGGGCTTTGTCCAGTCAGATGTTTAAAACCTCCTGGGTCAGAGATGTGATAGCCCAATTTTTTTTCCTTATATCCAGGTAGAACCTTCACTCCTTCAATTTTTGACCTTTCTTTTGACCTTTAATTTATGCCTTGCTCCCCTGCCACACACCTGAGCAAGAGCCTGAGTCCATCTTCTTACATACACCTACAATGTTATTGTCTGTTTTCCTCCTATACCTACAGTGTTATCAAGAAGGCTGCTGTTAGGTGTCCCCTAAACCTTGTACAGGGTGGAACAAACTCACTTCCTTCAGCTTATCTTCATAGCTCTTGCGCTTCAGCCCCCTGACCATCTTGGTGGCTCTCTGTTGGATTTGTTCAAGTTTATCAGCATCTTCCTTGTGCTTGGGGGCTCACAACTGGGTGTAGACCAGGAATAATCGTTTCCTGTGATCTGCTGGCTGTGCTTCTGTTGGTACAGCAGAGTATTTCAGTTTTCACTGCTGCCAGGTACCTGTCAGCTGGGTGTCTGTATGCTCTTGGCTGGAATTGGACTGATAACAAAATAGTAAATAAGCAAACCAAACACCAAGCTTTGCTTCTTGCCCATCTGGGCTAAAATTTAGTGGATCTGAGATCTCGAGCAGTTCCCTGACACTCTTCAGGAGATCACAACAGTTGATCCAGCTTTAGGAGAACAGGGTGGATTAGATGACCTAGCAGATCTCTTGTGTGTCTTTTATGATTCTTTGATTGTGACCGTCTTTGCTCTTCTTTTTGGCCTTGAAAATCCTCTGGGCATTTTACCTTCCCTGCATTTGGAGGCATTCAGTCATTTGAAAATTCCTCCTTTTCCAATGGCCAGTATCCATATTGGTCACAAACATAACTGATGTGTCCAAGTCCCATTTCTCAGCAGAAACGCGAGACAGACATCCACAGTCTGATGATCTGCCCGAGGACAAATGGTGCTCTCTGCTTTTACAGTGCCAATGCTCCTGCAGTAATGTGGTCCCCAGTGGAGGTAAGGGCTGTGCGCTTGGAGGTTGTTCTGTGGGAGTCATCCACAGCATCTACAAATCACAAGTTTGGAACCTTGCAGTAGAAGGTGTGGAGAAGAACTTCAGACTCTGTAGAGACTCCTCCCTACCTATTATCTCACGAGGCATGCACTGAAGGCAGAAGGTATTTTTTTCAGCTCATTTTCAAACCCCAGTTGGGAGAATCCCTGTTTAACCACGTTTCAGCTTCAAGCAGAAAGGAATCCTGAGCAGAGTCACGTGAATGGGAAAATGGAAGAAACAACTGCAAGGTTTCATTTTAAGAAAAAATCTAAAGGAAACTTTGATTTTTTCAGCCTTTTCACATTTTTTGCAGTCAAAAGCATTTGCCAAATTCTGCAAATGCTGTGGGATAACCCAAATCTGGATAATACAATATTCTGGTGACTAAAACATTAGGCTAAAAAATTCACCCAGTAGCAGGTCCTGTTCTGTTTCTGACGGTGATCTCACGTAACACCAACGGCTGTAAAATCAGAACGCCTGCGAGGTGGGCAGTAAGTGATGTGACTTCGTGGATGTCGCAGTCAGTTCAGTGGCAAACTAGGAGAGAATCTGGAGCATGGTGTAGTTTTGGTGTGGTGTTTCTCAGAGGGATTCTTTCTCATTTAGTTCTTACTTTTTGGATGGGGATCACGATAGTGGCTCAAGACCTGGACACTCTTCTCAGTCAACTACTTGTAATTTCTTTTCCTTGCCCGTAAGTCACCTGCTTGGGAGATGACTTCTCCAGGAACCCTTCGCTGCTGCTGAAGGAGCTAAAAGTTTAAGACTCTCATCTGTCCCAAAAAAGCAAGAAGCCCAGGAAGGCGGTTGCCATGTATGAGGTGGGCACTGCAGCCTGAAATGGCTTTGATTTTTTCACTCTGCACAGTGCAAGGGCCACCGGTTTATAGGAGCACCTGTGATCATGATGGTTCAGACATGAATGTGTGTGAATATGTATTTATATACATCTGTTTTTTGGCTACCTGTGGCTCAGTGTCAGGGAGCCTGGGCTCTGGTAGTATAGGTTTGCTCAAGAGCAGAATTTGATGGAATGGCTTAAGATTGATAATATCTGAACTAAAAATAGTAGTTGGCCTCTACTACATCTTTCCACTTATGTTTACTTTTAAGACTTTATTGTGAGCTATCTTGAAATAATACACAAATGTGAACGTCCATCTCCATATATGTTCCTGTGTGCGCTCTCGGTGGGCACATGTATGAGGACATCACGTACATTTGTAGAGGCATTTCTTATTCGGCGTGCACGTCCTTGCACCCAGCCAGTCCTGTGGAGATGTTCACAGGTGGGATTGCAGACGTGTCCATGTCAGGATACGCCTCTGTCATTGCACAGTTTGTCCAGGCTTTCACAAGTGGGCATTTTGGGACAGAACGAGCACTGATTTATTTGGGAAGTGATGCGTGCTTTACATTCAGGGGCCAAATCCTGATTTTCCTAGTGAAGCCAAAAGTGTAAGCAACACAATTCCTGCTGAGCACGTTGTCTGTGAGTGACAGCGCGGTGCGGGGGATGGCTGTGTCTGGCCTGGCTCTCCGTTGCTCTGAAAAGAGCAGCTGATGCCCTCGACTGGCAAGTGATGCCGAGTGCCACATGTGTGATAGTGGCCAGAGGCCTGGTCTCTCATCTCCGCCAACCCTCCCTCATGTTGTTTCCAGCCATTATCAATCAGGCTGCTTTAGAGACACAGTTCTTTATGAAATTTGTATTACTGCTCTACAGCGACCTGAAGGCTTAAGTCTCTCATCTGTCTCAGATAAAGTATAGAGCACAGTGATCTGTAATCGTGGGGACGTCGGCAGGTTCACACAGGTTCTCAGAGTACGGCGAGGGTGGATTTATGCTTGCCCCGCGTGCTGGCGTGGGTGTGTGACTGGGAGGGCTGAGTCCCAGTGTGTGTTTGTGTCAGCGCATCTGTGAATGCGTGTGTGTGTGTGTGTGTGTGTGTGTGTTTCCGAGCTGTCTGGGGAGGAGGGAGCGTGCGGCGCTGCCGAGGTGTGTGTTATTCTCACATCCTTGCCAGCAGCAAACAATGTCGTGTCCCTACCTGGACTGCAACATGACATACACCTTAAAAACAACAGCAACAACAAGCTACAGAGCCACAGGAGAAGGCAACGCTGCTCTTCTTGACCGCGTTAGGAAATCCTGCCAGCCCTGGCAGAGCATGCCGGGATCCAAACCGGCTTTTGGGTTGGGACTCGGAGAGCGAAAGAGAAGCAGTAATTTGTTTGCCATTGCCCTCAAGCCAGGAAATCCAAACCCCAAGCATTTCCCAGGCCACAGCACATTGGAGTCGAAAGAGAGTGTCAGCGAATCGTTCACACGTAGGGGCAGAAGCGCACACCCGCACGCGCACATACACGCGTGCACACACGCGGGGACAACCTTAGGAAAAGAGAATTGTTCCAGCACCACTGCGGTTAAGATGCTGAGACAATCTCGAGTTTTCAGGCCATAGCTGTCAGGATGCTTTGGTATATTCATCACCCCCCACTCCATGGTGATAAAAATTTACACAGCCAACGAAACGAAGATTAATTTCATGTGAAAAGCTGACAGAATGGCCCATGTCATTGCTTTATTTGTGCCAGCACTCAGTAACTCGGTGCAAGTTCCATTGAGGTGGCAGACACCCCGTCCCCTTGAGCCATCTCTTCTCCTCTCTAATGATGCCACCGTTTTGACAAAACCAAGCAACACAGCCGGTATGTGCGAATTTGGAATTAATTTTCTTCAGAAAGGTCAAATATGTTAATGAGCTTTTGGCTGCCTGTGTTTTTCTTTCTTGTGTTTTTCCTCTATTAATGGGGGAAGAGGAGAAAAAAAAAACAGAAGAGGGAGAAATAATTACAGAAATAAAAATGAAGGAAGGAGAAAAAGAAAGGAAGTGTGAGCATTTGGAAGAGGCAGGATTCAGTGTAGTTTTTCATGGGTTCTTCTTTTCCAGGGCTGAGGCAGACTAATTGTATCAGCGCAAGTCTGTGCAGTTTGCTGGAAGCTGTTGAGCGAGGCCAGGGATGTCATGGATAGCGGAGTTGGTGTAACCTGGCACGGAGGAGGTGAATTGCACCTCCTTTGCGCTCAGGAATTGACGGCAGCCCTGCGTGTTGGCAGCTGCCTTCGTTTTCCATCACTCAGTGGCTTGAGCTCTGCTCAATGCGGGGCTGTGTGCGCCGGGGGAGCAGAGAGCAAACGAAGGTGAAGGAGAGAAAGGGTTCGTGGGCTGAAGCTCTTGTGCCCATTAGTGAGAGGAAGCTGAGAAGAAAGCTTAGCTGCCCTGGGAGAAATGCCAGGGCTTGCTAATTCATCCAGCCTAGAAATATGACAAATAGGCAGTTTAAAGAAAAAACGACATGAGCTGTTGGGAGTCACTGTGATGCCAACCACCTCAAATTCCCGTGTTCCCCAAATTCCTGCCTTTATTCCTGCAAGTTAGAATTTGCCACTTTCTGGCGTGCTTGTGCCAGGACTTGCCTTGATTTCTCAAGGGGTTGGGCGATGATCAACGTGTGTAAAGGTGGCAGAAGCAGAAGGTGGTGTGTCAGGGTGTGAGGAAGTGAAGCTGTGCTCCTGGCTCTTTTGTTCATGGGTCACACTCGCTTGGATGGGACGTTTAGGGTAGGACTCATCTCACCTGATTTTAGTCAAGCAAAGTATCCAAACTAAACTAATTGTCTAGGTTTACTTTCTTGTTAGGAGAGAACAGTAAGGAGGAACACGTATCACACCTAATTTAAGATGAGAGAAATTCCATTCTGGCAAGGAGTTTCTTTCTCCATTGAATATAACGTGAACTTAAACAATTAGCTTGGACTGAGTCCCTACCTTTTAGAGGCTTAAAATTATGGGGCGTGATTTCCCCCTCATTCTCTTCCCCCTGGCTCCCATTCTGGCTCTTATTTCCCTATGCAGCCTAATCCAGCAGGCAGAGGAAATCCAGCAGGTCTCTCAGAGGCTATATTGGCAGCATAAAATCAATGTCTCTCACTCTGGCTTGCCCAGGCTGGCTCCACGCTTATCCGCTGTTGTGGCAGTACAACCTTTGGCTGTGATCTGGTCGTTTTTCCCCAGCTTCACTGGAGCAAGCCCAACGTATGGATTCTTGGGCATCGTCCAAAAAAGGCTTTGTTGACTTTGGAGGGTACATGTTTTGCCATCTTGGTTACAGCGCAAAGGGAAATTATGTGGAATGTAACAGTGCCAGTGTGACATGTGATAAATTTAAGGGTGTCCTTAATTAGAATTTTTTTGTTGTTCTACACCTCACACGGCTGGTTCTGTTGTATGGGTCCTCCTGCATGTATGATCCCTGCGTGCTCACCACATGAGTCACTGTGCAGCAGGACCGCCTCAGACTCATGTCTGGGGCATGGATTTCAAAAGCACTCAAGTGACCAAAGTTAATGATTTTCAGCTGACTCCCAAGTATTGTCCTAAACATGGAATTCCTACCCGTAAACCACTGTGCTGCCCACGCTCTCCCTGCTTTTTCCCAGGCTGTGGAGTGTGCATGGAAGCACGTTCTTCTCTGCTGACCATGCTACAAGGTAGAGCGCTCTGGCAGGTGGGATGATAGTTGGGGACAGTAGGATTCACCAGAGAAGGTTGTGGGCTGTCTCTCTCGCCCGTGGTTGCACACACTGTGTCAGAACATTCACGGCCATCACCAGCACTTGTAGGTATTTTTCCACTATAGAAGTTGTTGTGTTGTTAAGTGGTTACTTTATTCCTCCTTAGAGATAGCTGTGTTTTTGTGATGGACAGAAATGATTTGTTAAACTCTTAATATAAATATAATTGCACAGGACAAAGGGGGGTACAAGAGATCTTTAAAATATTTCTCTGACAAGTTATATTTTGAGTGGTCAATTCTAGCCACAAAAAGAATATGTGAACATATGAGGCAAAGAGATTGCCTCATTCATGGACATGGTGAAGTAGGGCATGCCTGTTCTCTCTGTCCTGTTGCTGCCTGGGATGTCAGAAGAGGACAAGATTTATAAGAACTTGAGTTCTTTGGGGAACTTCTCACCCAGTAGCTCCCCTGAGCTTTAGCTAAACTGTGGGATATTCAGTGTTTCCCAACTCTTGTGTCAAGGACCGTCTCCTCTCTTCCCAGCTGTGAGATGTGGCTGTGCACCATTTCTGTTTTCTCCCCTCCCACGCTCTGGTTTCCGTAGGAAGGAATCCTGGGCATGTGAGTCAGGGAGCTGTAGCGCGCTCTGGTCATGTCACCAGCCGGAATGAGTCAGGGCTGAGACTGCACAACACACCTACCCCGTGATTTACATATAGCCCTTGGGACACTCAAAGCCACATTTTCTCAACATGCCAAGTTCTTGAGAAAATCCAACCACTTGTTGTGGTGCGTAAATAGAAACTTAACCATTAAAAACAGAGATGAAATCTATGAGGTGCATCAGGGAAGTGAATCTCCGTCCCCCTCCGAGTGCTCCCCCCACGTTTAAAGATATCATTATCAAATGACTGGAGCATGGTGTCTCTTTCATCCCTGTTGCAGTGATTGTTGGCGCTGTTTTCTCTCAGCTTCTGTTTCTTTCTCTCCTTCTGTTTTTTTCCCCTGTGTGAGAGCACTGGCGCCTATGATGGAAGGTCACCAGTGAGGTTAGTCAACTGGCTCCAAGTATTAAGACTTCCTGCTCTGCTACAAAGAGCTGCCAAGTCCCCCCTCCCTGCTGCTTACCACAAAACCCAGTGTCTGTTTGTCTCCCTCTCTCCCCTTCTCATCCCTCCTCCCTACCAAGAAATTCAGATGTCTCTCCAGCAGACAGAGTGGGAGGGTGAGGCACCCAAACTACCTTCAGATGCGTTTGTTTGAGTACCAAAAGCAGTGTGGCCACGGGGTGATGTTGTTGATGTTGCTTATCAATGTGCTTATCAGTGGTGCCAGAAGATGAGCAATCCCCATCTGCAGTGGAGATGTTCCTCCAGAGTCTCCGGCAGGTTCCCTTGGGCATCTGACCCAGTAGTTGGGCTGACAAAAGGCTCTTATTTCCACTGGAAAATTTTATCAAATTTTTTCTACCAACAGGCTGAGGGGATCCATGCCTAACTGGGAAGGGGTTAATGGACAGTAACAAAGGAGAACATGATGTTTGTCAACAGATGTGAATTGGCTGCACAAGGACAGGCAGCTTCCTTAGAAAAATGGTAGGTGGTTACGGAATGGTAAGAATTAAAAATCTCTGCCCTAGGCATGAACCTGAGGAAAGACAAGAAATCCCCTGGGCCAAGTAAAATGAATGGTCATCCCAAAGCTGCCATTGTCCCCAAGGCCAGTGTGGCAGTGGGTGAGCATCTACAGAGCAATGGAAGAGAACTGCCTTTGAGGGCAGGGTCTGCACCTGAGGGTGTGGGGAGGGAGCAGGATACAAGAGGAGCTTTGTTTACAGAAATGGGGCATAAACCAGAAAAGAGAAAGAGATTGAACAGGGTCCTGCGAGGAGGAGAAGAGATAAATATGGTGGGAATGAGGGGAAGATGGGATGACTGGTAGCTGCTTTTGTAAAAACCAAGAGTGGGGGGATACTGCTCCAAGAAGCACCACATAGATCAACCGCATTCAAGTGAAAACATAATTTTGTTTAAGAATAATAAAAAAACCCTACATACTAATTGTTCAGCAGGATGAGGAAAAACTGCTTGCTCCACCCTAATATGTGCTGAGGTAAGGTTAAAACCACAGCTCCTGGGCAGGAGGCTGCCAGCCTTGCACACACGGCTTTGGACTCTTGTCACACGATGAGCCCACGAGCGTGTGCCTCCCGTCTCCTCCATTCTCCTGAGCACGTGGGGTACCCAAGCTGGCAGGGAACCTGCTCTCAAAGCAGAACAGAAGCAGCTGCTTTGGTAGAACTGATTTTAGGCTCTCCAGTCATGGCTGAGTCCCCTGTAGCTCCTTCTCTTTGCTCATCACTCCCTTTCTTAAAGATCACGTAGGTTCCTACTCCTGTGCCAGGCTGCCAGGGACACCAGCCACGAGGTCTTTGTCTTCCTCCTGGGAACTCTGAGGGTGCCGTAAACATACCTTGAGGAGTCCTTCGTATGCATCGCATCTGAATTTGTTCCACTCTCAGCCGGTTTATGCTAAATTGAGGCCACAGAGACATCATTTAATTCCTCCGTTTGTGTAGGTGTAAAGGTATGTGAGTTCTCCATAAACATGGGTATTTAATAATGTAGATTTTGTTTTAATTTTCTTTGAGACGAATTCATTACCAGTGAGAAAGCCAAAGCCTCACTATTAAAAATCTAAGTCTGGTTTTTGTTTTGTTTTGTTTACTAAATGAAACAGGTCTTAAATTAAGTAATTTCTAATTATGGTCTTGGTGTTGGTCCTTCAGGGTGCCGCCACTAGCAGATCTGTGTTCTGGAGACTCATCACCAGACATCAACAAGGAAAAGATGAGAAAAGCATTGAAATAGGAGGACTGAGAAGCAGGTATTGCCTTATTTGATGGCACCCTGTGTTAGGTGCCCCTTTGGTTGTTGGGGTATCACTTTCCAGGGATGCTTTGCTGTGGTTTAGGGGTAAAGTGAGACGAACGAGAGGGCTACAATGAGCTACAAGGATGTCCCCGTTTTTATGCTGGGTAGAAAATCAGATGGAGTGTATTTGCTCCTGCCCTGAGGCTGAGAGCAACAAAGGAAAAGAGCAGGGGATTTATCTAGCTACAGTCTAATATTCCTTTGGCTGCAGCAAAGGCTGCAGCACTTCCCGACTATCGGCTGGCGCTTTCACTCACACACATCTGTGATTGATGGGCAGAGAGTATAAACACCTCATTAGTGCTATAATTCACTGGTTAGGGCTCAGGCTGTGCTGTGGGAGGGAGGGGAAAAAAAAAAGGAGTTGAGAAAGTTTAATAAAGAAAAAAAAAATGGAAGAAGGAGAAGAACGGATGTAAAGGCCACACAAATCATTCCAGGGAGTTATCTGACCTGCTTTGAAAACTTTAATTGCTGATAATGGACAACCTGTTGGGTGGTATTTTATTAACACTAATAGATTTTTACGGGATATTTCTCACATTGCTCTCCCAGAGCCTGAGGAATACATTAAATATTAAAAGTTAATGCTCTTGGTTGCTGTTTCAAGGATGCCCCACTGATAACGAGCTTTCCCGCAAGTTAGAAACGGGGAGAAAACATGAGCTGCTTTTGCCACTTACGGCCTCTGCAATAATAATGAGGAAAATACTTGAATCCTACGTGCACCTTGCAGCCCAGATTCTTGAAGCCTGGCCTAAATGCTCTGTAATGGCAGTGCCCAGCCCAGAGATGGTAGGTCTGTCTGATCTTCAGTCATGGATGGGCAAGAGCTGGGTTCCCGAGTCCCACGCTGGGAGCAAATGCTTCTAACCCCCATGTGCTACTTTACATTTCAGTTATTCAAAGCAGAGGCCTGAACTGACAACCCGTACCTGTTTCTCAAGAGAGCTTATGTCTGAAATGGATGTGCTATGATATTTTTCTTTAATATGCCTTAATGGTATTATAAAAGTGTTGATTCCACACTAATTTGTTACAGAAATGATCCAGCTACCTGGAACAGAAGTGGAAGCACCCCGGGAAATGACTGCAGAAGCCTCCGAGAATCGGGGCAGCGAGGGGTTTTCTGGAGGAGGCTCTTGGCAGCCCGAAGTCCTACAAACAGCAGAGAACCCTCAAAGTATGGGAAAAAAAGGTCAGTTCTGTACTGTAAAGAGATGGATTCAAGCAGCCAAAGAAGGAAAAGAAATGAATTCCAACACAGGGAAGTATGCTGGAGGGAAAGTAAATTTGAAACAGTGTAAGCAGTAACCAGAGTGAGGTCTTGCATTAGAATTGGAAAGTCATAACACACGTTGCTGCTCAGAGGTGAAACCTGGGCTTCCTCTTTAGTGCCTTCTTAGGATGTGCCAGCCCCGACAGCAGTCATGGCCCTAGAAAGCAAACCTAGATTTGTTAGGCCCTGCCTGAGTTGTCTCTTTTGTGTCACGCCATCTTCGCTTGCGGCAGCAATGGTCTTGGGTTTGGATCTCGTTCTGACCACTGTTTATGCAGCCACCTTCTTGTGCCAAACCGAGCTGGACTGGATGGCCACATCCACGCTCTCTGGAGCAGCCCTGGTACAATCTGGGTGAGTAACACTGCTTTCCAAGCCTGCTTGGCTGGCGAGCAGCTTCCCAGGCTTTTTTTGTGCAGGCAGCCAGCTAGATCTTACCGAGAGCCTGTATTCCAGCGACGAGCTCTGTCTGTGGGCAGTCTTACAAGAAGGTGGGTTTCTGTACTCACTTTCTCTGTTGGTAGTCATGCTGTGAACACTTTGGGCTTGGATTATCTTTGTTTCTCAATTCCTCTCACCATCCTGTATTTCTGTAGAAGTGGTAAAAGCTGTCACAACTACCTACTCAACCTTGTCAGCGTTTCCCACCCTCCTTCCTTAGACAGGACACTTTTTCCTCTGTAATGCCCTGTTTCTGTTGAAGATTTTCAGGTTAAGCAAAGGGTTCAGCTGCTTTGGGCTGTTGCAGACAGAAGAGAAGGAACTCCAGACTCCTAAGTCTGGCTTTAATAATGAAGATCTCATCCTAGCAACGTGAACGTGAGCCACGGTTCTTTGAGGAAGTAAGGACTGACCACAGAGACCAGTTGTCTTCTGTTGTATAGGCCTGCCTTGGGTCAGGTCAGGCATTGCAGGTTTCAGACTTGGCCGGGGAACATTTCATTAACTCTCTCTAGAGCAGAGGGTGTTATCCTTCGAGCAGCAGACACAAGCGAGGCTACGTCAGTTGGTTTAAATGCCATGATTTTTCCCCTAGAACAGTCCACAAGGAATCTTACAGCTTAAATACAAATATATAGATGGTTACTAAATAGAAGCTTTTTGTCTTACAGTAAATGATGTCATAGCAGCCGCAAGGGAGGTATAAATAAAACTGGCAACCTCCGTTTCTGGAAGGCCTTACCTTTCAAGTCGGGCAGGGTGCTGAAGCCATGGTGCAGGGCATGGGCAGGGCCTGTATCATGCTTTTCTTGTACACAGGGCCCATAGATTGCTCGAACTGGACCCTATTCAGGTGGTTTAATAGCATTTTCAGTTGTGTATCTTCCCTCCCTGAAAAAAAGGGTTTGAATCTGGGTCCTAGCTGAATTTGGGAAGAGGTTGCTTAGAGGATAATGGGGAAGAAGGGACAAGGAAACTTGGTACAATACTTCTTTCCAAAAGGGGTCAGTCCTTTGGCTCAGATGCTCCAGGATGTGCTTTGTTGCTAGACTGCTGTTTAGCAATAAAATGGTCTTAGTTACTTAACGGGAATTGACTGCTTGGTCACTTCTCCTCCCCCTGCCAAGCCCATCCGTTCTCCCCGTCTTCCCTCCATAATGACAGCTTTTCCTGACTGACCCCACAGGCTTACGAAAAACCTTTTTACTTAAACGTATATTGACCTCAGTCTTGCTGCCCAGTGAATTATGGCACAGCTGGCAATCTGAAAATCATAAATTAGGCCTCAAACCTGAGGAGCTGTCTCCTAATGATACGGATCTGAGCCTTTATCGATGAAGGTTGTACCAGGTGCCTTCATGTCTCTGACAAACTGGGAAGGGGGGGAATATCCTTTTTATGTTTTTTTTTTTCTATCATAGGCTCTGTGATTTTTTTCTTTCCTTTGATTTTTTTTTTAATTTCCCTTCCCTGTCTGTCCTTGCAGTGTGTATAAAACTTCATTGCTTGCCTTAACCTACCCTTCAAAGGGAAAGAAAAGGGTCAAACTTGACATCTTGGGTACTCTTAATTCTTAGGTAGTATTAATTTTACCAGTCTTTCTTTCCTCTCTTCCTATTTGACTTTGCGTTGATTTTGTTGTCGTTGTTTTCCCTGATATGATCTTATGATCTGGACAAATGCACTGGACAAATGAGAAATTTAATGATACTGGAAACATTTCTCCCTTGATCTGTAATACACAATAATTCCAATAGGTTCCCTTTATGTTCATCGTCTTTTCCCCCATGACTTGGGATGTACTTGCTTATTGTCATGTTGGTGGATGAGGGATGGGGAATACTCCACGAAACGTGAAGCATTATCATAAACTAAATCAACCATTCTGTCTCTGTACAAGTATTGATGGAGTGGGAAGGAGGGACCTCACTCCATGACATAGTTTGTAAAAGGAAGATCTGTGCTGAGCTTGACTTTAATAGTAAAAATGCCAAGAGTTTTGATGATTTGCTGTTCTTTTGGGGGAGGAGGGGAGGCATAGCTTGATCTTCCTCTTCTAACAGACAGGAGCAAGGCTCAAGTGTCTGCACGTCTTGCAGATCCAGAAAAGGAGGGGTATTTGCTTGCTTTCCCACATCTCAAAATAGGGCCACATAAACAATATTTGTATTTATTATACCTATGCTGGAATACACTGATAACGAAGCTGGGAAAGAAAAAGAGCCTATTTTTTAGTTCTTCTAGAGTTAGTGGCAATATGACCTTGGTGATAGACCCATTTCTTGTTTGAGATCTTGTAAGCCTGATGTTATATCTGTGGCACATTCCTACAGTGTGCCATGTGAATTCTTCAACTCAGGAATGGCTTGAGTTCAGGATATGTTACCTCTTTCTCTGTGTCTTGACTGACTTGAGAAAATGCAGGAAGATATGTTTGGTGATAGCTACTGACAGCACGCATGACGCTGCGGCCAGACCTGGCAAGGATGAAATCAGTTCAAGGATTGGAGCAATTTAGGCTCCAAACATCCCCAGTGAAGTTGTGAGGGCTCTCGGCACCTCAAGGGTGTTCCGTGCTATGGATGGAGATCAGGCCCTGAGATAACAGGGTGATGAAAAGCACCTTCAGAAATACTGACACACAGACAGATAAAAGAAGATGCAGTAATAGAGTGTAGAAATAAATCCTTCTCATTCTGCTTTTGATCTTCTGAGTTTCTTAAATATAAGAATTTTCTTAATACAAGTTTCTTAAATCATCAGTGAGCTTATGTATGTCCTGCATTTTTAACAGCCTTACAAAATGTTACTAAAAGAAATGGATTCATGCATTTCTTTTAAAGACACCGCATTAGGCACTATCTTTATTTAGATTAAAATACCCCCCCTGCAATGTTTGCAATATAATGTTTGTGGTACTGGCGTGTGCAGCACTACCCAGAGAATGAAACTGGCTGGAAATTCCCTCGTCTGCTTTTGTTACTGGAGAGGACGTAAAGGCAAATGACTTAAAAGTTGGACTGGTGGGAGAAAAGTCAGTAGATTATGGATTTTATTCCTCTTTTACTAACGTGAATTGCAGGCACAGGTAATGACATTTGTGATTTTAATACAAGATTTTAAAGTAGATTGTGTCCCATCAAAGAAAATGGGAGCTCATAAATACTGGGAGATTAGAGGTACCAAGGCCCGATGTGGCAATGGCTTGGGGCTTATGGCGTTCCTCAAGACATACAGTATAAGATGTTCTGTGACCTGGCTCTTATGAAGATCAAAAGGCTTAAAACTGTTGAGCATAAGATTTTTCACATCATCCAGGGGGAGACACCAAGTTGTCAAATGGGAGGAGGCTCTTTGAAGTGTGGAGATAAGGCCCTTCATGTATGAAAGCCGTTTCCAGCCGGCAGAGGAACGTGTCGCTCCATTGGACTCACTGTGCCGAGGCAATTCACCGGGAACGGACCGGCTGAGTTGATTCAGGTAAACAGCAGTCAGTATCTCAGCAAAATTGTAAACGGGACCAAAACTGAATGTTTGAAGAGGTTTGAAAGGACTGGGAAAATCTAAAAAAGAATGCGCTGGGGGAAGTGGGAATTACATGTGTTACTATCCCCCTGTGCTCCAGGACCGAGCAGCCGGAGTCAGGCAAAGCACCTATTCTGGGGAGTTGGAATAACAAGTGTACTCCTACACGTATTATCTCAACCTGGTATCTGAGCGTGGAGGAGCAGGTGGGAATGCTCATAAAGAGCTTCTGGGTGGGAAAAGGGTGAAGAGAGACAGAAGATAGCCTCACACCTCTGCTTTCTGGCCAAGAAGCTGAGCTGGCGCAGGGATGGGAGGAGGAAGCAATTAACTGCTGCTGTAGGCCAGGAATAACTTGCCACTGGTAGGAAATAGCTGTGGAAGGAGCGTTTTGGGGAGAAGCTCCTGCTAAAGGCAGGGCAGCTGCACAGCTCTGCTTTTCAGGCTGTCCCAGAGCTCACCATCCAGCACAAACACTTACCCGTTTGTTCATTCCCTTCTCAGATTCCTCAGACTGGTTGGCATTGGCAGCCGCGTTATCACGATGCCTTGAGAAAGTATTTCTGCACAGTACTTTTCATGTAAGCAAAAGCTGTTAGCGCTGAAAACCTTCCCAAAAAAGGATTCTCCTGAGCTGGTGAGAATAACTTCTGGTCACATTTATAGAAGTTTAAATGGCATCTAGACAAGATAAATATCCATTATGTTTTGTCATCTTTGTGTTGATGAATTAAGGATATATTTACTTTCAGTCTAATGACTTTTTAAGAGAAAACAGCTAAACAAGACAGAATGAGAATGAAGTTTCATGGCAGATGCTCTCTGATACATATGTTTCCTCTGTAATAAGCTCAAGTCTCTTGGCTGACGATAAAATAGTAGTTGCCCTTAGCCAACATCTTGAAAGCTGAAGGTGAAAACAGAGTGGTAAGAATCACATGGCCTTTTACTCCATGTCCAAGCATTGAATTCCCTCACAGCAACATTTTTAAAAAAAAAAAATCTTGTCCTAATTATCACAGCTCACATGGATACTCTCTAGGAACTATTGTATGTAGAATTGGTGAAAAATACTTTGATAGTCTGTTTCCCATTGGAAAATGTCATTTTGGCAATACTTAAATGGTTGAGGAAATCACAATGATTTGGCTCTTATTTTGTCTTCAGAGGAATAACAGAGAGAGGAGCCTGACCGAGTTGAAGCCATAGGGTTTTTTCAGGTGTTCTTTTTTCTTTCCAAGTGACTTTTTGCTTCTTTTTCTAGTAGTGTTTAGTTTTGTATAAAACATTTCCAACATATTTCAGTGGGTTCAAAATGAAATTGTGGAGGGAATATTGAGATTTTGGGGATTCTTTTCCAAAGCAAAACATAAGTAATTAATGAAAGTATGAAATTATGTACCAAATGGAACTTCCATTCTTTTCCTCATCCCAACAGTGCTGTTACACACCCAGGCTGAGCTGTGCATGGTTTACAAATATTCTAGAAGTAGTATTGCAGAAGGAGGTCCCTGTTTCTCTCTTTGTCATCCTTCTTAAAGCAACAATTTCCCAAATACCAGAGCAGAGAGAACTGTGTTGTCAACTTTCCACTCGCCAGCATAATGAATAGGATCCTGCGTTAACGGGCCCACAGGTCTGATTCAGCAAGGAAATTGCTGTGTCCCTGTATCCTTTTAATTGTAGGTTTTAAAACCAAAGCATGGAGACGCACATAAATTATTACATTGTCATTTAATCTGGAGTCAGTCCAGTGTGAACCCTGAGCGCCTGGAGCTGGTCCAGAGGAGTGGCAGGAACAAGGCTGAGAGTCCCAGTAAACACCACATGATTTCTGGTATTTGCAGGGCATCTGTTTTGCCTGCCCTTGCAGTACCTTTGTCTGGTCTGGAGAAGATCCTGGGTGACTGGTGATTTTATTACGGCCTGGCACATTGGAGGATAAGCCATTCGGCTTGTCAGCATGCTCCCAGAAGAAAAGCTTCAGTGAAAAAACCTTGCTCTGGGCTTTGAAATCTGAACTGCAGCCAATTCCAGCTGAGGGATGTGACGATCGCCTTTTGCTGTGAAGTTGCCATCTGAACAATGGCACTGTTGTGTGGTTTGAAAAGACAACAGGCAATGAAAAGAAGTGTCTGTCATATATGTGACTGGGTAGATACCAGTTAGAAAGCAAGCCAGGCCTTTCCTTAAATGGTGCACCTCAAAATCCACGTTTAGACTTGTTTCGAGGGGACACATGTGCATCCCAAGTTTTCTTTTTTTACAAGCTCTGTTTTCTAGACCATCTGGTCGTGCTTCTGCTCCTTTGAAAGCTACGCCTTATTAAATAGTCCTGGGAACTCAAGAAGGAAAGTCGCAGGAGGGAAAAAGGAAGGGGATTTCTGAGAGATGTGCTTTTCCGTAATAAAATAATAGTCTAAGAGGAGATCACAGCTTGTAACAACCAGTGAGATTCTGCTGCTGATATTCACTGCAAAACTCTTCTTCTCAGGGCTGTGATTCACCACCTAAATCCAGCTGCATCGTGCATGTGCTGCACAGCTCTCCGAAAGTTAAATGGGCCCCGGCAGAGGGGTGAGCATTGTTCTATATTCATCCAAATTACAACATCTCATCTTTTGTTCTCAATTTGTTGGGAGAAACAGCTCCTCTCTTATTATTTATTATTTGCTGCTCCTCTAAGACCCCAGATGAAGTCGTTGCACTAAGTCTTAGGCTGTTCCTTGTAGCAAATGCTTGAATAAATGAGTGAGAGGGAGACTTGTAGCTGCTGTGTCCCTTTTGGAGATGGGGAGGGGAGGCCTGGAAATTCAACAGTTTGCCCTGAGTCTAAGTAAGAAGTGGTGGCAGAATCACAGAATCACGGAATCATCAGAGTTGGAAGGGACCTCTAGAGATCATCTAGTCCAACTCCCCTGCTAAAGCAGGATTGCCCAGAGCACATTACTCAGGACGGCATCCAGGCGGGTCTTGAAGATCTCCAGAGAAGGGGACTCCATAACCTCCCTGGGCAGCCTGTTCCAGGGCTCTGTCACCCTCACCGGAAAGAAGTTTTTCCTCATATTTTAATGGAACTTCCCACGTTCCAGCTTGTGCCCGTTGCCCCTCGTCCTGTCACTGGGAACCGCTGGAAAGAGTCTGGTTCCATCCTCCTTCAACCCACCCTTTAGATACTTGTAAGCATTAATAAGGTCTCCCCTCAGCCTTCTCTTCTCCAGGCTAAAGAGTCCCAGCTCTCTCAGCCTTTCCTCATAAGGGAGATGCTCCAATCTTTGTTGCCCTACGCTGGACTCTCTCCAGTAGTTCCCTGTCTCTCTTGAACTGGGGAGCCCAGAACTGGACACAATAATCCAGTTGTGGCCTCACCAGTGCAGAGTAGAGGGGAAGAATGACCTCCCTCGACCTACTGGCCACACTCTTCCCTATGCAGCCCAGGATTGCACTCAGTTCTTCTCCGTTCAAGACAGAAATACTCTTGTTGGCCATTATTTTCTATGACAGATGAAATACGTAGCCTTAAGATTGGCTGAGAAATGGTTGTTTTAAAGATCAATAGTATTTATGAAAGAAGTCCTGCTGTCCTTCTTTTTGCTCCTGCATAATTGTATTGCAGGGTGAGGACTTCTGTTTTTCCACCCAGGAACTTCAGTGCACCTCAGACATCTCAGATTTGCTATTTGTGAGTTTTTTTGTTTGGACTCTTCGTGCAGGTCCAACCACAATCATTCCTCCAGCAAAGCTGAAATCCTGGACGAGTGTCTGAAGAATTGAAATCCCATGAGGACAAAACTATGGGCTGGACAAGGAGGCCATATCTGGGGATGCCAAAGACAAATAAAGCCTCAACAGAATTAGCCAGTTATCCAAACTTTCAGTTACAGAGTAACCCTGGCTTTTGGGCACCCCGCCTGAGATGCATTAGGGCTGATATTCAGGATTCCCATGGGAAATGGACATCTAAGGCTTTTTTGGGGGTCTGGATGTTGTGAAGCTTGTGGCCGTATAGTAGATTTTGTATTGTCATCCTATCCTGTGAAAAACAAGTTGACTAACAAACTCCAGGAAGTTACAATGTGCTTTGATCTAGCCTAAAATATGATCATGCCTGAGCCAGCGATATAAAGCCCAACAGTCCTTTGAAATTATCTAAGTGGGCATGGAGAGTGAGAAAATCCAGTTATGTTTGTGTTCTCATAAGGAATAGAAATTCTTTAAATCTGGGACAGAGAAGTATAACTGGTGAGAAGGGTTGGGTTACTTTAGAGCCAGGTTAAATCATAACGACCAGCACGAGGTTGCTTACATTTCCCTATGGATGCAGATTTTGGATGAAGTGAACCAGTGCTTGGGGTGACAGCTCGGTGTAACCCATTGGTGACCAAAAGGTAGAAATAGAGCCAAAGTAGTAGTTCATGTTTTTGCAGAAAAATAGGAAAGCATTCAGATAAACAAATGTGTAACCCCAGACATGAAGACACCAGCTTCTCTCCTTCTCACTGCTCTCCATTTCTGGTATGGATGTGACAAGCCTCTTTATTAATCCTATCTGTTACGGGCTACAGATATTTTCATCTGTCCAACACTGCGGTGTTGTAAGAAGCAATACAAATGCTATTTGCTATTTACTAGTAAGGAGTGCAGTGAAAAAGCTGCTGTTGCAAGATGAAGCATCCCTGTCAAGGCTACACCTCGTTCCAAGAGGCTGTCCTTACCCATTTCCCATGGGTTAGGAGTATGCTATTGCAATTCTTCATGAGATCTTTCTTACACAAGCTACAAACCTTGTAACATCTTTCATTCCCTTTGTCCAGACTAAGAGCAGATGTTGGGAGAGGATCCAGGCCTGTGTATTACATATAGAAGAGGCCATATGTATAAATCCCCCTTCTTTCTACAGCTGTAATATACAGTGTATGCACCTTATTATCAGAGAGAGATCCAGAGCACGGGGCAAAGTATAGGGTAACCAGAATAATGCAGGGCCTTGGGAGATTTCTCACAGTTCAGAAAAGCTGAAAGAATTTGATGTGGAAAGCCAAACTTGGGAGGAATAGGACAGGGGTGAGGAAGGAGGAACCACTTTTAAGTATAAAAATGTCTGAAGGGAATAGGGAAGTGAGAGGTTTCAAGGCTATATGAGCTAGTGTCACATGCAGGGATAAGAAAACCTTGATTTAGGCTAGAGACGAGCCAGCAGGCAAGGAATTTGCCCCAGACAGAGAGTCCTTCATAGATCCTGCATGCTACTATAGCTAACAATCATGTCAATAGGGTTTAAAAGGTGCTTCAGAGGAATTGGGAAGCAAAGACAAATAAGGTGGGTGGCTGAGGGAGGAATGGAAAGTCCAGTGGTTACTGAGTGAGGTTTGAGTGTGATGAAAATCCTGGCTGTGCTCCAGTACAAGATTTCCTATCACATTAATTATATTGCAACGGGCTCCAGGGCTTTCTGTGATACAGACTTTGTATATCAGAAACGCTACACAGACATCAGTGGTGGGGTAATGAGATAAGCTTGCTGTGTCGTCTCCAAGCCTTCCACTAGGATGCCTTCAAAGGTGAAGCCTGAAACTCCTTGGTCCTGTTCCCTTTGCGCACATGGGCAGAAAGCGAATGATTTATGGGGAATGAGGAATAATCAGCTCTTGGAAATGTCGTGTTTCTCTCAAAAATTAACTCCATCCCCTTCCCTTTTGTTAAAATACGTATGCTCTTGGATGGCATTTTTGTGACAGTAAAAGGTGTTATTTGAAAGGTGTTTCTTGCTTTGAAAACATGGTTACCTAAACCTAGATGAAGATACTGGGAGTATTGTGATACTCTCACTGTTTGTTGTGGGCAGAACCCTTGGCGCGTATTTAATGAAATTTTACGTGTTAAAAGCAGTAGGAATGGCAGCTGCCACTGGTGATCAGGGTTTGCTACCACCTGGGACCCCAAAACCCAAAGAGAATAGATGGCAGCCTCCATCAGATTTAGTCCTTAGCCCTGATTTGCAATAAACCCCAGGTACCTCCTGTATTCATTTCCTTTTCTATCCTAACCTGAAGGATTGGCCTGAAATTCCTTCCAGGGATTGTCCCCAGCCATCTCCTATATTCCTGTGTACCTTGTTTTCCTTGTTGGGTAGTGATATCACCTGGTCTGAGGGATGGTGATCTAAATGGGAATAATAGCCTTCACTCCTTGCTTCTACAATGGATAATTTGCTCTTTTCTGTTCTCGTAGCCATGGGAAAGGGACTGAGGTAAAGACACTTTATTTTTCCCCTCCAACAAAGAAGTTTTTCCGCTCCAACTGGGCGCACTGGATGGTAAATGGCCTTGCAACCATGGAAAGATAGAGAATCAGCATGAAAGAAGGGTGGTCTGGGAAAGAGAAGTAGCAGCAGATCTAATGCCATCCTGAGCAGCAGTGAAACAAAAGCAAAAGCTCCATAATATTGGCAAAAGAAAAGAAAAGGAAAGAGGAAGGAGCTACCCCCGCAATGTCTTGTAGTGGAGAAGGAGAGTCTGATGCTGTGTTTTGCAGTCCTGACTGTGACCTGGATGTTAGGTAGATAGGTAGAGCATCTCCAAATAATGCCTAAGTAACCTCGCTGGTTTTCTGTGATGGGGTGAGCTACGAGTGTAACAACCACCCTTCTCTGGAAAAGGGTGTAATGCAATGGATGTAAATCAGGGTTGCCTTAGACCTGGGATGTAAAGGCTCTAAGGCCTGGTTTTTACTGAGACACTTGGGATAGGAATGAGGTTGGGTTTTAAGCCTCTTTTATCACTCAAGTGTGGAGGTGTAAGTTGAGGAGGACAGAAAGCCACTGGAGCCCTGATCATTGCGACCACACCACTATCATCATCCTTTGTGGTAGGCATGAAGACTGAAGCTTTGTGCTGGCCAAGGAGCACCTTAAATCAGGAAATAGTCTTAGGAGGCCAACTCCAGATCCTTTTTTATAACCAAAAGTGTATAAAAGAGGTGAGAATCGGGTCTATTCTGGCATACCCACCTGCCCCTCCCAGCCTTGTGACACATTGGCTGTAAAGATGTGTCCTCTGCCTCCTCTACTGTGGCCAAAGCAGAGTTAAACCTCCTTGTCCCTCTCTCCCCCCCCAAAAAGTGCATTATGGGATTATCTTTTCTGCCTCTCCCTCCTCTCTCCAGAGCTGTGTGTTTGAAATGATATCTATTTCTCTTTGTGACAGCACACCGTGACTGCTGCCTTGACATTCTCCCAAGCTGACATCCCGACCGGTATGACACTGATGCCTTTGGGCAGAAATCAGAGCCGGTTTGCTACATGCCTCTGTGTAGCCACGATGCCTGTAGCGCCTCGGAGAGCCCCCAGTGCCCTGGTGGGGAAATGGAGCGAGCACGTGGGCCCCAGATGAACTCCAAGAAGAGAGCAGGCATTATCCGTAGTGATCCTGCTACCCATTTTCAGTTTTAAGTGTTCACATTGACATGGTTTTTTCCTTATTTTTTTTTTTTCCTTTTCTCTCCCTTCTTCTCTTGCCTGTGAGAGGGTTGGTTTCCTTTTTCTCCCTCGGTTGCAGAGTCCTTGGGGAGCTGGGCTTTCATGAGCTGGAAAAGGAGTGCACAAGCATCTGATCAGCCCTTATTAGTGTTGAGAAAGATCTAATAGTTCCTGGCTTCTGGGACCATTACCTGTCATTTAGTTTTATTAAGTCAATGATGAGAAAGTTTAAAATTAAAGGCTTTGTAAATTGTATTCCAGTTTGAAAGGGAGGCACCTACCAGGAAGTTAGTGCCGAAGCTTGCAGATGGGCTACTGGGACCAATATCAGAACTTAACATTTATCTTCAGCCGCTTTGACAAAGATCCTGTGCCAGGGCGTGGAGGGGAGGTGGTTTGTGGCAAAGCCTCGGGGTATCCAGAAATCTTCAGCTGAGCCATGTAATCCTTCCTTTGCCAGGCTTCTTGCATTTAGACCCCCAGCTACTGTTCAGGAGGACGGGTGGTCTTCTGCTTGAGTCGTTACGTAATGCTGTGGGTTCTGATTCAGCTGAAATGATACCAGGCAGCACATTCAATCTCCTCATGATCGTTTCCTGGTTTATAAAGAGGAAGAGCTAGTGTTACTATTGATTTTTTTTTCTTACCTGTTGCCAGTAGTCAGCTCTTTGGGACAGGTACTGTCATTGACTCTTGTCCTTACAACAAAAGCTCCAACTCCTTTGAGTCTTCAAGGCAAAAATACAGACTTTTGTTAAATCCATAACAGAAAGCAAGCAAAATGGATGAGCCACCCAGTTAAGAGAAACCTCTCATTCTTAGGGGTTGTACCATTGTAGTATTCTCTGCTTTTGAGACTTATCTTTGAATTAGCCATCCAAACGCACTTGCGAATGGAATACCCCGATTGCAATAAGGCAATCCAGCTAACTAATTATGGTGTGACAAGGGAGGCTTAGGGGCCAATCACAACAAAGAGCTGCTGTCACTTCTGTTTCTGAGTTGGATAAAAGTCTCATGGTGACATTGCTCTGATGAGAAGCAGCATGAACTAGTGGTTGTAAGTACAGTCTGGGAATCAGAATTCTTGGTTATTGTGCCTCAATTTGTCTTTAGCTCGAGTGACGTGGGAGAAGTCACCTGAGGTCAGAACTTTAAGGTCGACTCCTGCCCATCCTTACATTGTTAAATACACAAATTGTGCTTACATGACTTTACATGAAGGTTTAAGGTTCACACTGTGTCTCTGTAAGGCAGAGTACAGTACTCCACCAAAGTACAGGGCTTATCCAGTTAATAATACGTTGTGAAATGAAGTGTTTGTCTCCTGAAGGCAGAATGTACAAGGATGAAACAGAGATTCCCTTTAAAGTAAGGGTTTCTTGGAAAAGTTTACCTCGGATTCTCCCTGTGTAGCTTGGCATTTTTCATCTCCCTGTGATTTGCCATTTTTATCTGGGTGTAACAGAGGTAAGATCTGTAAACCCCTCAGGCTGGAAGGGATGCCCTCTGACCATGTGCCCTAGCACCCATATAGCCAAGCTTCAGATGTGAATCCTCACTTTAAGGAAGGTTCACCTCTACTTAAAGAACCAGGACGGAGAGCAAAGTCTCACACCCTGCAAATTCACCGTCAAAGATGGGTCTTTCACCTTCTTTCCCCAGAGAGCTTCCAGACCAGAGAGGCAGGAGGTGGGATAATATACCCAGAGGAACCAAGCCACAGAGGGGTAGATGAGAAGGGGCAATACTCCTGCAGAGAGTAGGCACTGTGGGCAGCCTTGGACCCAGAATTCTGCCAAAGTGAGACTAAGCATGTCTTAACTCCAGGTCACTCTTCCTGTCTCTCCATAGGCATTGCAGTTCCTTGACTTTGGCTAATTACCACGTTCCCGTGAAGGAGGAGCGATACCTCTCCCAAGTTTCTCTGCTAGCATCATGAGAGAACTGATCTATGAGCTATTCAGTGGTTACTTACATCATTCTTGTGTTTCCAGCCCCGTGACTTGACCGCAAGGCTTTCAGAAGGTAATCTGGGGAGGTTTTATCAAATGTAAAATGTTCCTAGACATTACTGGAGCCATGATGTAATGAACCAAGGTTTTGTTCTTTAAATTCCACTTTGCTGAAAAACCACAGGCCCCAAAAAATTGTTCCAGAGAAGCTGAGGAGTTTTAAGAAGGAGGCTGAGATGTGTTGGGCTGAGCCATTCTGTGCTGCAGTGGTAGGAGAAAGGTGTTCCAACCAAGTGTCTCTGGCTTGGTAGGGTCTGGACTGAACCTCCGATATAGACAACAACCTCTTGGCAACAACCGCTCCCTTGTTTCTGCTGCTGTGATGGGAGGTGTTGCCAAAGGGAAAGGCAGCACGACCGGGCCTGCATTGTACCTCGCTACTCCCAGTTTGTTGAGTGTTTGAAGCTTTGGTATTTGTTGTAATCGTGGCTGTTCCCTTTTTTGTGAAGACAATTCCAGCCCTAAATCTTGCCTCAAAAAAATCAAAAACTGTTTTCTTAGTGTCATCTGTGCTGGAGCTGAGAACCTGGTTTGCAGTATGTCAGTGTTTTGAAAGACCTTAAAAACCCTTTTTAGGGGGACAGTGATTCCCGAGTCACTGTCCTGTCTGTGAAAGTCCTCCTGGCGTATTTATATCTGCCAGACCAGGATGAGACTGGCCATGCTTTGATGCTTTGTATTTCAGTACCTGTTGAAATCCCCTGAACAAATGGTGCTATTAATTATGGGGCCTGGCTTTGATGAATGATGCATAGGGGACAACATTTCATTTTGTCTAGGGGGAGGTGAGCGGGATGGGGTGTTTCTGAGTGTTCAGTGATGCAGGAGAGGTCCTGGGTGTTGCCTGATCAAGGGGAAGTTGCTTCCTCTCTCTAGAGTGCTGTAAAGTCAGTGTCAAGTCACTGTGGCATCTGGGTTATGTCACCTCCTGATGGGGCTACCTCTTTATACGTCAGATTTGCTCAGACAGAAACCAATTCAGCCCTTTACCTAAAAAGCTTTTAGAATTTCTCTAAGGGTTACAAATAACTTTGTCCTAAATGGCTCCTGCCTGCCTGAGGGACAGCCTCATCCCCAGGCCATTTTCACACCAGAGCTATGAGTTTGGGGTTCAGATTCTTACTCAGATACATGAGGTGGTGGAAGGCCACGGGGTGTGCTCAGGGAGGGCCCCAGGATCTTAGCACCATTTTCTTCCCCACATCCTTTTGAAACTATCCAGTCGGTGAACAGGAGTCTTACAAAAGCTGTTCGTGTGACAAGGTTATAAGAAAGGCTTGTTCCCAAACTAGTGAAAAAATGTTTTTTCCACAGTTTTGATTTAGTAGATAGCCAAGTTAATTTATTTGTGTGTCATTACAAAATAGCAAGGAACAAATTGGAGTGCATGACGTTCTCCTGTGGCCAAGAGGAGTCTCAGCAAAGAGAGAAGGCGTGACTTCTTTTAACTGAGTTTAGCTGTTTACACTGTAGATGTTTACATGATTTAGTCGTCCATATTCCAGTTCAGTGATTCACTTCGGGATGATCTGAATCACGCCTTTGAAATTTCTATTCCTTATTATTCACTGTAAAGGTTTTCTAATGATGGTGGCTTAGGTGAAGAAATCTGTACCACATCCATCTTCATTTGTCAGAATTAGACCCAAGGTGTTGGAAATGTCAGGATCGGAGTGAGAGAAACCTCACTGCAGTAACAGGGCAAAAGTTTGGTCAACAGATATGGAGGTACAGGGAAGAAGTAAGTTTTGGGAAGGCAGGTGGATCTCAGCTGGAGAAGCAAAGGCACATTTGGACTAGATGATCTGAAAGGTCTCTTCCTACCTGGACAATTCTATGATTCTATGATTTGGGGAAGTAGAAGTTTGAGAGTGAAGGTCAAGTGAAGAGGAAATGCACATAGGAGGACAGAACTGGGGATGAGAAAGGGTTTTCATATTTGTTCTAGTTTAGAGCAAGCAAAACTTGAAAACTAGAAAAAGAAGCTCAATCACCCCAGAGTAAACCAGTGCTGATGGCATGTGGCTGTGAGATGGGAAACCAAAACTCAGGTCTCTACCTTATTCATATCATGGACTAGAGCCAGAGCCTTCCCTGTTGGGTCCAAGTGTAGCTCAGAACCCATGGAAGGCTGGGGGGGGCTTCTGTAGCTTGTCTTCCTGGAAGCACATGATTAAATACTTGCAAAGAGCGTTAACCTCTAGGTACCCCACATTACACATGGTAACCCTAAAAACGATACATGGAGTGGCAGAAGAAACTCCCGTGCAGGACCTGAGAATGTACTCTTTTTGAATCTCATATTCTTTTTGTGAGAAATTTCAGTTTAACCCAGTTGAGCTTTCCCCATGAAATTTTACTGAAAAATTTCCTCAACAGCTCTCATAAGGAGGCTTTGGAGTCAGGATGACCAGAAGAACCTTTCAAGTAACGTTTAAAACAAATAATAGGGAATAAGTTGTGACATGAGTGGCTAAATGGAATGCAGAAGTCCTTGCCAAGGAATATGATGGCCAAAGTCACAAATACGTTCATAGAAATGATAGCCAGGTGTTAGAGGGAAAGATCGGCCATCGGAGGACCTGGTTTTCATGTCCTCCCTTAAGCAGCCTGCCCGTGCCTTCTGGTGGAGATCGGGTACTGAGCTAGACCGATTCTTGGTCTGACTCAGTATGGCATTTCTTGTTCTTGTCCTAAGTACTTTTGCACTTTCTTGCCCCTGTGATGGTACTGGAAGATCACACTGGTTTTTTGTCAGTCTGGTGTACGTGCTGCTTTTGTGTCCTGTCTACATACGTTGACACGTAGGATATGTCCGTGATGTGACTGTAAGCAGCCAGACACCTTTTCTCCATACATGTAGGATTAAGAGGAGATTACCCTTGTGCCTTGTTTCTCACAGGGCGTGCAATGGCCCAGACCAGGCACTCTCACTTCTGTTAGTGTTTCCCGGATTCCAAAAATACAGAGCAGGGCATAAACTCCAAAAATTTGTTTTCCAATTAGACTACGAAGCTGAGAATTAAAGACAAGCGTGAACCCTCTTCCAGCTCCTTCTGTCATTTGGCCATGCTCGTGCTGCGTGTCGGTACGAGCTGTTGAGACATCTGGAATGGGTTCATGTGAGTCCGTGGGTTTTGGATCATTTTGCGTGGGAAATCCCTCTGTCCTCTGCTCATTTCACTGACAGGCAGCTCATGCCTCTGCATGACAAAATAGAGACAGACCCTTTGCGGAGCATAATGGAGGAGGATGTTCTGATTGTGATCCAAAATTGTTCTCACAATAACATCATCTGACTAGTTTAGCCCTCCAGATGGGGCAGGCTCTTATATCTAGCACGGAGATATGATGTATAAACATCTAGAAACCATTTCGTTGTTAGTTCAAGGCAAAACCTGCTCCCACCCTCCTCGGCTTTACATGTGTTTAATTCCAGTGATCCAGTTTCTGCCTGGCATTAACCATCACCACACTCGAGTCTTCCCAGCCGAGGATCTGTTTCCTACCATTCAGCTGAACGACACCCAACGGAGGTGAGTAGACACCTGCAATCTCAGCCTGAGCAAGGCATTTAAAAATATTTTTGGCTGAAACTGGGCCTAAGAGTGGGTGAAACTTGGCACCGAGGGGGCACACGAAGTGAACGCCCTGTGAAAAATGTTTAGAAAGTAGGTAGGGTATAAACTTGGAGCCAACGTTTACTACGTTTTTATGCGGTTATAGGGCAGCTGTCTGACCTCCTCACCTAATTTGCAAATAATCTTGTCAGGACAAATTAGTCCATGCTGAGCCTCTGCTGTTGAGACTAGATGGTTATCAGGACCCGCACGAGTGAATTTTAAGGTAGTTCTGGTATCTCTGCAGTACAGTGGAGTCATACTGGTAGTGACTGCAATGCAGAGATATGCTTTTGTATTAAACAAAATATACACAAAAAACCTGTTCTACAGAAACCTGGAATTAACGGTCTTCCTATCTGGTTTCTTTCAGGCCGTTTTTGCTACAGGAGTAAGTGTTGAAAATAAAGGTTTAAACTACATTTGAAACTGCAGCTCTGAACACTGTGAATTGCTTAATTCATCTTAATAGAGGTGTTCACTCTGAACCCAAAAAGCTTTTAGTTGAAATTTAGCCTGTGGTTTGATCTTACAAATTGCTTGGTGGTAACATTGGTTTAAGACATTGTTGTCTCCTGGCCTCTTGCTCTTGCTGCTGTGCTGGCACAGCTACTCCTGTGGTTGGGAACCAGCTGGGAGGAGCCATCCAACTTGGCAAAAAAAAGAAAAAAAAAAGAAAATAAAAAAGGTTTAGTGTGTTTGTTTGTTTGTTTGTTTGTTTAAAGCAGGAGAAGTTCCTCTGTCTGGTTCAACGCCTGGTCACAGAGTTTTCGTGGCACAAATAAGTGGAAAGAGCACTTTGGCATGGATGGGAAATGAGCAGCAGAGGATGAAAGGTGAGCAGCAATTACTGGTTCTGGCAATGCCACCGTGTACTTTTTAATATCGGACCATGATCTGGAACTGATCTCAACATGTGAAAAATGCTCAAATACCTTCAAAATTGTTGGTCTTAATCTTCGCTTTTAGGTGTCTTGGCAGACACTTCCAATTTGTGTCCTTGTCGCACAGTCTCCAGCCGTCCTCAAAGGCTTTTTCGGCTTCTTGTGTTTTGCAAGTTCAAAACCCTGCAGCCCACTGGTACTGAAAATGTGTGAATGAACAAAATAATTGGAGTTGAATGAGAATGTAAGTATCAGTTGTCACTGCAAGGAATGTTTCCTTCGTTTCCAAAATGAGTTCATTGAGAAAGAACCCGGTTTAATATAAATGAAAGCAGGGTTTCCACGGTGACTTTCTCAAATTTAGAAGATCTTGTCATTTAATTCCAGTTTGCCATGGAACATAGAGATTGTTTGCTATATACCACATCAAACCGTCTGAGCCCAGAGGTACCGTGAAGAATACAGTGAGGTGCCTGGAAAAGCAAACAAAAAACCTATATAAAGAACAGACTTTCAAGACACTAGAAAGTGGGAAATTAATCTCATTGAAAGTTTGCCACCCCGCTCCCAGAAACGGAGTTGTCTGATAAATAAATTCCCTGCATTAAAAAAACAATCAAACCCAGAACAGTGGAATACCAGAATGATTTGGTTACAGAAATGTTTGCTTTCTTTAATGAATTATGATGGTTTTGATGAAATTTCCATTTGCAAATCTGAGCTGTACTTGACAAGGAGAAAATCTGTACCTCCAAAGCCTGTGAAAAAATGTGTCTGCCTTCTGTCCCTCTGTCTCTCCATCCACAGAACTAAAGTCAAATAGTTTCCAAACAGCGTCTGGCATATGTGCTGAAAGTGAAACTTAATGAAGTCTCTTTGGCTATAAATAGCCATATACCCAAATATTACAGTGCACTGCCACAGCTTGAAATCTCAGGTATGTCCATTGATTAACACGTCTCATTAATGAAGCTGCTGGGCCCCCAAGCGTGTGGAGTTTGCTGCTGCTTTTGCTGGGACCCTCATGCCAGCAGCTGCCCCTGCGTGTGACAGGCTGGGAACCCTTTCCTGCTCCATCTCCATCCCTCTACTGCATTGCCCGAGCCTGTGAAAAAGAAAGAGAGGAATTTCTGCTTTGATTTCTTTGCAGCGACATGTAGACAGAAGCAGCTCAAGGGAATCCTGCACAGCAGAGGTTAATGTGACCCACATATAATTGTGTGAAAAGATGCCACTCTGCGCCTTTGTCAAAGAGGCTTCTTGTTACAACCCAAGCTATCTAGTCCCTAGCCCCTTCAGCAAAGCACGGTTTTCTTGCATTAAATCACCACTGCCCTCTTGCCAGCTGCTTAGAGTTTGCACATTATACAGAGGAGATATATAATATATATTTATATATTTTTAAAATGTGACAGATTGTCTTGTAACATATGTAGTATTGCCTTGAAATGAACTACGTGCATGTGATGGCCGAGCCAGCAGACCGTGTGTGTGTGTGTGTGCGCGCGCGTGTGGTGGTTTGTATTTTTTTCCTTCTGTTGGAAATCTGAGAGGCTGGGACACTTGAGCTTTTCATGTTGCTTCTCTTTGAAATATTCATGACGAGTTGACGACCTTGATTCTTTGATACCTGCCATTTATTTATGTGCCACTGACGATAACTGCTGCTAAGTACATATATCAGTGACATGGTTGAGCGAGTTGGATGATAAGGAGACGGAGGGCATCTGAGGGATGTGTGGGCTGGAATAAGATTACTTTATAAACTCTGAGGGCATTTTAGGAGACTACCATGCCATCTTATTCACCCCACTCTGTTTGTCTGACTAAAGCCTGTTTTCTTCAAGGGGTAACGGTTTTAAATTGGAAAAGGGGAGATTTAGATTAGATATTAGGAGGAAATTCTTTACTGTGAGGGTGGTGAAGCACTGGAACAGGTTGCCCAGGGAAGTTGTGGCTGCCCCATCCCTGGAAGTGTTTAAGGCCAGGCTGGATGGGGCTTTGAGCAACCTGGTCTGGTGGGAGGTGTCCCTGCCCAGGGCAGGGGCGTTGGAACTAGATGATCTTTAAGGTCCCTTCCAACTCTAACCATTCTATGATTCTATGATTCTTTGCTTCTTCTCCAGCTTTTTCTTCCAACTTGGAAATTTGCTTGTTCACTGCTGCTTTTCATAATGATCATTGGCTTGTTATCAAGTGAATTGCTAATGAATTAGTCGGTTATGCTTACGTTTTAAAAAAGAACTGCGAGTCTGGGGAGACCCAAGGAATTATTCTCAAGCAAGAAACAGATCCTCATTGAAATGGACTCCAGGGAGTTGGTTAGATGATCAGGGGCAGTTTGGTACTCTGTAAAGGCAAGGAAAGATGAGGGTAGAGCAAAAGAAGATAAGAAGAAGAGTAGTTACGCAGGTAAGCACCAGTATCACATATAACCTTGTAAATGTGAAACTTAAGCAGGCAAATCTCATTGCTTCTGAATCATCCCATTCTTCAGAAGAATTGTAACCTGCAAGGCACCAGGCAGAAGTTTTCGAGGGTGGGGGTAAATACGTTAACAGAAAGGGTTACAGGAGTGATGAAATAATGAAATATATGGGGAAAGAGTTCCTGAGTGAAAATTACATCAAGTCCAACATGAACCAGACTTCACTGTGGTTGGCAAGGTAAAGACATATATCATTAAAGAGACTATGCTGGATCAAGGAGTAAATGTGGTTCCTTTTGGCTGCGAGTTATTCCATGGGCTTTCAGAGACATAACCCGTGGCAGGACCTGGATTCATCCTACTTAGCTTCAGTTGTTTAGCTGAAGGATTCCCCATTGTTGTTGGCTGGTTGACTTGCTGTAGGCACCTGTGCTTTCTGCAGTGGTGATTGAGGGAGTGAAGGGTGGTGCTTTCCTGACTCAGATACTCAAGTACAAGCTGGACTTAGGATGGGAATTGGAAAGGTCAGATGGAGACAGTTGGTCCCTGCTGTTGGATGGTGAAGAAGGGACTCTTGATGAGTAGATGTATTGACAGAGTTTTCCTTCACCTCAACTGTGAAGCGAGGGAAGCCAGAGCAAGGGAGATGGTGGAGCAAAACCTCTCCCACGGATTCTTTTCTCACTGTATAGAAAACTGCAGCACCGTCTCTTTTTTGGGCTATCATTTTTTCCTTCAGAAGTCACAGTAAGCCCACATCTGTATTGCAGTGTACATCCTCCTGAAGATAACTTTTCTTCTCTGTAAGAAAGTATGGGGAAAGGAAAGAGGACACAAGGGTAGAGTTAAAATTTAAAAGGCGCAAGAGGCTTCTGCATGTGCTTCTTGAACCACAGTCCTTCTAGAGAGGCAGGAGATAAGGTGGCTTAGGGAATGCAGCTGAGTCCAGAGAGGCATTTATTTAAGATTGATATCGAACCTTGGAATTGTGAGTGGGAGGTTTTTTTGAGGAAGGAACAGGATGTTGCCAGGAGGGAGGGAGGCTGGCCAGGATGATTTATTATAAGAGGTCAGTAGCAGGAAGTCACTGGAGATATGCGATGGTCTAAAACACAGGCCAAGGAACCCGGGTGAGGACACCGTTTTATGCTCTGAGATTCTGGCTCCTCAAAATCAGGCCAACAGAGTGACTGGGTGGTCTAATTTAGGGTCATCCTTGGTGGTCCTGCATACATGTGTTTTGGTCAGCTTCCTTGTCTGCGTGTCTGTCTCTGTGCACAGTGACCCATCCGGCTCTAGGGTCTGTTTTGCAGGCTTGTACCATTAAAAAAAAATTCACTGCGCTTGGAAGAGAGATTTCAGGCCTTTCTTAGGCAAGAAGTCATCTAGTGTTTACACAGATAATTGTGCACATGGGGGCTACTGAGAGTATGAAGTAGTTGTATTTATCATTAGACTCCTCTCTCCCTAATAGGAAAATTCCCTGTGACACAAGAAATGAAAAGACTGACAAGGAAAGAGGAGTCACAGCTGGGAATGACCTTTCAGGCCATAAGCAGAATTGGAAAATTCAGCTGGATGTAAAGCTTGAACTAGTTGTCAGTCTGAAATCTGCAGCTCCATGTCAATGTAGTGGCGCGTTTATCTCGAACAGGACTACTGTGGATGTCGCTGCTTTTTGATACTGATGACTATAAATGAATTATTGACTATTAGGTACAGCCACCTTCGGTCTACCCTTCTTCTGGGTGTCCTTTATGTGTGTTTTGCTGTCCTCTCCTCTGACTGGTGAAAGCTGGAGTCCTCTTGTGTCAGGATCAGTTGTCCTTCCTGAGAAGACAGACACCGTCACAGAGAACCCCCAGGTCAAGCAGGCAGGAGTGTGGAAGAAGGGATTTAGGCTCCTGGGAAATGCAGCACGGTTGAGAAGGCAGCTGGTGAGCAGTGCTTTGGAGTGAATGGGAGGATGCCCTTTGACTTCAGGTGACCTTAAATGACTTGTCAAAGGTCACAGAGAAAACTTAGTGCTTGGGTACAGGACTAGGTTCATATCTTCTTTGTAGTGTTGAATATCTAGACAATTCTCCAGTATCCCTGTTGAGCTTCCCATTACTGCAAACTGGGCTGTGTTGTGGTTTCTCTCAGCACGTTCAAGCCCTGCTGCTGTGCTTTTGTTTCTTTCTGCAGCTATTCTGGCTGTCCCTGCTGATAATAGCTCAGATTAGAACTACACAAGGGGGTAACATCTGAGCTTTTAATGCTGTCCTTTTATCTAATGTCCTCCAGCTCGTGGCCCTGTTGTCCCTGCGCTGCTTGGTATGTGGTGATGTTCACTCTCCTGCTTACACTCCGTGAATGATTTATCATGTGTTATCAGTAGGACTCTGTACAGTGTCCAGGGACAATGTTTTCTTCCATCTGGTTCCAAGCTGGTGGAACACCCTTCCATATGGTTTTCACATGTGGTTCTCCTAGTACCTCTTTTCTATTTTTTCCCTCTGGATTCATCATTATGCAGTTTGTCTAACAAGTACACTTTGTTTCACTTTATAAATTAATCACATGCATGAATTAGAACTTCAGTGAATGTGGATATTTCTTATATGACAAAGGAAACCTTCATAGCTGGGTGAATCTGTCTTCTGGAAGAGATATCCAGTCCCACGACATACTGGAAATTAACTGCTGCAGTGTTTCACGACACTCTTCAGACCTATGGCTTGTTCTGGAAGAATCTTATCTTATAACGTGGGGGAAAGTCTTTTAGTCCTGTTCTGTATTATGACAGTGCTGGTTGCAGTTGTAGGTTCATGATGCGGGCAGGACAGAGACCACAAAAACATCTTTTTATGTAAATCATCTCGGGACACAGGCAGTGATTCACGGTGGCTTGATACTGGGCACTCCAAGAGACACACAGCTTCGTCTTACCAGTCTCTTCTGAGTGATCCAACCTGAAAACGGGCTCCTCTGTCAGAATCACTTGCTGCTAAGAGTTGCTGGTCTTTACAGATAGCTTTTCTCTGTGGTCTTTGTTGATTTTATGTTGTTAGACCTGGTAACACACTTTTATCTTATCTGGCCTTTTCTCTTCTTTGCTCTCCATGTTGTTTGCAATTCCAGAATAAATATGCAGACCGCCTGCCCCTGCAGGCCAGTGCACTCTGTTCCTCCCCCGAGAGCGTGCAAATATTTGCAGCTCACCAGCCTGCGAGCCCTGAGACGTGAGCGGTGACACGAGGAGGTGCAGCAGAGGGCAGGGGTGGAAGGCCGCCGGGTGTGAAACTCGCACACGGCAGCCGGTGCAGTTGGCTTGGAGCATTGGGCGAGCGCTTGCATTGTCTTCAGAGCAACAGGAAAAAGGCGACATGATTTTGGGGGTGGACGGGTAAATGTGTACACCCGTGTGAGTTTGTGGTGAGGTCTGTATGTGTGACACTGACGGACTTCAGCTAGAGAATGTATGTGTGTTGCAGGTTCTCAGGGACAGCAACAGGGATGGTGCTCCAAGATAAGTGTCATTTTTTGGCTTCATCCGTCTTGCTTCCAGGCTCCTGCATTTCAAAATAGCACATATATCATGTGTGTACGCTGTGTGTTTGTAATGTGTGCGGGCATGTTGGTGTGCAGGGATGCATGTACTGAGTGAATCACAGAATTGTCTAGATTGGAAGGGGCCTTTAAGGTCATCGAGTCCAACCATCAACCTAATAGTCAGGAAACCACCACTAACCTATGTCCCTCAGCACCACATCTACCTGTCTTTTAAATACCTCCAGGGATGGTGATTCCACCATTTCCCTGGGCAGCCTGTTCTAGTGTTCAATAACCCTTTCGGTGAAGAAATTTTTCCTAGTATCCATCCTAAACCTCCCCTGGCGCAACTTGAGGCCATTTCGTCTTGTCTCATCGCCTGTCACTTGGGAGAAGAGACCAACCCCCACCTCTACAATCTCCTTTCAGGTAGTTGTATTGGCCAGGTTAGACACTTTGTCTTGAGTTTTCTGCCCTTGCAGATGCACCTTGTATCTGTTGAGGATTCAGACCTTATCCCTTCACAGAAGGGATGATGGAGCCAGAAAAATACTCAAGATGGGAAGTCTTTAGGCCTTTCTACCCCTTTTAGTTTCTCCTTGGAAAGAAGCAGTCTTTCCTGTGTTGCAAGAGGGGACAATTCATTTGAATCCCTTTCCCCACTGCCTGTAGCATTCTCATGTGTTTCAGGAGCTGTTTCACCTTCAGAAAATCCTGCATCTGAAGTGACTGGCATCTTAGAGTTGCTTCTTATTGCAGAGTTATGTAGAATATCACCCCTACTTTGTGCCCCATTCGTAAGCAGAGGATCTTAAGTAGCTTGCGGTGATGGTGCCTGTCCAAAGAGAAATAAGCCATTGCTAGAGCTATTGCAGCCATCACACCATGGAGCGTGTTAAGCAGTAAGTGTGTAAACTGTTGAGGCCAATGTAAGCCAGTATTCTCACCAGGAAAAGATCTTTCCACTCCTCCTCCTTTCTTTAGCTGCTGCTTTCCCGTGTTTGCTCCTCCCTTGGTAGCACAGACGTTCTCACAGCTCCATGGTGAAGTCCCCAAAAACCTCAGAAAGGAATTGTGGTTGGTTTTACCTTAGATCTAGTCCCTAATTCAACTGTGGTGTTCATTTGTGGTGGTGTCACTCTTCACGTGAGGGGCTGGGCAGGAGGAGAAGCAGGAGGGTAGGTACTACTAGATGAGACGTGCTGTTTCGTCCTTTAAGGGCACCTCCCCACTGTCTCCCTCGTTGACTCCCTGCATGTCGTCCGATCTCTCTCACCTCACTTAGCCTCTTTGATTCGGAGCCGCCTCTGGGTTGGCCGAGAGGGTCTCTTTTTGTTGGTTTTGGGGGGGTTTTGTTGTTTGCTCACTGTTGCCTTTTCCCAGTTTGAAGTTTGCCGCCTTCTGGCCTCTGGGCCAGTGACCCTTCTGTGCGCTGTCGGGCCACGCAGTGCACGCTGTGTTATCATCGGGGAGGCTGTTTCGTTTCCATCGGGGGCTTCTGGTCTGGATTGGATCCATTGTGCCGGCAGGTCTGATTGATGGCCTTATTGACAATCAGGTTGACCCTTGTTCGGCAGGCTGACATGCTCCGTATTTCACGGGCCGGCGTTTGATGCGTATCAAAGAGGTGGTCAGGTCATCAGAACAGCCAATTAAAACGATAAAGAGGGAGGAGTGGAAGATGAGGTTTTAACCCTTTCCAGCCCATCATAAACATCTTTATCAAGCGGAATTATTTTTTTCTGCCAAAACAAGGACTGGGAGGGAGGTAAAAACAAAGATCCATCTCTGTAATGTTTATCTGCGAGAACTCTTTAAAAATTGAGTAAGCAGAGATCAAGCAACAATGAACTGTCTATATAGTTGTCAGTTGTTTAAAGTCTGGAATGAGACTGGATCAATTGCCTTCCTTTCAGTTTTAATTTTTCTTTCTATACAGCATATTATAAAGGAAACTGTGAAATTCAGCGTAGCTTAATGGATATATAATAATACATCTCAAGCACTGCTTGGAAGACAAGAATTTTGTGTCATCACTGTTGTTATGTGAAAAGGAGAAGGGCATTCCCACTACTGCTGCTGGTAGCTGGCAGCTGGCAGAAGGCAATAAATTTAGGAGTTATTTAGCATCAGCTTCTGAATAACGGTAGCAGAAGAACATGCTCTTCACATGAGGAACCTAATGAGGGAGAAGTTCTAGAGCCAGGAATTAAGGGTACCACTGGGATCACGGGTGATACAAGATCTATCTGTCAGTGGTTGATGTTCATACCAGTGCAGGGTCAGTCATAGTTGCTTCAGCGTTCATTTGGGGGCTGTGTTTTAAGGTAATGCAGCCTTTCCTAAGATGCCAGCAAAACTGCACTAGACACCAAACTTTTTTGCCTGATGAGCTTTAACCCACACTTGCACTGAAGTTTCCAGGTATCAGTTTTAATGGAAATGCTAACAAAATAAAGCTTGGATGGGGGTTAAGTGTAGAAAGTTTCTTTTTTGAACAGTTCATCACGTCCAGACTCCATTCCTCGTACAGACACAGAACTTCAGGGTGGCTTCGTCTGTGCTGTACTTCAGTGTCCAGCCTGAACAATGGGGGAACAACTACCCTGTTTTCCAAAGAACATTAAAATCTATGAAACACAATGATGCTAAGAACTATCTTGGTGTTTGAATAAGACAAAAAAAATCCCCCTGCAAAAGATGCCACGCTATACTTGCAGTGCAGCACAGGCTCCACTTCACCTGCTTGTACTTGTTCAGTTTTTGCTTTAATATCGTAATCTAACTAATGCAAAGGCATCGAATCCATTTTCTGACTGTTGGGTAAATGATGGTTAAGTGTCAGGAGATTTATTTAATTGTCTAGCTATTAAAAAAAAAAAAAGGTAGGTCTGCTGAGTGAAAGCTTTTATGCTTTTAAATGAGGTATTGTCGTGATTAGAGTTTAAACAGCAATGATTTCCTCAAAAATGCATTGGCAATAATCACTGGCTTGTTTGATTGTCCACATAACTGTACCACCCTCACTGCCAAGAAACTCATCTGAACCACCAATGATAATAATAGCTATTTTTTTCCATTAAGCATGCAGCAGATACAGCATTCAGGGACAGGAACATCTTCATTAGGCAGTACGGAAAGTGAACACGCTGTTCACAAATCAGCCTCCAGAATAATGGACTAGAGAGACTTCAGAGGTGAGGGATGGAGGTTATGGGGATGGGAAAGGGGCTTAAAGCTTCATGAACCACATACAGAGAGGATTTTAGTGGGATATGAGCGATTGATTCCCTTAAGTGTCTTCGAAGAGGCCGGTCTAGAGGTGGAGAAACTCCAGATGAGTCATTATAACACAGCTTAGTCCCAACACAGTGTCTCAATGATCATTTTACTCTTTTCTGTTTCTTTAATTAAAAAATCCACGAATACAAAGCTAATTCATCTGGCATAATCAGGAAGAGCAGCAGAATGCTGACAGGTTTCTGAGGCGAGCTGATGACCTGCAGGTGAGAAAACGGCTGCCCTTCAGGTTACCCGCGTGTCTCAGGGAGTGCTGAAAATCCTAGACATCTGTGAAATGCAAACAAGCCAAACTCTTTCTTCATGATTTTTTTCCATGGGAAATCTGTTTCCCTGGTGAATGCCACTTCCATGCTTGCTCTTGTGCCAGAAATCCATCCTGTGCTGGGAGAGCAGCTCAGGGTGAATCTTTGCCGGAGCATTTGCTGCAGGGGGGTGTAAGGGGCCTGGCCTCTAGAAAAACACCCAAAGGCAGGGAGAGATATTCTCCTCTGTCCTTCTTTGCCTCGTTCCTTTCTTAATTGTGCATTCACTGATACATTTAGGCGCCAAGAGCCACTGGTTCCAGGTGTCCTGCTTGTGTGGGATTAAGGCTGACACTTGCCCTGAGACTCACTCAGGAATATTAGTTTCCCATTTCTCATTGCCACCCCCTGCCTGGGAGACCACAGGCAGGGCCAGCAAGGAGATCCAGTTTGTCTCCCTGTCAGCACACCACACCAGCAAGAGAAGGGCTGTGTGCGAGCGGGGCTAAGCTCCTTTTTCCTCCTCTTTGCCCTCGTCAGCCCTAAGTGCCATTTAGCAACGTTGGCTGCCTGCTCCTCGCGGTTGGACACCGATTACTCCCTGTTGGAGAGCTGTCAGTAAGGGGAAAGCCATACATCGCGGTGGGGAGTAATCTCACCCGGCGGGGGGGCACCTCTTCCCAGCCAAAACAATGCGACTTTGACAGGCTTGATGTATTTATTATCTTCTTGGTGCAGAAAAGCTGCCACAGCAGGCAGCAGGGCTCGGGTTTGGGGGGAGGATGCTACTGGCGACTTGGAAGAGAAAACGAGGAGAAGTGCAAAGTTCCAAGGAGTTGTCTGCAGACAGCTGATGGCGGGGACGGATAAGGGGAAAGGAGGGTAAGGAGAAAAGGAAAAGACTGTCGTAAAAGGGCAATTCCTTTTACTCACATGCTTGACTCAGCTCCTGAACTTGAGAGTTGAGAAAAGCAAACAGCAAGTAAAAATACAGAGAGGTTAGAGCCCAGATGGGGCACGGTGTCCCGTACAGGCTGGGCTGTTTGAGGGTGGGTTTAGAGAGCTGTCACCTTGATGAGGAACATGAATCACTGGTTCTTGTGCTCCTTGTCCTTCTGGACTTGGCTCCCCTTTGGTTTTACGCTGTGATCTGGGAGGGTTTCGCACAAGTGCCGTCTCTCAGGTGGCTTTGCCAGCCCCAGTTTGGGTCCGTTTTGCCCTCTGCAAAGTGTCAAAGGACGTTTTGACTGTAAGGAAGAGTAGTGAGGAGTTTTCAGGGGCAGAATTATGTTACGTCCTCAGCAGCTGTGCCATTTCATAGGCTTAATCAAATTTAAACTCAGCGTGTTTGAACTCCTGGGCCTGTGCTTTGGAAAGGCAGCCACCTACTCTGGCTTTTGAGGGACAGACAAGCCATTTCTTGTACTCTGGTGTTCTGAGAGGGGAATCCCCTTACAGAAATCTAGAAATTTCTCTAGATGGAAGTTCCCTGGGCACATCCAGGTGTCTTCTCTTGGCAGCAATTAGGTAAAAATGGCCAGGGCCTGAGTGCACCGATGGGGCCTTATTGCCCTGATCAGCCTCACCTGGGCCCTCTGCTCCTTGGTCCAGGAGCTGCATTTAGGCTCAGTTCCTCACTCCTGCTCTCTTTTGTCAGCCTGAGGCTGCCTTTGGATTGCCCTTTTGTGGCTCACGTGGAGGATTCAAGTTCAGTAGTTGTATGTTGGGGCTCATTCTGCAGCTGGGGTGTGTAGCTGGTGGCCTGTGCTGTTTTGAGAAGAGGAGAAGAAGCCAACCAGCGCTGATAAGTAAACTCTTTATGTTCTTAGTCTATATGTAATATTGCAAGTGGGAAGCATACAAGTGACTGCAGAGTCTCCTTAAAGGATGAGAAGAGTATTTCCTGTTTTGTGAGGAAAACTTGCTGTGGGGCAAGGTTGCTTTTATTGAAGTCTACTAATTGACTGGCTGGAATAAACTGCCTGCTTCAAAGCCACCTTTGCTGCCAAGGACCTGGGGAAACAGGAGCCACCAGAAGAGGTGGAAGGAAAGACGCCATCCGCTCCTGACTGTGAGTAAACGAACTTTATGTGCGGTTGGGAATATGGCATGTAGAGACTGAGATAAGAGGAAATGTATGTAGGGGGTAGCAGGATTGCAGAACGGTGCCTCATCAGAGAGGTGGTAGACTCTCCCAGGTGGACTGGGCAGTGGATGGGTTAGGAGCCAGCTGGTTGTTTTGTGAAACTTCTCTTCAGAAAAATGTCGAAGCTTGGTAGCATTGAAAGATGCGCACGTGATTCTGGTTGGAGCATGGCTGAAGAGAAAGTGCAAGAGGAGCTGTTTTGTCTTTGTTGAGCTCTTGTTTTTGTTGTTTTGAAGTTGGCTGTTTGCTTGGTTTTCTGGACAAATGTGGATTATGGGTCAATTGTTTTCTTGGCTAAAGAGAGGTCAGATATGCTAACGTAATCAAATATGCTATATGTTAGACTTGAATGCTCAAAAAAAAAAATACTTTAAATGATGAGATTCTTTTGGTAGTGCACCAAGTCATGCTCAGGTGGAGAGCTGATTATGCTCTTGTTCAGACTGACTGAATAGCAATAATTGGACTAAAGGCTGTGGTATATTGAACAACCAGTCTATCTTTTTATTGTTTTTCTAGTTCCTTCTCCTTAACTAAGCAAGGATATTGGTTTTAATGCTAGGATCTTTATGACAATAAAAATATTATTGTTATTGTTGCAGCCAAAATCTTTTGATACGGGTTGTTTAATGAATATTATCCTTCTGTGTTGTGTGGCACGAACATGTGTATTGCTGCTGCGCTTCCGAGTGTCCTTCATGCAGGTGAACCTTGATTGGGAAGAGAAGGCCATATCTGTGTTACTAAGGGCTTTCTAGATGCTTTGCAGCAGTTGATTTACAGTATGTCATGAACATCATCCATATGTGTTGTCGAAGACCTCATGTAGCTGTTCCTTAACAACACCTTCCCTCACACCCTTTCACGTGTCCTTGCCTTCTCACTAACACACTCTGTGTGGCAGAAGGCTTCATGCCGGTTCTCCCTTCTGCGTGACCCAGGTTTCTACACAAGCACTTCCCCAGTTGTTGATTATTCCAGCTGTGGTGGCAGGCCTTGGATAGCTAAAGTCTAGCAGGGCACGGGAGTTGGATGCATTTGTGATATAAATTCTGACTCCCCTGCAGAGTATCTCCTCCTCTTTTCAGTCTCCAACTATACAGGGGAAACACTGCGCTATACTGTCCCTCTTAGGGCTTTATATCATCTACAGAAGTGTACTGTCTGACAGCAGTATTGAATTCCTTTCTGGGATTTCTTTAACTATTCAACCCCTCTATTTTGGGGGGTAAAAACTGTGGTAAGGATAAAGTATGATATTGGTTTAGATTAAAAATGCTTGGGTTTTTATTTTAATTTATGTTGAATATACTGAAAGGAGGGGCTAAACGCAGTCCTTCAGGGTCGGAGGGGGTATCTGCATAAACTCCTTGCTGATAATAAAATAGTCTTTAGGAGGAGGAAAGCTTTGCAGTGTGCCCTCAGGGTGGTGAGGTGCCAGATTGCCATGCTAGCCTCTTCTGGAAGGCTGCTCCACAGCCAGATTGGTTGTGCTGGAAATACTTTCTCGCTGTTGTGATCCGTGCTGGGCTTTGTGACCTGTGAGTCTCTGGAAAAACGTCTGCGTTGGCAGAGCTCTTGGTGACCGAGACAAGACCTCACCTAACCTAAGACTTCAGCCTGCCTAACTCCTGTTCCTTTACCAGCTCACATCACCTTGGTTATAGCAGAGACACAAGTTCAAGTAGGAAATATGCAGTGCTTTACTCTTGTAGCTGTTACATCCATAAATTAAGGGGCTTTTCCTTGCTGTCAGCCCAGTACCTTCATAACCCCCGAAGTCAGAGAAATGTAAAGAGTAACTCCTTGCTAAGTGCAGGTTTTCCTGTGCGTGTCCAACCTTCACCCAAACATTGGCTCTGTCCTGCTCCAATTTGGTCCTTCTCTGATATGATCGAGTGTAATCGTGCCCTTCCTTAGACACCCCCGTGGCCCTCTGTGCCCCAGGCAGCTGCTGGTGCTAATGGCTTGGCCAGTCCTGCAGCTCCTGTGGCTCTGCATGGAGTGCTCGCAAGTCCATGCTGTTGGCTTCCTGTCATATTTCATGGCTCTTGATGGCAGCTCAGCTGAGGAGTTATGAAACTCATATCCTCCCTGCCTAGGAGAAAAGATTTAATATCCCAGAGGGTTAGTGTAGGAAGTTGTACCAGAGGGAAGAAGGCGGGGGTTAAAGCTCCAGGTCTTTCACAAATCTATGCAAGTCAAGGTTTCCAAAGGTTGGAAAGCTGTGAATTAAACCAGCTGAATTACGTGCGTGGCACAGTGTTATAGCACTTCTGCTGAATTCCCTTCCCCACCAGTAATTCCAGGATTTACGTTCGGAGGAAATGGCCTTGTTTCAGTCGCTGATGGATTTCACTTAAGTCACAGAATGCTTGGTGATCAGGAGTGGCTGTCCCGTGCTAAAATCTGTCATCTGTTCCTCTGTATTGCTCTGGGGTCACGCATTAGGATCAGGTCTTGGTACCAACAGCAAACATCGCATATTGGGATTTCCAGGGGGAGCTGGATTGATCCTTCTATACAATGGGTCAGATGAAAGTCTGCTCTGTGTGTTGGGCTGACAAGATATGGAGATCTCCAGGTCCTTCAAAGATGAATGCTGTGCTCAAGCTATTCCTTGCAGTGGAAGGGGCCAAAGGCACGGATGCAAATTTGTTGTGATCTTCAAGCTAGTCTGTGCTCAAAAAGACAACTAATGCAGCGAAAGTCACGCGTACGGTGTTGTGTCAGTAGCATGTACAGTTTCAGGATCGTGTAGGCACCCCAGCACGGCTTGTATCGTGCCACAAATCACTGTTCTGTGCTTAAGGAAAAAGGTTGGTTGTAGTTTCTTTTTCCTTTCAATTTTACTGTCCCTCTAAAAAGAAAACTTTACCATTTATGCGGCCTAAATCTCAAAGCTGCAGCCTGGCTTTGTGTGGCAGCAGTTGTGGTGAAGCCAAGTGTTGAGGATTAGAAGAGGAGCTTTAATTTAGTCACATTTTACTGATGGTTTTCCTTTTAAAAAAAAAAAAATTAAAATTTGTTCATTTTTATAATGAGCAGTAATGAAGTAGTAGCTTAAAAAAAGGATTTCTTTTTCTTCCTTAAAAAATTAAAAGCTTCATCTCCACTCCAAAGTCACCCAAAATATTTCAGTACCAACTTACTTTGAAATCCACAAAAACTGAAAAAGAATTTAGAATAGACAGAAAAAAAAAATCACTGAAACTTCATAGATGGATGATTTCATGCAATGAATGAAAGCAGTTTAGTGAAGAACTCTGAAACCAAAATAAAATATTGATATTCAGATGACAAATGTTTTTGGACAAACAAACAAGTTTCAGTCCTAAAAGAATAACAAATGCTGTCTGGCTCTTGGGAACCTTTATTTTTGTCCTCATGGATGTGTCTGATACGGAGCTGTCTGGTTGCTCGTTACCAGACTCTTTTTAGTGAAGCTGTTTGTTTCTGCCACGTGGGCCTTTCTCATCTGCCTCTTCTGACATGAGACATCAGAAGCAGGAGCAGAAGCTATTCAATCATAGTGACAGAACCCCTTTTTTTTTTGTATGGTAAAATGTTCTGTTGGCTTTGTATATATAATCTCATGTTTGTCTCTATGTTTGCATCCAGCGCATTTGATGAGATAGAGCATGAAGGGTTGTTCTGTGAGATTCCTGCCCCATTCTGTAGAGCTTAAAAGAAAGGATCCAAAATTTCGAGTGCTTATTCTGGCTGGTGAGGAAGCAAGGAATAGCTTGTTGGGGGACACTAGGGTTTGTCCTAAATTTTGGTCTGTCTGTCCCTAGTGGGAATGCTGTATGTGTCACCTGAAAGTCCATGGTAAACTCATCAGGTAGATGATTGAGAAAATGTAACTGGGGATATCTACAGATTTTGTCAACCCTTCACCAAGTATATCTTCCCAAAAGCACTTAAGGTAGTCTTATGAACATGAGGTTGCCCTGGTTGGAGGTGTGGAGGTCCTGGAGCTTGCTTACATGGGCTTGATTCCCAAATCAGGCACTGGCCTGCAAAGTGGCCTCGGCCAAGTCACTTCACTGCTTTGTGCTTTGTTCCCCTGACTGCGAAATGGGGATGATAACCAGCTCGGCTGATGACAAGTGTGAAAGGAGAAATAAGTGTTCTCATTTGACGTTTGTCAGGATGCAGGACGCTGACCTAGATCTGCACAATCAAACTGCATATAAGCTACATAGTGTAGTTTCATAGGACAGCATCTACGCAGATTTAGCCTGGCTGGCAACTCCCTGCCATCCATAAAGGTTACAAACATCAATATAAGGCAAACAGACTGTCTGATGCTCACTATTTAAAAGGGAAGATGTATGACTTCTCAGGCAGCAAATTCCCTGGAAGAATAAAAGGAAACTTGTAAGGTCCGGGTCTGTTGGTGGTGGCTTAATTTACATTCATCACAGGGTTGTAACGGATGGTTTTTCTCCTTTGGTACCATTTAAGTGTCTTGCACTATGTCGGCTTAAGGTCATTGCAGTAGACACTTGAAATACTGACACATGTGTAAAGTCCAATAAACTTTAAAGTCATTTGTCCTTAAAATCCTGTTAGGTCCTGTGTTCCCATAGAACAGCTTGACTCCTGCCCTGGCTCAGCTCAGAGTAACTTGTGTGTGTCTTGTGTGGGGTGTTACAGACTTCTTTTACTCGTTTGATTTCACCTCTGCTCTTTTGCCCTTCTTCCTTCTCTGTTCCAGGTTAACAGGACTCTTCCCAGTCCCCTGCACAGGGATAAGGGATCTTATAGGGGCCTTTTATAAGGCCCCCCTCCCTCTGAGGGCACTGGCAGTAGCGCTGCTGCTGCCGTCTCTGCGTTGTGCAGGCCAGTCCTCTGACTGCTGACATCTAACTTCTCCAGGAGGGGGATGAAATCCAAGTGGCAGGGCAGGCACCTTTGAGGATATAGCTCCTAACTGTTCCCACAGAGCTTGAAGAAAAAGATTTGACGGATTTACAGAGGAAAATGGCTGAGAAGGGATTGATAAACACACAGAGAGATCTAACTAGTGTGTCCCATCACTCTGAATAGCTGATCATAGCGAAAGTGCTTCGGGGCAGTGTCGGGAAGAATTTGTTGATGTGAACTCGTGTCTCCCTGAGAGAATCATGCTGTTTCGGGGAAGGGACCATCCAGAGAAGGTTGTCGTGAGGAAGAATGAAACAACAGTGGGGTGGGCGTCTGTGTCAGGAGGAGTTGGCGAGATGATCACCAGCGCTTTCTGAAGGCAGAGCTGTGAGGATGCCAGCTAGGACTTGATAGCTGAGCTTCCTTGCAGCAACAACGTCAACGCGAACTTCGTCCCCCTCGGTGCAAGCATTTGCATCGATAAGCTCTCACTGCCAGCTGGGATCGCAGGCATGAGAAATTCCATGCTCTGGTTGGGAATCTCCTATAGCTCCCATGCTTAGGGCTACCCGAAGGTGACCATCTGCACAACCATCAGCAGTGTGAACAGGCTTCACTGATCACATCTGAACTATTGTAAACTACTTCATGTAGTCCCTTCGGTGCCGGCTGTCGCTCAGGGAAGGAGAGCAAATGTGCTTTCTTCAGTAACCTCTTCAAAGGTCAATCTGCTGTTCTCATAAGTAGTCAGAAAGGCTTGGGCAACTCTTGCTTGAAGATCTCAGGGTAATGTCCCTTGCAATGTATTAATAGTTTAAGAAGGCTCGTGTATCGCAAACACCTGGTGTTTGAGAACTTGATGGGCTCAAGTGGGGAGTCAGTGTGAAGCCAGAGTGCGGGCATCTGAGTGGGAGGTGCATTGGGTGTACCCTGCCTAAGTGTGCAAATGGGCAGAACGACAGTAAATGTTCCCTAAAAATGCTGCTTCGGCTTGTTACAGTTCATATAAACCATTGGATGCATCGCTGGGCAACAATCTTTCTTAGAATTGATCCAGGAGGAGAATTTTGACCAAAATGTTTGTGTGTAAAGTTGTGAAGTCTTCCCTTATCTGGAAAACACCTCTGTCAAGGCAGTTGTGTCATATTTTTTTTAACGTTTCACCTTGATTGAGATGTTTTCTTGAGCACGTAGTGGGTTGAAAACATATGTGTTGGTGTTCTGTTGTTATGAAGTTGTGTTTTCCAGCATGGCACAGTCTTTAGAGGGAGGCTTCAAAGATTTTATTAGTAGATATTGTATGCCTACTGTTTGTTTTTTTTCTGGTATTTAAGCTTTGCATTCAACTGTTTCACATGAGAGTAATTATCAGAGTTAATATTTTCTGGTTGTCAGTAAGGGAAAAGATCCAAAGTTGCCACGCTAGTGGAAACATCCAGACAAATATTTTTATCGTGCCTTGATGCTCAAAACCAGAAAAAAGATATCTAAGTGCAAGAGAAAATAAGATATACTAAGACTTGGAAACTTTAAGTGTGGATAGTTTACCTTTGCTTCAGTAGGAGAGAGGTGTCCAGCTCTTTGCAAGCTTTCCCCGAAAACCCAGCTGAATTGAGCAGAACACAGGATTGCCGGTGATATTTGCGTGCGTCGAAGAAATGCTCTCATTTTCGAACAGTTTCCACAAATAGGGTGGCAGGTAACATGGTCACTGCACCCCGGAGCTTTGGAAGGGCGAAGCGAGTCCGTCCCTTGTAACGATGTTTTCAAAAGCTTTTGTAAACAAGATGTGTGCATGTGTGTCTCTTACACTTTAAGCAAGGCTAACAAATTGAGATGAGCCGCAGCAGCCCTGTGAAGGCTGGGTCTGCATACACAAGGGCCTGAGTTGATTTATCTTGATGTTTGGTTGAATTCTTCGCATTTTGGATCCCTTCTGTAACCTTTTCACCTCGTTCTTTTTTAAGGTGGCTGCCTGGCTGTTACAATTTATCATGAACGCATCTCACTTCACTTTTGGCTCCTCTGACGGAAGGAACAGCCGGTCTCCGGGAGGTCAAAGACATTATTTTCCCCTCATCTTTCTCAGTTTCCAGCACATATTTGTCACTTTGAAAAAGCATGAATTCAGGATTTGATGCACTTTAATTGATTTCACCCTCAACAAGTCCAACTGTCCATCAACCTTTTCCTTTTTCTTTCGTCTCCCCCTTCCCCTTCTTTATTTCTTTCCCTCTGTCCCTTTGCTTTGAGAGTGAGTGATGTTTTCACCCGCCTGCACGTTGAAGCTGTTGCTCAGCCCATGACCCTATCAAGGCTCACTGTCACTAGCCATTTCTCTCGTTTAACTTATCCTCCCAGCTCAACTTTGGATGCTGAGTAAGAATGAAGCCGCCTTATAGGAATACTGGTCTTGTACTATCTTAGCGATGTGCTCCTTGTCAAAGTAAAAGTGACTGCTGATAGCTGGCTAAACTTGGCTGATGGTCCATTTATTTTGTGACAACTATGCAGAATTGGAAACATGTAGGAATTAATAATTAGTTGTTGATATACTGGCATTGGTATTTAAAACCATTTGCAGCAGAGATGAATGTACTGTTTCTTCTTTCCTCCTCGAAGGATGTATCTACTCAGCGATGTATATACATCCAGTGTTGCATGGTTGTAAATTCAGTTGTGTAAAATGGCCTTGGCACCTCATAAAATGAGATGCCACCACGCTGTCTCTTGCTTGTTTAGTGAATTCGTATGGCGCAAGTGGAAATATGGAGTAAATGGAGTACGTGGGTGTGTAACAACTTGGCCTTTGCACAGAAGTCCTTTCAGTGTGTCTGGGAAGCCAGGGGTGGCTTAATAGTGGAAGTTGAAAGAGAGATTCGTAGGTGTTCCTCTGAATGCTGTCATTACATCCTAGTTGGTATCAGGACATGGGCTGGGGAGCAGGCTCCTGTTTATGACGGAGCCGAGAGATGTAAAGTTCTCTGCACTTTTCTAAGGTATTCACCAGAACTCAGCAGAGACAATGGCATTCCTTGGACTGATGTGCACTTGCTGAAGATCTCCAGCACTCGGGATGAGCAGAATTGATTCATGACGCTTTATGTGAGTGTTTTCAGCAGGGTAACTAAGATCCCCGGGGCTCTTGCTGGAATCTCTTCTGGGCTTCAGCGGGAGCCGGGCGGGCGGCGGGGCTGCTGTCCATGGTGCTGGGTGGCCGCCGGTGCGGGCCCGGGGATCCTGCGGGGGGTGGCCCGGGCTCGGGGGCCTGAAGAAAGATGGGGCTCCCTCGCCCCCTGGCTTGTGCAAAACAACCCGAGTCCCTTCTGCAAATCGAGTTCGGTATTTGCCAGTATGCGTGGATAGGGGAGGGACTGATCTTTACGGAGGTATAAAGACTAGTGGGCCTCATACTAACCCTTTCCTTCCATCATTCACTGCTGAGAGGGTTGTTGTAGCTTTGTGAAGACCCTTCTTGTCCAGTGAGACTGGACTGTCATATACTAGATGATCTTCTGAATGTTACCTGAATCTTTGAAGGAGAAAATCCTGGACTATTGTTATCAGTAACGGGTGGGATTCCTCACGAGCAAGCCTAATTCTGAGTTTAGATATTTCTAGCACAGGGATTCTTGCTCGAAATGGTAGTTTGAGGCAAAGCTTTCCCTTTTGCAGGCTATAGATTAATTTGATCCCCGTATCAGCTGGAATTTTTTGTCATGTGATAGTGATGATTTATTTTTCTCACTAGGCTTCTCAGAAAACCACAGCAACTTTCTGGTGGCCAGAGCTATGATGTGAGCTAAACAAAGTGTTCTGTGGTTATGTGAATTGACGTTAGTAGCCCCTTAACAATATTGGGGAACCCAGGGTTCAGAATAAAATATATTAATAATATGACATTAGAATGTTTCAAAGGACATAGAAGCACTTCATTTCTTGTGGGTACTATCCATTCCCCTTAAATTCAGTGCTATGCCTGGGGCAAGAACCCACAGAAAAAGCTGAACTCTGAAAAGAGTCCATTGAACTACTGCAGGCGCTATACTGAACAGGAAGAACAGATAACCTAGTGAGATGAGGTGAACTGCTGGTTTACTGCACTCTGAAGAGTGACATGAGGTTTCACGTGTGTGTTGGGAAACCAGAGAGCTTGAGGATTTGTCTGCCAGTCTCCATTGAAAAAAAAAAAAAAAAAGGTTTTACACCTGTACAAGACCTCCTCTAGAAGTGGTTCTGCTGAAGAAGAAGCTGGAGACCTTTCTCCTCATCTATAAAATCATCACTTTTACTATGGTTAGAAAGGTTTGGGGAGGAAGTTGAGATCTTTTCCAGTCATTGTACTACAGCATTCTCATCTCTCCTCTAGCAGGAGGTAGAGTACTCCTTTACCTCCTCTGGTAAAGGAGATCTTGTGATTCTGTTGATCAATAGGATGGGGAAAATGTACCAAGAGTGGTATGTAGGACCGGTCACGATCCCCCCTTTGTCTTTTGTGCAGCTATGGCCGGCCAGGCAGTGCTACCTGGAACTTATTGGACCAGCCAAACCCTGTGTCTGTGCACAGCGCAAGGAGTAATGAAAGTTTTGTCCTCAGATCAGATCTGTGTTGCCATCATGCAGAATTGCATGTGATATTGGGTGGCTGCAGAGCTGGGCTGAGAAGATGGGGAGAGCTGACCCAGCGGCAGATTTTTTATACTTCACTTGTGGGACCTTCAAAAAGATTTTAATGGTGGGTTTTATTTGTGTTAGGAAGGTTCTGTTGGTGGGGGGCCGCAGGTGTGGAAGGACTATCATTTGCTGGAAACAAGAATTTATAATTTCGGAGAATCACAGTGGTGACTAAGATTTCTGCTTGGTTTTACCTTCAAATACTGGCATACAATTTAGCCAAATTATTAAGTATCTCGCAGGCCTTTAGTGTCATTTAGCAGCCCATGCATTGAGCCTTTCAGTCTTGTGAGTAAAGTGTATTTCATTCACAAACACCTACAACTAATTGGTATCTCATTTTGTGGTGTGCTTTGAATGTTATCAGTCTTTGCCGTCTTGGAGATAAGGAAACTGCGGCACTGAGAAATGAAGCAACTTGTTCAAATCTGTAGCTGTAGCAGTTTCAGGGTTAGCAATCCAGGCCCACACACCATAATGCCTACTTTGTGTGCCTGGTTTAGGTGTTGTGGTCCAAGGGGATGACATGGGGCTGCCCAGGCACTTTGTAGAGTTAAATGGGAGCTGGTGCCTCCAGGGGCATCCTGGTGTCCTCTGTGCTGAGCTGGGAACCTGGTGAGAGTGTATTAGCTGGTTTGGCCCCAGGAACTGTGGATGGCTCTCTGGATCTGGCCTGTAGCAGAATGTGAGATGGTGTCTGTAGCTCAGCTACCTAGAGGAGCTTCTGCACAGGTACGGGGGAGAGTATTGCAGCCTGAAATACGTGTTCGTGAGATTTGAGTCCCTTCTGCATTAGGCAAGATTTGAGAGTAAATGCTCTGGGTGTTTGGACAGTGTCATAGTTGAGGTACCTGATGAGGTGATCTGAGTCCTGCTGCAAGTTTCCCAAGAATCCCTCTGCATGCTGGAGTCTTGGAGATTTTAACCATTTTTGGTGTTTCCTTCCATTGTACCATACAGACATGAAGCATCACTTGATGCTGACCAGCTCCGCGCTCTCCAACAGAGAAGCTTTCCTTTCCCCAGCCCAAATCCGGAAGACAATGTGATGTGAATGTACCAAAGGGACTTCAGGGGAGGCTACACAAGCCATGGTTTGGCAAAGATGTGGAAGTGTTCACACCACCTGTTTTTAATAGATAGTCAAATAGAGAGAGGGAGATGGGAAGAGATCATGAAAAGGAGATGCAGAACAATTGCATTAGGCACTTGATAATTTCAGTCTGAAGAGCTCTGAATTCCCCTCTGAAATCTTCTCTTGGGAGTCTTAGTTCTTAAGTTAAATGACTAATTAGAGTGTGTTCACACCACAAATCAGCCCAGTAAGGCAAACTCGTAAGAGCTAATGCTGCTCCCAGTGGAAACTGAGTATCTCAGGAGCATTTGCCTTCCTGGGAATCTGTGCTGTTACCAGGACATTGGAGAATTTATTAGGGGGAAAAAGCAAAGGAAAATCCTTCCCCACGAGACAGGGCCTGTATCAGTCCCTCTCTCAAGCCAGTTTCTTTGACTTGTGCTTTCTATGCTCCAACGTCTTGTTTAGTGGGAGAAAAAATGTGAAACTAAGTGCCCCAAGCTGAGAGGAGATGTATGTCACCCAGCGGGACCCTGACCTTCCTTGTAGGTAACAAATTGGATGGCAAGTAGGCTGAAGATGCCGGATGAGGAAGGAGGGAGGGGGACGGCTTGAAAGGGGGTTAAAGTTACAAAGCCAGCATCTGTTCCTGAGGGTACGGGCTGCGGTGCTCTGCCATTCCCCGCAGTAAACAGGGCTGGCTACTGGCAGGCACAGGGGAATGGCCTTGGGACCACCAGAGGACAAAGGTAGGATCAGGCACAGTGGGTGTTTCCGAGAGGCTGTAGGAATATGTGTAAATCCGTAGAATAGATTCTGAGGTGGTGGTTGTGGAGGGGTGTAAGGTAGAGAACAATTCCTTAAGAAGGAGGAATGAAATGTTAATCTGTGGGGTTTTTGCCAATGTACAAAACCTGGGTTTGGTTTTCTTATCTCAGAGCCCCCACAGTAATTAGTCATCTCTGAGTAATGGAGAGAAGCGTGGCCATTATTCATCTCTTTCCCAGTTACTAAAAGTCTCTCCTCTGGTAATTTCCTATGTTCATATCCTCTTCGATCGGTCTCTGACTTCAGCCTTCCTTGCTGTTCAGCACCATGAGCCACTGCAAAAAAAATCAGGACTGGCAGCCTTGAGTCCTTTGGAGAGATGTTGTTGGGCCCCAGCTTCCATGGAGGAACAAGAAAGCCTGGGCAACGGCATCTCTCCTGCATTCAGCTGTGAGACTTTGCCCCAAATGCCTTCTGTCATCTCAGCAGACCCCATCCTTTTTGCTTTAATTGATTCTGTCTGGCTTTAATTTGATGTGAGAATAGACCTCCCACCGTGAGCGCTCAAGAGTCTGTTTTGTGCAAGGGGAGTTGGAAGCTGGGTGTAGCTGCCATCAGAGGCAGGGTTATTTTATTGTAATAGGGAGACAAGGGCGGTCTGGGGAGGACCACTGAATTCTGTAAACCTGTTAACGTTTGAGATAAGCCTTTTAGCTTCCATACTGGTTTTGTGGGGAGTGCTTGTACAACAACTTGAAAGCAAAGAACTGTAATAATGATTTTTCGTTACAGCCATGCGTAGGGGCTCCTGAAGACGTCTGGAGCCTTGCTGTGTTGGCTCCACGCAAGCGTGCAGTGGGCAACACTCCAGGGGAACTGACCACCTGAGTGGGCAAGTAGGGGATTCGGAGGCAAGGAGGAGGGAATAGATAGCTTGTGGTCACCTAACTGCACCATGGCAGAGCTGAGAATAAATAGGGAAGCTGAAAAGCAAACCTTCATTGTGAGTCTGGTCAGCCAAAGTCTAAACAGTTGTTGAGTTTGTTTTATCAAATCAAAATATTTTGGTTCAGTGGTGTGTTGACTCGAGTCAGTGTTTGTCCAGGCTGACAGAGTGTTGTAGAAACACTCAGGTTTGAGGGTGCTGTATCCCCTGTCACTGGGGGGGTCAGAATCTCCACTGTCTCTCCTAAGACATAGGAGAGGGATGTGTACCTTATTGTGGCAAGGGGAGGCTGGATGAGAGCAATCCTATTTCCGATGGCCTGGGTTTAGAGTCTTCAGATACTTTAAGGCCTCTTCAAAGCTGCTCTACGACCCTGTTCAATCTGATTAAGTGTGCTGCTGCTTGGACCACAAATAAGGGTTTTAAGTCAAATGGGAAGATTTTTGAGGGAAAAATAGATGAACAAGTATTCAGAGTTAATTATCTGCAAATTCCTGAAATGGCTTGAGTAATAAAATATAGATATGTATGCACTTATTCCTATCATACCATTAGCGGTCTGTGCTTCTGTGTCAGGTGGTAGTGTCCTGTGAAAGGTTGCAATGCATAGAAGTAAGAAGATATTTCAAAATACAAAAATTATTGCCGAACGTCACTGAAGGTCCAGGTCTTTGAAGTTATGATCTGGTTGAGGTGGTCTTCCAAAAGTACCTTGCCTAAAAACAGTGGGGGGGTGGTGAGGTTCTAAGCAGAAAACAAGTGAAAACGTTGAAGTTAGGCTAGAATAGGACCCTGTGTAGCTCCCAACCTCTCCCACATCTCTTCCAGTCACAATTCCTAGTGGTAGCTGAGACCTTATTCTACTATAGATTTGTTCCTATCTGATGGTTTTATTTACAATATGATTGAAATTGTAGACAAGAATACTATGTAGTTGCTTTTGCTTGAAATATTTCCTCCTTTCTTTCCCTGTATGAGAAATCTTCCAATTTTTTAACTTAGTTTTTAGCCATTCCACCTGATCCTTCAATATTTCCATATTTCAAGGAGATTTATCCAAATGGCATGTTTCCATGGCTGATATGCAGCAATAATGCAGGGTTAATACCTAATTAGTTCCCAGGGACATTGAGCTTTTCATGGATATTCAGTAACAAAAGCAACAACAAACAAGCTGAATTCCTAGGTCTTAATTCATCGTGGAGGAGGAAATAGGAACCTAAAAATGCAGGAATTATTCAGAGCAGTATGAAAGCGTAGTCCTTTCTCTCATGAAGCTCAGAGGATGCTATAGCAGCTGACAGGGAAAATATAACCTCTTCCTCCCCTCCTTCCCTCCCTCCCTTCCTTCGGGGGGACTGTATATGTGTCTGTATTTGCAGCCCTGACATCTCCAAACAGGAAAATTCCCAATTCTGCAACACGCTTTAAATAGCTCCCCTCCCTGCCACAACCCCTAGTCAACCCGACCCCGTTTTTTTTGACATTCAGCCATACCTGATCAGTTGTATCCTGAGCAGCTGGATGTGATCAGAGCTGGCCTTCCACCTCGCAGGATGGCGAGCATATGGGTCCGCGGGCTCCAGCCATTACGTTCCTGAGCACTGAGCTTGTCTGCCTGTGGCTACAGAGGGTTTTTTCCCCCCCTCTCAAGCAATCGCAAATAAACCTTTCTGATAAGTAACAGGAAAACAAACAGGCCCTTTGGCTCTGTAGGCAGTGAGAAGGAGGGGGGGGGGGAGGGAAATAAACCCAATAACAAAATCTTTGCTGTGTTTAGGCAGCACACAGAGCGCTTCAGAGTGCCTTCAGGAAGGAGGAACAGTCTCTGCCCTCAGCCAGAGACAGAGCTTTTCTTGGGGCAGAAATGGCTCGTTTCAGGGTGATTAGCCCTCAGTGCTGTACAGCCAGGCCCTGGTGTGGGAGCTCCAGGGGATGGAGAAGGTTTGACTCGGAGGAGAACAGCCCTGGAGATGATCTAGACCAAGAAATGGAGACTTTGAGCTGACCGATACGGGCAGTTTGGTATTAGCCTTGAAGTTGTAGGGGGTTGAAGGCTGAAAATGGCTGTTGTGAAGCCCCCGGCAGAAAGGGAAGGGCAGGGAGGATGATACTGTGCAAGAGTTCAGGGCAGTCACAGGAAGAGGCTGCGGACAATCCCAAACAGCCTCTTTGTGTCCCTTGCCATCTCCAAAAAGGGTCTTTGGCTTCTGGAAGAAGCCATAGGAGGCCTCTGGCCCTTTGTATGTGGAGGAAGCCAAGCGGAGCATAACGGACCAAAGTAAAACCCCATGTCTTGGGGTTCACTGTAGCACTTGGAGAGCTGAGGAGGGGTCCCTGAGTGCCCCCCCACCTTAGTGTGACCTGAGCTCTGGTCACTGTGGAAAGCTTGGGCCAACAAAAGAGGTTTTTTCAAAGAATGTGTTAGAGAAGTGGTAGGTCTTACCTTCCTCGAATTTTCCTGTCCTGTGTGCCAAGGAAATAAGGCTTCAGCTTTCCCAGACAAGCCTGGCTTCCCAAAACTATGTAGCTCAGGTAACAGCAGTTAGAGGTGCGCACCAGGGCATCCAGATGGGAGCTGGCACTGTCCTAGAATTACAGTCTAAACCTAAGGATAGGGAAAAAAATCCTTCATTTTGCCCTCTGAACCCTGTCAGTGCAACAGAGAGGCTATCCCTGTCCCATGTGCATATGGTGCTTGAACACCCTAGTGCTGCAAGAGACCTTTACGCATGCAGACTCAGGGGGAAATGCTTGCTCTGAGTTGTTCAAGAAACACATGATGGAAAGCTGTTGGATTTTGCTGCTGCTACCACCACAGAAACATGTTGCCATGCAAGTGATAAAATAAAAAGCTGCCTGTTAACACCTTTTAGGACAGGAGTCTGCATTCCAGGTAGATGTGTGGTTTCTCAGAGGGTTTAGCCTCTTGAGTGCACTCCCAGCTGGTAACAACCTCTTTCCCTAAGTCAATAAATGATGGACTTTTTCAACTTGGAAGTCAGACCCATGAGGAGCCTTTGAAACCTTTGCCTTGGCAGATATGGCCAAGGCTATCGTCCTGGCACGTCTACAGTGAACTCGGACGCTGTCTTGAAAGGCTGCCAGCATCTGCAACGCGTCCGTGCTGAAATGCTGAACCCACATGAAGGGCCCTGTGGACCTGTCACCTCGGCCTTCTCCTGGCTGAAAGGAGCCAGAGCACTAACATCACCACGAAGTTACGACAGATGGTACCAGGTACAAGTTGTGTCGCTGCCAACGCATCTTCTCTGAGGGCTTCAGTGGGAATCGCTCCTATGGAGTGATGTAGTTCTGTGGCCCTAAACACTTGAACTGTGGAGAGGAGTAGGAAATTCATGTGGGAAATTCATTCCGAGAGGGGAAAATGAGAGCATAAGCCATGGGATCAGCACCAAGGGGGCCAAACATTGCTGTCAGTTACTTCCCAAGCAGCTCCATTGAAGCAAACAGCATTAATTGTAGATTTATGCCAGCATTTCCAAGAGTCGCTCTTGGGCCAGAGCCAGGTCTGGTAGAGAATTAATCTTACTGGAAAACTCCCTCTTGTTCGTTGCTTGGTCTGCAGCGCTCGCACATGCACACAAACAAATCTCGGTGACCCTCCGACAACCCAGTTAGCTAGCAGGGAATTAAAGGATGTGAAACCCTAGCTTCCCTTCAGCACAGCCCTGCATCTGCTGCGGCCCGTTCGGAAGGCAGGACTAGCCACCTGCTAGTTGTTTTGCTCGAAGAGAAAATGTCTATTGGACACATAGGAAACAACTAATCCAGTCCCCTGGGAGGGGACAAGCCATTTGTCGTTCCCACAGTCTCCAGCACAGGTAGTCAGCACCTTCCAGGACTTGGGGCACTGTGGCTTTTCTCTGGTTGTTTTTCCACCTGGCAGTAGTTCTGCATTTTACTTTTATCTGATGGTGGTATTGCTCAGACATTGAGATTTGGACAGAGAAAGGACAGAGAAAAATAGTGTGCCCTATTCCCATGCATGCATCCCTTCTTCTCAGCTTAAAAATTAATAGAGAAAGCCAGGTATTGCATGTGCTGGATGCACATCTCCTTTACGTGTGCACACATGCTTTCTGATGGTACACTTGTGCAGTTCAAGACCTTACAGAAACATGGATCTTCTCTAGTTACTTCTTCTTTATCTCTGCGCCTTATGGATGGGTGAGTGACATCCTCTCACCGCTACTTCCATAGTGTCACTGCACTCAGTATACCACTGAAGTGTGATTTATTTGGGGTTTTATTTGGGTTTGGGGTGGGTTTTTTGATCCAAATTGGCCAGTGCACTGGGAGTGCTGCAGATGCTTCCCTAGAGTCCAGCAGAAGGGATAGGTTTAGTGGTCTGGAGCAGCGGGCTGGGAATGCTTCCCTTCCTTGGGAACAGCAGGCTCAGCTCTGCAGTCCACTCAGCTTTTCCCCCTTCTCAGGGCAATAAATAGAATAACATGCAGTTTACTGCCTGCTCACAAGTTTCAAATGAAAGAGGTAAAGGGGGTGAAAAAAAAAAGAAAACCCCGAGGCCGGTCACTCAGTGGGTGCAAATCAGTGTGCCTTGCCTTGCCTTGCTTACACCAGCTGTAGCGCTGGCCCCAAGGTTTTTGTGTTCACATTATCCTGGGGCTCATATTGCAAGAATGCAGGGTTGACCAGATGTGTTTGCTACAGAACCCCCTCCCCTCCTTAACTGAGGGGGTACCAGCTGCCACTCCTGCCCTCTGAGCAGCCTGGGCTTCCCTGGTGCTCTCTGCGAGCAGCTCGGAAGGTGCTTCGGGGTCCTTGGGAATGGCTCCCAGCACATAAATACTATCCCTCTTCCAGGACACAACAGTAAGAGGGGTAAGAGCAGCTGAGGAAGTTTTCCCTCTTGGAAGTGATGTTCATCTCCTCCCCCAACCCAGCATATGGAATTCTGGATCACATTTCTCTCTCTTGCCAATAAATATTGCAGATTTATTGCTCTATACCTGGTGGGTAGTAAATTGCATTCCACCTCTGTTATAAGGCTCTTTGCTATGACACAGTCTTGCAGCTCCATTAAACCTTAATTACAGCAACACTTCATTGGGTTGCTGCGATGGTCTGAGTGCCATTGCAGTAGGGAGGATGTATGGCCAAAACAGGCTGACGCAGAGAGGCTTTGTTTTGTTTTGTTTCCTCCCTTTTTAAGGATTATGGAGAGTCGAGCCCAGCAAGGGGAATAGATGGAGACTCAGCCTCTTGCGCGCTCTCTCTGCTCATTTTCCCCAACAGCTGGCTTCACCTGCCACGGCCCCGGCAGCTCTTCTGCTCCCTGAGGAAGTGCTCGGCAAACAGTGTTCAAAGTTGCCTGTCTTAAATGGCTTTATTTGCATTTGTTCTTCGGAGATGCATTCAAGATTCAGCGTTATGTCTGGGTTTGGTAGCGCGAGGAGTTGCGGGGTTTAGTCAAATAGAATACGAGGGGCAAAGCAGGGCTTGGATTTCTATTGAGTGTAGCGAGATGAATTTTAAGATCAATTTCACTGGTGTGCGGCCAGCCCAAGCTCATCCTTCCGTAGGCAGATTGCTGCTGTGTCAGCTTGAAGGCACCCTTTCTGGTGCCATCCCTGCCAGCTTGTCACTGTCCTTCCCTCCAGCCTGCGAGAGGGGATGAGGCTTCGCTGCAGCAACCGCTGGCTGCTGTAGCAGCTCCTTGCAGGTCCATGTCATCTGATGTTTCCACCAGGCTTCTCTACTGCCTGGGGACACGCTGAGGCCATGGCCATGGTGGGGAGAGCTGGGAGGTCCTGGTGCCTGTGGACGTTGGATGGTGGATAGATGGTTCTCATTTCCACTCTCCAGCCAGACGTGGAGGAAGCACAGCTTAGAGGTCCAGGAGAAGGCTGTCTAGTGCCTGTGCTCCCTCCGGACCGAGAGTGTTCTGCTTGGCCTTATGGCTGTTTTGGAGACCACTCCTGGTCTAGGATGAGTCCCCCAGCCCCTCGTGCAGACTTGTTTCAGTTGTAGTATGTATTGTACAGACGTCCCTCCTTAGGTCGATGTGCAGGTCTTTCTGCGTTATGATGAGCTAACCAGAGAGTGCTAATGGCTACACCAGCCACTTGAATTCCTTGCTCTGCTTCATAGGTGAGCTCTGTGTCGTCAGATCTGCCCGGGAGGAGGACCGTTTCGTTCCCAGTTTGGAAATTATTTGCCTGCTATGTCATACTGGTGCAATACCAAGTATGGTGTAGCTATGACAGTAACAAAACTGCTGTAGATTATCCTCAGGATTATCTTCTATTAACATAATGCCCACGCTTCAGTAATGATTCTGACTGTTGTGGTGACTTCATGTAATGCTCATCATCCTTCTAAGTCCACTTGTACGTGTGAGGATGTTTGTTTGACTGTATTTTACCACATCTATAACTTTATCTAGTCAAACATCCATATAGTGTGTACTTGGATATCCACAGGTATTTGTAGACCTGGGCAGCACAGAAATCTACACCGCTGTTATTGCAAAAAGCTGCTACTAAAACCTTTACAGAAATTCAGTTGCTGAACTCTTTAACGAATAACTAACACATGGGAAATACTTTTCTTTGGAGAGCCTGTTATAGAGCCTTGTTTGTCCTCATTCTCCCCTCTTGCAGCAACCTTGAGATGTCAGACGTAGGAAATGTGGCCACAGCTGTTTATGCACTTAGAGGGTTTTTTCCAAGGCCACATCCTTCTATTCTCCTGTAGATTACTTGAAAAGATGCTGCAGGGACTCCAGAACGCCAAGGTCTATGTGCCATGTGCAGGTGTTGCCAGGAGATTGACATTTTAAACATTTGAAAACTATCAGAGAACTAATTTGGTGGTGGATTATTCCCCCCCCCCCCCCCCCTCTTTCCTTCCCTCTTGAACTGCATATTCGGAGACTCTTGCTGTAGATTGATATTCCTGACACAGCTGCGTTATTCAAGCAATACTCAAACATGATAGCGTGTATCAGGAGGAAGATGGGTACCTTGTCATGTGCTGCAGGGAAAAGCAAACAGTGTTCAGCTTCTCTGGAACCTGGACTGGGATAAATTGTCACTCGCCAAAGCCCTGCCCAGTCCTTGACTTATCCTCCTCTATGGGATAGTTAAGTCATCCCACCCCTAAGTGGTTCAGAAAATGCCGCTCTACCGGTTTCTTCTAAGAAAATGTCATCGCTTTGATGAAAACTGATTATTTTTCTATGTGCAAATGGAGACGTTTTCAGATATTCTTGTTTTAAATAACATGAGAGGGAAATAATGCCAGAGGTCTGCCTGTAGTAGTTGCAAACCAAAGGAGTTTATTCTTTCTCGGTGGGGGGGAAAAAAATTTTAATTTTTAAAATGCAGTTTATATTTAGACAAATTAAAGATGTGTAAAATTAAATGGGAATGTTTTGAAGGGGCTGAAAATAAATATTTTGATTAACTCAAATGAATTTAAAAATAAATCATGGGGAAAATGAAATGTTGGTGGGGTTTTTTTGGTCCTCATTTGAAATGAAAAATAATTTGCAATCTTGACACTTTTCATGGAATGAAAAGTCCATTTGCTGATTAAGGCCCGGATTCATCCTGGCTAATTTCAGGCACTATTGAACTGCTTAGTGCCAAAGGGCACTTTAATCCACCTGAGATTTAAATTGCCCTCTGGAGGTACCTATTTCTTTCACTGATAAGACAGCGGCAACGTGACTTCTCATACGTGCGCCTGAGATAACCACCTGAAGTTGGTTGGCATGCAACAGGGTACAGTGCTCTCCCTCTCCTCAACTGGCCTCTCTACTTGCTGCTTTTGTGTTCGTATGCCCTTCCATCTCTCCCCAAAAAGTTGGAAGAGTTGGGTTTGGGTTGGGTTTTGGGTTGTTTTTTTTTTTTTTCTTGAAGGGAGGAGATTTCCACTAAAATATAGGAGTTTATCTACTTGTTTCCTGTTGGTGGAAAATATTCTGGAGGACCAGCAGGGTCATATCCTATGAGAAGCAAAGAAACAAGATTTGTAGTTAAGATTGAGGGGATCTTTGGGCAGTTTGTTCATTCTCTTTTAATTACCATGTACCATGACTTTCAGTTCTCACATCTGGTTGGCAGAAGGCAGGTCCTCTTCAACAGCTCCTCCACAATCTGCTGAACACTCGACTCCATCTTTAGCACTCCTTGACCCAGAACAAAAGTGAAAATATTTGGCATGCCAGAAAAGGTTAACAAATAAAGTGGTGCATGGCCTTCTCCTCCCCATGACATCACTTCGATGCGAAGAGAACAGTCGTCTTTGGGTCACACCTGACGGTCTGGTGACAGCAAAGGGACACATCTGCTACAAGTCATTTCCCACGGTGATGTTGCCTGGCTGAGTTTTCCACTCTCCTCCAGGATGAGGAGGTAGTGTCCGGAGGTCAGATCTGGCCCACCTTATGCCACAGTCCCAGCCGATGTCATCTTGACATATTTGTAAGGGCTGTGGTCATCTGTCCAGCCAGCCAGATGGGTTTGCTTTAGGTAGCTGGACATTTGGGAAGTATTATTTCTTCTAAATACGTAGCCTGTACTGTTCTTATTTTGGACTCATAAAACATAATGAGATATGGGTCAACATTTAAGTCCTGTGGAAAATTACATCCTGGAAGACTTTGTGGAGCCGAAGGCTTAGCTGGTATTAACTCTAATTATACTCCATCACACTGTACAGCAGCAACTGTGGCCTTTGACTAAGACCCTGTTCTCCTTGCTAGAAAGCCCACCCTTACTACGGGCAGTGGGATACATGTTGGGACACCAGCCCGCACCAGTGAGCACCGTTCCTCCTCTGCTGTGTCTTGGTGGCGATGGAACATCTCCCTGCATCAAGCTCCTTGTCCGCGGTGGAGCATGTTATTAAAGTTTCCAGCAACTTTTGCAAACTCCTTGCAGCAGCTCCTTGGCAAAGCCCGTAGGATACGTCTGAGTGCTTTGGGCTGAGTATCGCAAGCAAGCGTGTGCTTTTTGGAGGCGAGCAGGCAGCAGAGGAGGGTGGGGGAAGGAGATTAAAATACAGTTGTTGGCTGATATGAAAAAAAAAAAACAAACCTTAAATAAACCACAAATTACCAAAAAAAAAAAATCCTGTGAGAAAGAAAGAAAGTAACAAGTCTGTGGAGGATGGATGTTTGGAACTGTTCAGCCTAATGCATGCCAGATTCCTTCTCTCTTCTCTCCCCCCCGCCCCCTCCTGCTGCCTTCCCCTTACCAAATGCTGTCTGCTAAACTTCTGAAACACCCTTTGCCTTTTTGACCCTTCAACTCATCTTGAACTTAGGAAAAATTGGGGGGGCGGGAAGGAATAGTTGCCTATATAGTGCATGTGGCTGCGCCGGGGCGGGGGGGTGTGAGCAGGGGGGGCTGACACCAGTTTGTGTGGTTGATGGTCCCCTGAAAACAATTTGTATCCTGTTAATAGAATTAGTAAATATTTGTAGCTCACTTTGAAGCCTGTGTCCCCCGGGGTATGTATGGGGAGGGGGGCGCAGAGAAATTAAAGAGACAAGTTACTGATTTAGTCATCCCGTCCCCTTCCCCCAGCCTCTCTCTTTCATTTTCTACCTCCTTTATGAAGACACTAAACAGACAAATTGGGGGTTTGAAAGGAGGGTTGTGCTGCGGAAGTGATGGGGGGGTGGTACATGGGGCGCAGGGGGTGGAGGAGCAGGCCTGATATCTGCTCATGCAAAAGCCATTCGCATCTAATGAACCCAGTTGGGAGCCAAGTTCCTGAGAGGTGGCAGGGCCCGGCCAGGTGCCCGGGGTGGTGGCAGGGACCTTTGGCAGGATGCTGGCCTATGGCACCTGGGGCTGAGCTGGGGGGTGGCTGGGGGTTTGGCTCCTGTGACTGCTTTTGGGGTCTTTCAGCTCCGTCACACCCCAAGTTGACCGTAAGGGAAGATACGTATGTATACGCCTAATCTCACTTCTTCAAATCCCTCCTTCCTCTTCCCAGCGCAGTATTATAAACTGTTAAAGGACAAAGGAAGAAGAAAGTGAACTCGGATCGGAAAACTGAGTCATGTAGGGCTGAGATGTTTCATTTCCCGTCATTATTTCTGATTCGCTTCTCTACAGAACCGCACAGATGCACAGGCTGAGGTTAGATCACCTGCAAGTTTTTAGGTGGTGGCCATGTTCCAGCTCTTTGCCTCCAACAGCTGGCAGTCGAAGCACACGCGAGTGATGAGGGCCACCCAAAAGGAGGATCAAGTATGAAACGGTGGAAATTCAAAGAGCTGTTAGCATCTCTGGGCATGGCACTATTACTTGGGAGTGATTTTGACGGGCGTTGGGGAGGGAGTTTGAGTTACGTTACTTTTAAGTGCAGAAGGAGCCCGCATTGTGCCATTGTTTAGAGAAACGTGCTCTCATTGACTTGCCAAGCCTACCCAAGTCCTCTGAGCACGTATTGCTCTTAACAAAACAGCTTCTTACAGGTGAAGTGTCTCCTAAAAATGTAGGTCTGAAGTAAGCTTTTGCCTTATACATAGACTATAAACAAACTGTTGGGTGGGGGTGAACTTAGGAAGGGGCATCACATTTCCTGGAAACCATTGGGGCTGGGTTAGAAGCACTGAGCTCGTGCAATAGGCGTTGCCGTGCTCCAGATGGAGTAGAATCTGATAACCTGGATCTTCTTGATGCTTTTCCAAATTAAACCGGTTGGACTTGAATGCCCGTATTTTGTGGGTTCGGTGTTTGCAATATTAATGCTTTCTACGAAGCCGTAGTAACCCTGGCTGAGGAGGAGAGCGTGGAGCTCTGCTTCAGCCCTGCAAGCATGAGGGTGGGCAGCGCTCTGGGCTTTGGTGGGAGAAGGGTGCAGCTGTGCTGCTGTTGGAGGGTCAGCCTGTGCTGGAGAGGAGAGGCAGAGAGGTGTAGATATGAGCCAGTTAGAAAATTAACTGGCCATCATGCAGCCTTGCTGCATACCCTGTAGAGTGAGTTTGTTCCTTGGAAACAGAGCAAGAAGCAATCTGAACTGGTGGTGCGGCTGCCTGCTGGGTGAGACCAGGCCAAGGTGGCATCTCATGCGGCTGATAACAAGGGGGAGGTTTGGGAGTGCCTCCCAAAGTCTGGCTTGTGGGGTTGGAAATTCGCCTTCTGATTTTTTTGGGGGGGTTTGTGGAGAGCAGTGAAGAAAACTCAGGTGGCTAATTTCTGTCTTGAGGTAAAGAAAGAGCGAGGCAGGCTCTGTAATTGTTGAATATTGGGTTGTCTCTGTGCCAGGAACGTTTAATGGGATTCACAGGCTCCACTTCTCTAGTGGTAGGCAGCTAAGTGTCACCCAGTCAATGTCAGAGACCCCAAGTGCCACCGGAGGGAGGCAGGTGGCTCTGGGGGGCTGTTTCTCTGCGTGTCTCTTGAGTTGCCCGTTTCTCTTCATGAGCCACCAAGTCGACCAGGGTTACCAGCTCAAATACATCATCTAAGTTAGGATAGATGAATCAGTTTTTCAGCTGAGATTTCGGTGTCTTGGAATACTCCAACCCGGATAAAGTAGTTTCATTCGTTCATATTTGGTTGGCATTCAAAGTTTGTTCACCCAAAGAATGAAAACCTTTATAGAGGCCCTGACCTTCAGTTGAAACATAAGTCTACATAAGAAAATAAACCATAAATTATTTTAAGCTTTTGAATTTTCCTTTCTTGAGAACAGGTTTAGAAAGAGAGAAACAACTGTAAAAAAAAAAAATCTCTTAACTATTGTTGGTTTTTTGTTTTTTTTTTTTTTGTGAAAAGGCAACAGAAATGTTCACAAGTCTTTACAAAAGAAAACTTTAGGGCAAATAGTTGCAAAACACATTCAGTATGCTTCAACCAGCTGGATTTTCTGGCAGCTCCAGTGAAATCTAAACAAGGAAAATGATTGTCTTTTTTTGTTGTGTTTTGCAATAATTTTTTTTTTTATCCAGACTGGACAGTACAAAGCACATCCTCTGTGGGAAGGTGTCGCAGGCTGCAGATGAGATAAAGTTCCCTGTGATTATATGGAGTGTTTCTCAATTGAGAGTCAGCACATGTGGAGGTCCGAGCCTTTTAACGCGCACAGACAGGGAAAAGGGAGGAAGTGGAGTCCATTAAGGAGAATAGTAAAACCAGGAGTCAAGTAATGAATGAGCGACTGATCCAGTAACGTCATGTGAGCACCTTTCACTCCCACTCGTTGCAGGAGGTATTCGACAGTTTTGCAGGGCTGAGCCCCAGATCCTGTGAGCAAGGGCCTCTTTTGCAATTCTATATGTCTGCTCTACCTTTTCCAGACATGCATCTCTGGTTTTATTAAGCGCACGGCTTGCTGTGGTCCTTAAGTTCCCAGCAGCTCTTTCCACTCCCATTCCCACCCAGAGCTGAGAGACCTATTACCAGGTAATGATGTGTCAAGCAATAGGCAAGGTACGGGAAAATCACCGAAGGAAAATGCTGATGTAGTGGTGGAGGCATCTATTTTTATTTTCTGTTCTCCTTCGTGACCTGGTTTTCTGTACCCAAAGCCTTTAACGTGCTGATGGTTCTCTTTAGATGAAGGGGTGGGTTTGGGGACTGAGGGAATGGCAGCTGGTCTTGTCTAAAAAGCGTCGTAACTTTTCTCCTGTCCTAAGGTGAATTATGGTTTCAAATCCCCAGACTTGGAAAAGTTGCTTTGGAGAAGTGAGTTTTAACCTCCCTTGGGTCTATATATGACAGAAACAGTTGAGTTGCCTGTAGTTTTGTGTTTATCTGAAAACCGTGGTGAAAGCTGGTGGTGCTTTGAACTGACCTTGCCAAGGTCCAGGCCAACATAAGATGACTTTTCTAAATTCCTTAGGGAGCTGGCTTCAGTCCTAGCAGAATGACCAGGACTGGAAGCATCTGAAATTGTGGTGTTGTAGAAAGTCCTAAACCTGCTCTGTTGATGATCTCGCTGTGGAGCATCATACATCTGCAGGCCGGGCACTGTCTGTGGGCCAGAGCCCGACTGGAGGCTGCACCTTCTGATAGTCCCGATCTCAGCCTAAACCAAGGGTAAATCTTGCCCAGATTCTTGCTTCATCATGTACCATTTTAACGGTTTCCCCATATGTTAAATATTTTCTCAGTAAGTGGGAAATCCAGTGTTTCTAGTGAACTTGATATTTAATAAAGCAGTTTTGAAATGATTTCTGGATAGCAGAGTCTGCAAATGTTCAGAAACTACTTTTTTTACATCTAGTGCTCAGCGTTGTGTTCTGAGATTCCCTGCAAAGACTCGAGCCCAGATTGTAAAATGTACTTTGAAATCTAATTTCCATCAATTCCAATGTGGAAGAGATTAAAATGTGAAACTCCACAAGGAGAAAGATTTTTTCTCGGTAACAAAACAAATTCCAGTGTGAGCTGGTGACAGATTTTATCCAAAATATTTTAAAAGCTGTCATTTCAGATTGTTCCTGCTCTACAAGGTTTGAAATGCTCTAGAAGCTAGATCCGTTTTTAACCTCTTTAGCAAACTAGTTTTACAAATCAGCCACTGTATCTTTGATTACAGCAAACTTTGCTGGCTGAAAACAGCGGCTGTGGTAAGGAGGAAAAAATGAATTCTTGGTTTGCAAACAATTTTGGTAAGGTCAGTAAAGATATTTGTAAATTATTCCAGAAGAATCCAGCAGACTTTGGAAAATGCCGACAGTAAAGAAAAATTCTGGCTAAAAATTTTGTTTTTGAAAAAGAAAAAAGGCTGGTTTCAACATAAAACACTTCTCGTGCCAAGAATTTAAGCCAGCTGTCATTGTCTTTTGTATCCATAAACAAATGCTTTGGTCTCCCTAACAAATCTCAAATGAGTTAAAGGAGAATGGGAAAAGTAAGGGCCGTCTGTCTGCAGTGCATATGCCATCCAGCAGCCAGCGAGGCTGACGCGGATTTGGGGCTGTTCCTGTGAAATCCTTAGCGTGTACGAGGAGCTGCCGAAGGCTCGATGCCTGCTCCTCTGGGGAGCAGAAGTCAAACCCCCCACGTCAGCTCCAGGAGGAGAGGAGATGCAGCTTGGCCATGGGTGCGTTATTTATACAGACTGTACGTGGTGCCCACAATGTGTCTTCCAGGATGAAGCGCGTACACACCCCTGTAAAAAGAAAGAGTGTTAGAGAAAAAAATCCAATATACGGAACCTGCAGGGTACCGTGAATTTTAACCGACTGCATCAGCTCATACGTCTTGTGCGTGTGGCCCTTCTCGTCAGAGCGGGGCAAGAAAAAGCAATTAACAGTGATACTTCTCATGGCTCTTGAAAAGAACCTTCTGAAACAAAGTCACCTGGACTGGGGGGAACCCACTGGGCTGGCAGGGGTCGGACCGTACCTGACCACTGATTTGCTTTTCTGTAGCTGAGCTGTGGCACTCGCTGGGGAGGAGACCAGGCACTGCGATGTGTAAGCAGAGCTTTTTAACATCTTGTTGGAACTTCTCAACAGCTGGAAACCAGGAGAGGTTTGCTCCTCCATCTCTTTGGTCCTGGTTTCTTCCCCCCCCTTTTTTTTTTTCTCCTCTTTCAAAGTCCAAACCCCAACTCGTGGTATCCCTGGAACATCAGGGACGGTATCCCCCCATATCCTCTGTCTTGCAATGTGCTGAGAGCAAAACCCTGGAAATGTGGATGAGGGTTTTGAGTGGTGCTTCCACAGCTCGCGTGCTCCTCTGGCCTGCGCTGCCCAGGTACAGATGGCGACATCAGATTATTCTGGCTGATAGATTTGTGGAGAATCCTGCAAACTGGTTATCACTGGGGCTGTGCATCACCTGGGATAAGGTATTCTTTATTTCTGTGATTATAGTTAGGGATTTTAGCTGAAGTCGTTCAGGCTGTTTGAACCTCTTGTGAGGACTGAAGTTGTGCAGAAAACAAGTTTCTGTGTGAGATTTCTCAGAAGTTTTCCATCCCCTTTCTGCCAGCATTTCAAAGGTAATAATTGTCTTTGGGATAATTTTGGGTGCTCTCATCTAATTAATAGCCTGAACTCAGAGAAAGGAAGAGTTTTTCAAAAAGAAATTGTTTACTGAGCACATTAAGCCTGAATTGCTGTGATTTTCTGTAGGATTCTCTGGTGGCTGCTAAGAGTTTGGGTTTTCCTTCTTTTGGACCACTATGGGAACTCTTTTCCACCTGGCTTCCTTGTAGTATGATGCTTGTAGGGACTATGTAACTCAGGTCTTTCTTAGTATTTCAACTAACTAAAGATCTGTGGCTCGAAGATGGTGAGGTAACTGTGGGCGGACAGGCTCTGATCACACCAGCCGTGTCTCCGTAGGAATTCAGGCAAAAAAAAAAAAAAGAGCTTACATCATTTCTGAGTCTTCTGCCTCTGTTTAGCTTCAAGTTGTTGGTGAAGGTTAAACAGAGATGTTCGCCAGATGGTTCATCTTCCCAAGTATCTCTCCTTTCATAAGGGTATTTGTTTCTTTCGCTCTGTCTTCCGTGTTCAATTTTGGAGTATTTAATCAATAGGAACTGATTTCATTTCTTTTACTCTGAATGTATCCCCGTGACTCTGTCTGGGTCCAGGGAATCATTGGACATACCTGCCAGAGTGACATCTGACTCATAGACCAAGTTAGTTTCTGAATGGAGAGTCTGCCAGCTGTGTACAACGTACATATGTTAAACACTGATGTAAACAGTAGACTCTGCCCTTCTCTTTGGAGTCAGGCTCAAGGTCAGGAGAACATGAGGTGCTCAGCTGCACTTCATTCACAGCACGACAGATCTGCCAGAGGTGTTGTCTTCAAGTCACTGGGGATGCACTTGCAGTTGTGTAGGCTCTCAGCATGGGCCGGCTGTCCTGCTCGGCACATCCCTCGGCACAGAAACCCTGTGGACCTCTCTCCTGCCATGCCCAAGAGCCGATAAAACATCTGCCTTTGTGCTGAGAAGATGCCGCTAACGCACGCGACAGTGTCACTGGGTTTAAGGATCGAAGCTGGGCAGAAACACGGGGTGGAGTGAAAAAACCTCCCGGTGTAATTAATCCAGTCATATTACTGCAGCTTTCGGCTTTGTTTTTTTTCTAAAGCTGGCCTGGCCTGCAAAACCCAGGTCTCAATTAATACTATTATCCTGGGGATGACATTTCCTCAGTCTGTCGTCGGTTATTTTTTAATTCTCTAATTTGTTCTAATATGCGCATTGCCTGCACATCAAGTCAGCCATGAAGACGCTGCATTTCCAGGTTCCTTCCTCTCCATCCTCCCAAAGAAATTAAAGCAAGGAGGCTGCGGGACCACAAGTGCAGGAAATAGAATTAGGGAACATATTAATTGGGGCATCAAGTAGGATTTTGTTCCAGGCGGTTTCCTTCCGTGAGCCACTTTGATGCTTCCCCTTCGCAGCTCTGTTTCTCATTAAAAGTATCCCTTAATGGCAAATGTTGTTTATGCATGTTGCAATTATGTCATGCTGTAACCCCTATGCTGGCAGGCTTGGCTGATTGGCGGCGAGGAGGAGGAGGAGGAGGTCAGTTGTGGGGAGGAAGAGGGGGGGAGGATGTGGGGTAGGGAGAGGTAAACAACAGACAAATAGTTTCAGCCTGGCGGTGGAAGGCGCTGGCTGCTCCCGAGCCCTGGGTGCGCTCAGCCGGGCCGGGCGCCGGCGCGAGAGCCAGGGCTTGTCGCTCCTCTTCACAGTCGGGTTTTATTCTTTCTGCTATTTACTGGCTTTGGGGTTTGCGGCGCTGCCAGAAAAATGGCCGGGTAATATTAAAGCTCTGCTTTTCCAAGCGAAACCTGGGTTCCCTTTTGCTGTTTTAGCTACTGTTTGATTTAAGAGAAGTAGGATTTTGGTGTGGTTTGTGGGCTTTTCGAGGAAGGGAGGGGGGTGCCCATACTTCGTCGTCACACTTTTCACTGTCCTCCATGGCTCTTGAGCATCTTGTCCCGGCTGTGGCTGCAAACCTTCGACGGGGATCTTCTTCAAGGCCCCAAGATTTGCTCTGATCTTTTCAGCCCCGTTGCCTTCAGTGAGGCTGCTCCTTAGGTGGCTTTTGCCAGCACTAATTCAAGGCTGTGAGAATAGCTCATTTGTGGGAGGGTATTTGTTTTTCCATCCAGGCAGCCAAAACCTCCAGCTTCCCCTCTCCCTCGCTCGCGGACCGGGAGTGCAGAGGGTTCACTCTGCCCTTGATCTCCCACCTCGTGCGATCAGCTCAAGACAAACCTGATGGTGAGCTTAACTTTTTCCTCCCGTTTTCTGATCGCTCCTACTGTAAAATACATTTGCCCCCGTGTCCAGATCTCAAAAGCAAACAATTAACAGCCGTAATGAAAGAAAACGGCTCGTGTATGCGGGGAGAGCAAGCCAAGCCGTGTCCATGCCCAAGCAAGTTCAGAAGCCAATACAAATACCGCTGCTGTGTTTTGGAAACTGTTGGCCTCTCTGGATTTTTGGGAGCCAACACACAGCGACTGAAGCCGATGGCGAAAGCAGTGAGCAGAAACCTCAAAGCTGTAAAAACCAGAATGTAAAACAAATCTAAGAGGGGGGAAAAAAAAAAAAACCACCACCCTCCCTCCTTCCTTCCGAGCTAATATCCTATCTGAAGTGACTGGAGCCTAAGCAGGCAAACAGGCCGAGGAAACCACAGGAGCTGGGGCTGACAGGGACGGAGCTGGTGAATGAGGGGAAGCAGACAAGTGTAGGAGTCACAGAGGAGAAGTCACTCGGTGCCTAGAGCCAGAGCTGCTGTGAAATGACTCATTTTCACTTTGCATATATGATATTTGCATGCAAAACACATTCTGCGAACCGTCACATGGGTATTCTGCTCATGGGTTTTGATCCGGGATGAAATTTCACCCTTTCCTCCAGCAAAGTCGTTTATCTTTCTTTCGGGGAGGAGGGAGGAAGTGGGAGGGAACTGCAGGGAGAGAGAAAGAAATTGTCCCTCAGGCATAAAATTCAGGGATTTATCCCTCAAAAGGGTCACTCGGTGGTTTCCTATCATAGGGACAGGAGTAGGAAATGGTGGTGAGAGCATGGTGGGGCAGAGGTGGGTCTTGGCTCTGCTGCCTCCACCCCACCACTAGACCGAGCTGGAGTGGTCCTGGTGCAGTCCATAGGCAGAGACTTGGAGCCTTTCAGAGAACCACAGAATGGTTTGGGTTGGAAGGGACCTTAAAGATCATTGGGTTCCAACCCCCCTGCCCTGGGCAGGGACACCTCCCACCAGACCAAGTTGCTCCAAGTCCCCCTCCAACCTGGCCTTGAATCCCTCCAGGGATGGGGCAGCCACAGCTTCTCTGGGCAACCTGGGCCAGGCTCTCACCACCCTCACAGCAAAGAATTTCTGCCTGAGATCTCATCTCAATCTCCCTTCTTTCAGTGTAAAACTGTTCCCCCTCATCCTGTTGCTACACTCCCTCAGAAAGAGCCCCTCCCCATCTCTCCTGTCTTTGTACCACTTTGATTTAAATCCTTATTCAGCTAAAAATCTCCTCTGGAATGAAGTAAAACTCCAGAATTAGACCCGTGATGTGTTCTGGGAGTCTTGAGGGGTCCAGAACTATCCCCCAACTGGGACAGAAGAGCTACTTTGCCTTTGATCTAGTCCCTGAGAAAGGTTTGCCGGGTTTTGCCTGGTCACACTTTACAGATAATTGTCTGGAGACCTGATGCTCTTCTCTAGATGAGGTTCCTTCCATGCTGGTGGGTTCTGTGTGAGGGCAGCGTTCCATACTGCCTGCTCAGGATGCTGCCTGTGCGTCCTCCTCTCTGACGACGGGAGGGAAATAAGCCTCTGAAGAAGTCAGAGGCTTAAAATGTTCTTGAAGGGATGAACCTAACTATCCGCCTGCCTAGTCCTGTCCCTGGGCTGAGCCTTTTGCCAGGAGATGCTGATCCCCCAGGTTTACTCTCGCAGCAGCCCTCACTTTGGCTGCTCTTTCCACGCCCCTCTTTTTCCTGTACCTCTTCGCTTTCTCTTTATCTGAGCCTTAACCCAGGGGTGGCTTGAAGGGTTTTACCCATTGAGGTAATCTTGGCAGGTGTGTCCTCTGGTGGTGTGGGGCTTTGTGCTGGCTCTCGCCGTACCCTCCCATCTGTGCAGAGCCCAGGAGGAAAATAACCCTTGGTAAAAGACCTTCACGGCAGTTCTGGTGTTGGACCCCGCTGTCCCTAATGGAGGAGCAGCCCTGGACCATAGGGGAGCTTTTCATGAGTATTTTGGTGTTGGACACTGCTCATGAGGACAGCCTGTGGAGTAGCATGTATTTAAGCCAGCTGGCTTTTAGGGAGCTTCTAGGTCGGTCCTGAAGACCTCTGTGAGAGCAAGTTTGCTGGTCAGTGTCTTGGACACTGCTGGGCCTGGCTTGGAGCAAAATAAACCCGAGACAATCATGGATTTTCAGCTTTTTGAGATGCTTTGTTGCATGTTAGTGCCTCTCCCTCTGCACTCCACGTGCAGAAGGAAGAAAGAGGTCTTACCAAAGGGACTCAGATCCTCAATTACAGACAGACCAGAGTGTAATAATACTAATAATTGCCAGGGTATGTGCCGGGCTGGGCTGGATGGCCGTTGGCTCTCATGGTTGGGCTGGGAATGACTGAAGAGGCTCATAGTTTGAGAAATAGTAAACTTAATTCTGCAATAAGTTGTCTTGGTGCTGTTCTTGGGCATTTTATTGCTCTGGGGTTTGGGCAGACCTCAGTGTCCCTGTAGGAACAAGTCTGCGACAGTCTCTATCAGCTTCCACTCCCTCCGTGCTGATGGGACGGAGTTTCCCAGGAGAAGGATTGCATCAATGCAGTCTATTAACCTTCTCCTGTCACTTTTTCTCTGCCATTGCTTGTTTCCAAAGCCTTACAATGCAGTATGTATCCTTATGGGAAGGGTAAACCTTTGATGCGCTGATGGTGTGGGCAAGTTAGCTGGGTTTGTGGTCACCTGCTCTTTGGCTTTCCAGGGCTCCCTGAGCAAAAGGAGCAAATCCAGAAGGCGGAGCCTGCTTTTCCTGATGGCAGGAGGTGTGCCATTCTCACCAGACCTCTGTCATGAGGGTTGATAGCCATTTAACTTTATTTAGTGCCTTACACATGCAAAGGAGTTTCTTTGGCATGGCTCCGCTGTGGTCCCCTGCGCTCAGGGGGGAGATCCTGCTGGATTTGGGAGAGGCACGGCGTGAATGTGGGCAACTTGCCACCATGAGCGTTGTGTTACACCGTCTGTGCTGTTGGGAGCCTTCTCCCTCTGCTTTGAGGGCAGGAGGGCTCTGTGTTGGTCACGGCAGGGGTTGCACCACGCTGAGGTGGATGCATTGTCTACAGAGGTCTATGCCAGGGCAGATGGTGGTACTAGGTGGTGATTTTTGGGTTTGGTCTTCAGGATACTTCTTGGTAGTGATTCAAGTGGAAGGTTCATCCGTGTAAGCCTGGTCCTGCACATCAGATGATGGGCATCTGAAGAAACTGTGAGGGTGGGTAAAGATCTGCCTTGAACTTACTGTCCACGTTCAGACCCTTTACCTGCGCAAAATAGTATCTCTGGGGAGTGTGGTACAGAACCCATATATGCATACATATATAGAATATAGAAGTGTCCAGTCACTCTTAGGGTATACCTGGAGTTTATATTGTGTGCAGACCCAAACTTTACTCAGGTCAAACTCGCTGTCTGTGTTCTAGGCACAGGCTACTCTCCAACCCAGAGGGGCGATGAGCTTTGGGGTACTCCAGCAAAGGGGAAAACCTTGAGACCAACCTTCCCCTTAGCCCCAATACCAGTTGCGTGGGCAGTGAAACAGGCTGTGCCCGTGCTGGGTGCTGCTCTTGCCATAAGGTTGCTGGTATTTCCTAATGACATAAACCAGTATGGCTAGAGTGGAGTATACCCAAGCACCTGAAGAAACATGGCAACGAATCACTGCAGTAGTCAAAAAGCCTTTGAAAGGACCTATTTTAGTGCCAAGGTAGAGGAAGGACATCCCAGCACAAGTACATCTCATAAACAGAGGTAGAACAACAGCCTCTGGCACCTTTCTCTGAGCCTGTGATTTTTACAAGGACTTTTTTTCCCGTGTTAGGTGATGTTGAATCCCAAGTTGGAGGGTTCCATGGGCAAAGGAGCGAGGCTGCAGTGTATCAGTTCATGTCTCCTCCTGTTTAAATACGATTTTCTCAGAAGCCTAAGTAAGGAAGGAGGGAGCATCACCTGATAAACAAGCTTAAATGAAGGCTATTTTGCTGGAAATATTTATACATCATTCCCGAAAAATACACAAAGCGTGTTGATAGTGTAGCGCAGAGTTCAGCTTGTGCAATCGGGAGTGTGTGTCTGTCTCTGTGCGTGTTTGTGAGATACATCCTTCCCTGAAAGTAAGTTTTGGAAGACAGCAGCCAGCAGGTGAATTCCCGTGTTAGAATCCCCTGAAATATCCCAATCCGACTGTGCTGAGCCACTGGTGTTATGGTTTGAGAAAACCCATAACAATTTATTGTCATTTAGACAATTATTCTATCACCCGATGACCCCTCCCCACCCGGAAAGGGGAATCACAAAGAAACAAAAGGGTTGAAATATGAATAGATTTAATAGACTAAGACTAAATAATTAACAATAATACTAAAGAACCAGTATTAATCCTGATACTGATATAAGATATACAGGAATTATACTCAGCCAATTCTATCGGTAGGAAGCTGTGCGCTCCCAGCAGGGGACAGCAAATGTGGGACATTGTGAGCACAATGGCTTTGGGAGGAAAGGAAGACCTCAGGGGTCCGGCACCGGGGCGAGGAGTTGTCTGGACCCGCCGCCATCAAGGGAGAGCGCGAGCTACGCAGCAAACTTTTCTAATTTATATTGAATATAATGTTCATGGTATGAAATAATCCCGTTGGTCGGCCTGGGTCAAATGCCCAGGCCTTGCTCCTCCTCATCCCTGCACCTGGCAAGGCTCGAAAACACTAAAACCTTGAATCCCACAGAGCCTGGCTGGCTATAAAGTAAATATTTTCATGAATTCAGACACTAGAGTCTTTTAAAAGTGCAATTTTCCCCAGCATTAGAAGAAAAGTTAGTCCCGTGTCTCTCAACCCAGGACAACTGGGAACAGCAGTGTTAAATCCCAGTGCTTGGGTACTTCTGCCATGGTTTCCTGGACGGAATTATATAGGCAGATGCATGGGGGGGTGGTGTAATAAATCTAACAAAGATGCCCTGGCTGTGGGCATGGATTGGCAGTGCAGCACGTGTTCTGGATCTGGCGTGTGCCAAAGGATGGATCTGCTGGATGGCACTGGGGTATTCCCGGATATCCGAGCGTCTGGTTAGCGCTGCTGCACAAACCAGTGCCCTGATACCTCTTTCTTTGCCGAGATTGATTTTAATCTCTGGCAAAATGAGGACATGCAAGGACATCTATGGTGTCGTGACCTTAATTACACTCCCGTGCCAGGGCTGGAGGAGTATCAGAAAGGGCAGGGCGAAGTCCCTCATTTGGTAGTAGAATTCTAATCAGAGAATCCCAGGCACCCCTGATGAGAGTGGTTGTTTTTTTTTTTTTGGCTTGTCCTTTTCGTTGTGCCATAACACCAGGGAGAAATGCTAAATATGCCGCTGTGAAATGATGCCGTGGTGATGCCTCGGGATGCTCGTGAGGAAATAACGCAGAGACAGCGCCGCTCCTCTGCGTCTGTGCCAGTTCCTTGGTCTTGGATGTAAAACTAATATGATTCAAAGAATTGGAACAGCAAATTGGTCTGAAATTAGCACAGTTGCAATCTGACTATTCCCAGCGAGCTGTGCAATTTTCTGCCTTTTCTTGCCATGCGTTGCTTTTCTCCCCTTCATCTCCATTGCCCCCACTTACATGTAGAGAACAACACGCTTCTCATTTTATATGCCCTCAAAATCACGTGTGTTCCCATGGTCTGCTAATAGACACCGAACTTCATTGTCCCTGCGGTGCTGGAAATCTCTTCAAATGAAAGATTTTCATACGAAAATTCCTCGGTAATTTAGTCTGCTTATGAAAAAAGTTAAAAAAAAAAAAAAGTGGAAATGCCTAAAGTCAACAAAACAGCTTACAACTTGGGTGGCCGAGGGGTAGCAGGCGGGGGTGCCACGGTAAAACAAACCTCAGCTTAATTACAGAAACCTCTCTCAAAGGGGTTTTCTTTTTCTTTTTTTTCCCCTCACACGCACGTACGTACACGCGTGCGCTTATCTCCTGCGAACGGGCTTTTCCTAAGGATGAGGGGAGCAGGGTTGGCGGTAACACGCCAGCCATTCTCCTTGCCACAAACCGTTCTGCTGACTCAGTCCTAGGAGTCCTGGCGTGAGCCGTGCCAAATCGCGCTCTGCTGTTGCTCTTGATTCGATCGCTGCTGAGTATTTGGGGGAAAAAAAACCCTCTATATTAAGGCACTTTTCTAGCAGGCTGCTGAGAATCTAACCCCCAGCTTTCTATCTATTGCTGCTTTTGCTTCCTTAAGCGCTCAGTGCACCTGCTTGCTGGGGGAAGGCACCTCGGTGAACGCTCCCTGCGTGAGCCTCCTCGGAGTAAAGCATCTGAGTCAACAGCATCACCCCGATCCCAACGTGTGGGCGGAACAAAAGAATCGCCCTTTGTTGCCGAACCTAAAAAATCCCGAAGCTTTCTTCGCCGCGTAATTTGTTGGTGTCAGCAGATTCTGGCTGTTTTACTGCCAGCAGTCGGGTTGAACTTCCTTGAAGTTGCAACATCGGGAGGGTTAATTATGTACAAAGCGCTGGCCAATGCTGAGGTCTGGCATGCAGGGATCCAGCTGTGCTGGAGAGATGATCCAGAGGTGATTGTCACGGCCAAGGTTTGCGTGTTCCTGGGGACTCTGGGCCGGTTGCGTTCCTGGTATGGGGTCAGTGGAGGCAGGGGAGAGGGGAGAGGCTTTCCTTTCTGCAAAATGTCCCGGTTCAAAGGAAATCACGTTAGTGTGTAGAGGATTAGCGTTCCCAGGAACAGAGCCGCAACCCTTCTGGGTTTAATCTGGTTCCTTTTCAAACTTTTCTAGGGTCGAAAATGCCATTTTCAGCCATTTTCTTTAAAAATAAATTTTAAAAAATAGAAGGCTTTGGGGAAAAAAAGCAAAATATGTTGAATTTGGTTTTTTTGTATGAACGGATGGTGACTTTAGAGCTGTAGGACTTCTTTAGTGTTAGTGAATAACTGGTGAATCGTGTTCAGCTGAGGTACGTGGGGATTTTTCTCTTGGGCATGGAGTGAACTTGGTGTTGAGGAGATGCTCCCTCGGGACTCCTGCAGTCGATTTACCGGGTCCTCCAAAGAGGGAAACAGTCTATTTTGCTCTTTCCACCCAACCTGTGGCGCTGCCAAGCCTCCATCCTCCCCCTTCCAGCAGCACTTAAAATACAGTTTGTGGATTTCCCAATATTTGTAACCTCGTCAGTCAGGGCTTATCTCCCCGATAAATAAAAAGGACACAAAGCACACACCGGCCTTATCGGAGAGCTAACAGAGCCCTCGCCTTGCCTCGCTGCGGGCGAAGACGTGGGAAGCGTTCTGTCAACAATTTAAACACTGCAATTAAAGTACGTATCGATTCCTTTTTCACTTGCACTGCTTTCACAGCAGTTTGCTGCCGATGCCGGTTTTGACACCCGGCTTGGCCAAGATGATGGTGTCGGTTCTTAAAGCATCAGATTTTCCTCTTTGGCTTCCTTTTCCCCGACACAGCCCGAGGTACCACCTCGCCCCCTGTGTTCAGCCTCTTCATTTCAAACGCTCTTCTCAATAGCTTTCCCTTCAAGGTCCTTTGCCCTAATGGCCGAATATTGCTTTCCTTTGCCTGGTGGAGAGCACTCTGATGTCCCCACTTTTTATTTTAATACGATTTTTACTTAATTATGACACAACTCGGTTACAACAGCAGCAGACCCGAGGATGCCTTAAATGCTTGGCTGTCCTTTGTCTGCCCTAGGTCAGATGTCAGAGCTGCCAAATGTCAGTGTTGCCAAACAGGGGAGGGGATGGGACTTAAACACAATTTCGAGCAATGTTTTTTTTCCCTTTTTTTTGGCAAATGAGCCATTTTCCTATATGCTGCAACACTGTCTGAGTCCTCTACCCACCTTTTTCCTTGATAGAAATGCCTGACAAGGGAAAGCATGGTTCTTTTGCGCTACCAGAGGGTGACTTTAAACAGTAGTAGAGTTTGACTCGGTTCCTGGCTTAGATGTGTGCGGTGTAACCGTCTTGTGTCTTCCTCACTCCGAAATGAATGGCTGTTTAATCTCCATCCCTTGAAGGGCGGGGGGGAGGGAAGTCAGGACGTCCTGGTCCCCCGAGATGGGCTTTTTAATTGCTGTAGCTTGACACTCCAACTTAGTGTCCTCATGGCCACTGATTGATTTCAATTAACATTCCCATGCTCCAGGCACTATAAATAACCCTTGTCTGGCCGGCTGCTTCTCCACTGCCAGCTCAACCTTTCTCCTTTAGCTGCTGCTGCTGCTCATCTTGCTTCTTGGCTTGGCCTCAGGCTCAGTCTATAATTCTTTCCAAACTTCCCTGTATAAAATAATCATGTACATGAAGTAAAACAGGAGTCTCATATACACACTTAATAACTCTTGTGTACTGTATGAGTGGGAATTCCACTTTATAACCCCCAGAGCTTTCAAATGGTTCTCATTTTCGGCAGCATTCCTCCTGCGAGATCTAAAACTTCCCATTTTATCCCAAGCCGTTTCTTTCCCTTTCAACCTTTTTATTTCTCCTCTAGATTTCGGGGGGGACAGATGGCTTCATCTTTCCTTGGGGCTGTGGTTTCAGCAGCGAGGTTTCCCTGGGAGCTGATAGCGCTGCTCTTGAGCTCTTAAGCCAAATGTCAGGGTTCTCTTCCCAATGCCACATTTTCCAAATTAAAGCTTTGGCTTGCTCGCGATTCAGAGCAAAAGGCTCCGAGTCGAGATTTAGACTAAACTGATAAGATAAGCTGACGGGGACCTAGAGCTAATATTCTACATGTGTTCGTCTGTCTGCCTACCTGCTATCTCTTTCCCGGTGAAAAAGAGAAGAAAGAATATCGCGTGTGTTCAGACACATAGTGTATGTGACGGATAGATAACATCTGTATGTATATGGACGCGGGAGTAAGACTGATAGGCAGAGAAGTAAGAGGTAGCAATCCACAGATTTGTTAAGGCCAGAAGGGACAGTTACATCAAAGGCATCTAGAACTGGAGGGTTTGAATTTGAGGGGGGTTTGTTATTCTGATGACATTTTGAAAGCCGAGGGGAAAATAGACACCTCTGATAAAATACACATGCATTTCTCTATTTTTCTGCCAGCTGGGGATATGGTTGAAGTTTCCCAATCTTGAATTTAAAAAAAAAAAAAAAAATATTGATGATTTGTCTCTGTTGTGCCTGGTGCTTTTTCTTTTTCTTTTTTTTTTCTACCCGGCAACACATCCAGTGGAAGATCTCGAAACGCCCTGACCCAACAGCGTTTAAATTAGGAAGGTTTGTATTGATTTGGGATTAGTCCACAAGTATGAAAGAATTAAAGGAGGTGATAGGCATTGCCCCAGGAAACCAAGAACCTCTTGCTTCAAAAATTCCCCATCCCTTTTAGAAAGGGGCAAACCAGAGTCTGGGGTGGAAGCAGAGGCAGGAGCTTGGAGCTTCTCCACCTGGTTGGGTATGGTTGGCAGGGGAGGCTTGCAACATCCGAGGAGGTGACAGTCCACAACATGCCACGCTGGTCATTGTGACTTTAATCTTCCCTCATGTGCCACGATCCCAGCTGCGTGCGGAGCCCATGTGCTCTGTGCATGTCATGCAGTTGCTGCTTACCAGTGCTAATTGAAACATCGTTTTCAATGGTACATTCTTTGGTGGTTTTGTTTTTGTTTTTTGTTTTTTTTTTTCCCCTTCTCCCTGCTTTCCACATTTGGAGCCTGGCCTCGGTCCCTCTGTTGAGTCCCTGGCTTTATTTGCTGAGCTCTGTGTCAGTGCCGTGTCTCCCTGCTGGTCGGTGCTTGGCCAAATGAAAGGATCGTGAAGTGGTAGAAATGTTGGGTGGTTGGAGCCCCTCCAGCATCTCACTCTCTGCCCTGAATGGGAGAACCTGAAAACTGGAGGCTCTAGTCCAGGTAGGGTCTCATCCGTGCTAAGTAGAGGCAAAGAATAATCTTCTTTGATCTGCTGGCCACGCTTTTTTGAATAAATGGTTTGTATGTGATGAGAAGGTGCTGCAACCCATGTTCATCAAGGCTGTTGCTCACCCTGCAGTTTGCAGGCTCTGCCGGTGCTTGAGGTGGTTCCAGGGTGTTGAGCTCTACCTGCTGTGATGTGGAATCCATGAACCAGCTCTCAATGCCAGCAGCTAAATTTTCCCATTGCCGGTAGGACCACCTGCCTGATCTGCTGGAGCTGTGGTGCCTACAGAGGTGCTTACAAAGGGCAGGACACTGCCCCATGTTCTTTACTAATATTCATTTTTTTACCTGTTCTTTGACAAACTCAATACTTCGGTACTAATATGTTCAGCCTCAGTACAATTGTGTTCGGTTTTGTAACTGGTGGTGGCCAGAATTAAACAAAAAATTAAACCCCCATACAAAATAGTTAAATATATTGGCAATTACAAAGAACTTGAGCAATGATCTAATTTGGAATGAAAGTTTGAAAACGTCCAAAGAGGAGTGAATTTTCTTTCGTGTCTGATACAGCGGCAATAATGTTAACATTTTAATCCCATTTAATGCTATTTTAATGCTTTTCAAGGAAAAAAAAAAAAGTACAAAGAAGGGGTCTTTTCAAAGAGAAGTAATATTTCTGAAAGTGTTGAAATTTGCCAATTTGATGGTTTGGGATTTAGCAGTAAATAAAAATATAAAGCCCTAAGTCAGCAATATCAATGTGCATTTGTGGTATGTTGTAGTCCTGAAAGACTCTTCTTTTTCCACAAAAAAAAAAAACAGTGCAAAAAAAATTCACATAGGTCTAATCACACGATCTCCCAAAGCTATTAGTGGACATGCTTATAGATAAACAAGAAACAAAACATCCTGAGACCAGTGGGAGAAATAAATAGATTTTCTGGAAGGGAGAGTGAGTGTGAGAGCGAGGGGAGTAACGGGGCAGATGTGTGCGAGTTCGAAAACTGTTTTTTGCATTACAGGATGTCATTTATTTAGTTTGAAAAAACATGTTTTTACAGCATTATTCTGTGCCTTTTGGAGTTCTCATGCGCTGGAAGCCAGCTCTGACTTCTGTGTCAATGGGCACTTGGGGACTCCGAGCCCTGAGTTATTTGACTGTCAAATGCTGTTACTAAGTCACTGGAAATCACTTCTCTTTTTTTTCTTTTTTTTTTCAACAAAATTAATTTGTTTTACTCCAAGATGCCCAGAGCAATCATTTATATTATAAAGCTTCAAGTGGCAGGAGGGCGTCTAAAAATAGCGCATTCCAAAAGCTCAGATACAGATATTGGAAGAGAGATTTTTCCCTTATTTATATTCTGCGTCGTTATTTAACCTGAAAAAAACCCAAATAGGTGAAATAGGTGGTGTACAGCTATACATACTATGATCTTGTCCTTTGTGTCAAATTAATCAATCGCAGAAACTGGGCCGGATCCTGCTGGGTTCTGTATGTTGCTGTGCTGGGCCAAAGTGGGAAGACTTGCCAGGCAAATTGCTGTTAAATAGGGATGGCAGCCTTTTATCTGTGACAGTACACTAGTTGCTCACCTCCCAGCTCGGGGGGTAAATGGTCTGGGTCTGCAGAAACATCTGTGCTGTGGGAATCTCCGAGAGGTCGCCCTGGGCTCCCTTTTTACCGGTGGTTGAAACTGGGTATATTCAGGGTGCCTGAATACATGCTGCAGCCTTACGCAGGTGTCTGACCCGGATCAGGTGGACTGTTCTTCTCTGGCACTATTTTTTTTTTGGTTTGTTTCTGATTATAAAGGGAAAAGTATCAGTATGGGCTGTTGGCATCTCCTCCTAGTGGAGGAGCACCCCGCCGTGGTTGCCCACAGCAGACCTTTGATGGGGTTTGTTTCTGAGGGCTCGTAATCCTGGTGTTTCTGCTGGAATTTGGAGGTGGGACGAGCTCCGACCTTAAACTGGAGCTCAGCCCCAGACCTCTGTTTCTGCTCGGCTTTGAGGGCTTGTCCCCCGTTCACTGGGATCTCTTCCCAAGCTCTTGGGAAACGTGGCCCAACCAGATTACAAGGAGGTGTGGAGATGTGTCTAAATCCCACCCGCCCTGGTTTTCCTTACATGAATGATGCCTGTTACCAAATTTACACAAATGTAGTTAAATAATTGAGCCTCTTCTACCACCTGGAATTCTCATTCAGAAGGAAAAGAATTTGACCTTTTGTCTCTTGTTCTGGACTTCCAGCATCCCAAGTCCTTCTTGGCCAAGCTTCGTTATGGCCATATAAAGCCATATCAAGAGGCTGACTAGACATTGCTCACTTCATGCCACGCTTCGTTTATAAGCCTGGATTACCATTTCTGTCCCGGACAGCTTGCCCTACCTTAAAATACTGGCAGTGTAGATGAGAGGAAAATCAGATTAACTGTTCCTTATAACAGGAGAGCTGAGACCCGATGCGAAGAGCGGCTTCCACTTACGGCAGAGGCTGCTGCCAAGCCAGCGGCTGAACACCAGCATCCTGCCACCACCTGTCATCTCGTCTCCCGTCCCTGCCACGGCTGCACCACCGACTCCTCCAGCCCATGTTTGGCTGGCATCGATAGTTGGGAACCCCCTGTAAAACCAGAGGTCTTAAAGGAAGTGTTTAACAAATGTTCGGCTGCAGCGGTGAGGCTGCTGTAAAAGTCTCTTGGTTGCATTTTGTGTTTGTCACTCACCTGCTTTAAGCTACATATACGTGGAGCTGTTGGAGTGAGTCCAGCAGAGGGCTGTGAGACCTTCGAGCCCCTTCCAGTCCCTAAAGGGGCTCCAGGAAAGCTGGGGAGGGACTCTTGATCAGGGAGGGGAGCCATAGGATGAGGGGGAACAGTTTTACACTGCAAGAGGGGAGACTGAAGTGAGATCTGGGGAAGAACTTCTTTGCTGTGAGGGTGGTGAGAGCCTGGCCCAGGTTGCCCAGAGAAGCTGTGGCTGCCCCATCCCTGGAGGGGTTCAAGGCCAGGTTGGAGGGGGCTTTGAGCAACCTGGTCTGGTGGGAGGTGTCCCTGGCCAGGGCAGGGGGGTGGGACTGGGTGGTCTTTAAGGTCCCTTCCAACCCGAACCATTCAGTGATACATATGACTTTCTGGGGAGTTGATTACTGTCTGCAGAACAAGGGAGCAGAGAACTTTCCCAGCTCATCTGCTGAATGGGGTCAGTGCTTTCTCCACAAGGTGCAACCTGCAGAGTGCGGTGGCCTTTCCTTTATTGTGGATGAGCTACTGCTATGGGAAGACCAGATCCAGCTGCTGAGGCTGCACTTGATCATCTCCAGTGGAGGGGAGTACCTGTGGCGATGGAGGGGGACTTCCAGCAAGTGCCTTGGTCGCCACGGTGGAGCTGGAGACCTGGCTGCCAGGGTCAGGTTGGGACCTTGGGATCGGTATGTGAACAGTGCGGTGAACTTTGTGAAATGTGGAGCGTTTTAAAGAAGTCCTTTTCTTGGTCTTACTTGATGCCAGCGTGAGTCACATCCCTTCTTCCAGACAAGGGGTCTGCAGCAGGAGGAAGAGAAGAAGGAAACTTGGGTGTAGTTAGAAAATACAAGTAAAGAGAATAAGAACATGTGGTGTTGGAGTGTGAAGAGTGACACCAGCCCACATTGCCCCCCTCTGTGTAGCGTTAACCCTTCCAACCCCAATGGGATGAGGAACTGAGGCAGACTCTGCTCTGTAGCCCGAGCTCATCGGTCTGGGCACAGGGCGAGCCACTTGGTTTCTAACGTCAGGGACTTTTCTTTGACTGAACCCAGGGAGGAAAGGTTTATACAGGTTATTGGACCATTTTGACCTTTTGCCTGCTTTATCAAAGGCCACAGAAAAGATTTTTGTGGTTTATTTTATGTGGGGCCAGAGACTGAGTGGCCATACATGTTTGTGGCTTTGATATAAGCCGAAGTCCTAACTGAAACAGTAAATTAAATTTTGACAGCTCAGGTACATATTGCTCTTCTCATTCAATAGCCAGCTGAGTGACTTTTCCATCTCCATCAGCTAGCCATTGGCAATGGGAGGTTTGAGTTTGGGAAGCCCTGATGCCGTGCCTGAGTAGGAGCTGCTGGGACGTGTGGTGGAGCAGACTTAGCAAGACTTTGCATGACTGGTCAAATGGGTACAGTCTGCAGAACACAGTAAAACTGCACTGATAAATTCCAAGTCAGAAAACCTTTCTAATGTGTTGTTGGTTCTACCTGGTGGGGGGAAAATCCTCTCTTGTGAGCTTTGGATGCCTTGGTGGTACCTCTCATGTGCCATGTGCAGCCCTGTTCTCCCAACGTCAAGACTAAGTAGGTGCAAAAATAATTTTTACCATTTCCATTTCATCCTCAAATTATAATTTTAACAGTGCACAAAGATTTCCCATTTCCCTTTGTATTACCTTTAAACTTCTATGACTATTCAGGCACCCAAAATATCCAGCAGACAGAGCTTTGAGTCAACCCATGTTTCTTGTGGCCCTCTTGCAGGGAAACTTATTTCATTCTCTTCATTCCCAGCTTCTCTCGAGTTATTTGTCATTACCTGTGAGCTTATTTCATCAGTCCCAGTTGATGTTAATTTAAAGTCTTTTGCAGGACTGGTGAGCCGTGCTGTATCTAGTCATCCTTCCATGTTTCTGGAGGTGGTCCTCATACTTATACAGCAGGTTTTTTTCATTTCTTCAGGAGTTTCCCCAACTCACTGTGTCACCCAGCTCTCCTCAAAATCCAAAGGCACGTAGACTGGAAACAAGGAGCATCTCTTCTTTTACTGACTGATATGTCCTTAATTTCCTGGGTTGGCCAGGAAATGTGATGGATCATATGAAGTGTGTTGTTATCGCAGGCCCTGTGTTTTTCCGCTTTTGTAGGATAACAGCTGTAAACGTCTTAGAGTCTCACTTTAATTCTCCCATACGATTGGGTGATTGCTTGGCTGGTCATACGAGATGAGTTACTGGGAATGTTTTGTAATGGGATGTGTTGCTGGTTTGGCCGACAGTGACTTGATGTGCTTGTCAGTGATGGAGATGCTTAGGGGCTGTAGCCATCGTTTCTGCCTGTGATGTGTGGTAAGGGGTTTGTTCTTGTGCTTGTTGTGTCTTCGGCTGCTTGTTTGTTGTGGTCATTGTGTTTTCGTGTTCTGATTTTTGGTTATCGTGTAGCCATGGAGACCACCACTGTGCTCTGCCTCCCGTTGTCGTGGCTTCCTGCAAACCAGTGTTTGTTGTGGGAGGTAATATGTGGTGGTGTTTTTCGGCTTGTTCCTTTGCTCTGGCTGCTTGATGTTTGCGTTGTAGCCATAGATTTCCGTGGTAAACCCTTTGAGCTTGGGGGAAAAAAAAAAAAAAGAGCAGACAAGCTTTCCCTTTCTAGTCATTTGTGAAACTCAAACATGATCTTGTTCAGCATGACCACGAAAACTTGGAGATCAAACTGAGTAAATTGAAAGTGTCCCACAACACAGAAATTCCCTTCTTCCGCCTTTCCACTCTTGTCTCTCCGCAACCAGATTCCTCCTGCCAATTCCAAGCAGGAGGGAGATCTGCCTGCTGCTACGAGGGCTGCTTGTGCTCCCACTGAGTGGGGTGGGACAGTAGTGATGGACCATCACCTGAGCAGAACTGTATCTTTGATAGTAGAAGGCTTCAGTCCCTAAAATGCAAATTCATGCTTTTGTCAGCCTTATGACTCCATAAATGCATTATTTTTATCATAGAAGAGTAAGGTCTGTGACAGGGAAATGGAGAGCAGGGGTTGGGGGCAGGGGGTATATGTTTATATCACTTTTTTCCATGCGAATAAAAATGTACTTTTTGAAAGGCTCCATTTTGGTGATTTGTCTACAAGCTCCATTCCACTCCTCTTGCTTCCCCCACTGCTCCTGTGCCAAACGTCTCCCTTTACCTGTACAGATTAACACTGGGGGGGGTCAGGGTTTTATGAACCCAGTGTTTTTCCCTAAAGATAAACCCCTTGGATAATCGGGGTGGGAAAACGTAGCTGCAAGGTACTTAAAGCGAGACCTTTGAAAGCTCCTTGTGAAAACTTTTCTCGAGTTTTTTCTTTTTTAACAGTTTGCAAGCCCCCTCTTCCCTCCCCCCGCCAATATGATCAACGACGCTGAAATTCAGACAGTTGTAATCAGCTCTAATAGGAGCAGAAAAGCCAAGTGCCACGCGTTATTATGCCTCAGCCCCTGTAGTGCCGGTATCCGGAACCTCGCTTGCGCTGGGATAACAGTAAACAGATGTGAGGGCAGTAGTTGCAATACTGAGTTACCCTTTAAAAATCCAGCTTGCCCCATGGATTTTTACAGTTCTTGTTAAGGCCCCTTCTTACCGAACGCCTTTTCTTTCTCTCTCTCTCTCTCTTTCCCTCTCCTTTTCTGCAAGGTTATTTTATTTTTTGCAGGATCAGCTCCCTGGGCTGATTCACCGTGTGGCTCCATAAATAGTTGGATTGGCATAATTGAGGGGTGAAGGGGATTTGGGAGTGAGTGGCTGGTGATGGAGAGAGGAGGGGGAGTGTGATGGGATAAGCCGGGCTTACCACCGAGAGAAATGTTTGTGGAACCACGGCTTTTCCACAAGGAGCCACAAGTCTATGGGAGAAGCAGAGAAATGCTACGACCACTGGAGGAGTGAAACTCCGCTCTCCGGGCCAGAGGCTGATATCATCGCTCAGAGAGTATTGTCTTTGGCTTTGACCTGGTGCAGACGAGCGTAGCCGTAGCTTAACACGCTGAGCCGCCGCTTTTCGATGGGAATAGGCACAAGAGTCCTGTCGAAGTCTGTAGGGTGACACTGCTCTATATATCCTTGATGTCAAGGCAGAGAACCCCGTTGGCTGCTTTGGTGCTGAGTTTAGGTCTAAAAGTTATGTTAAATACCTGCCTAAAGTGTTATGGAATTGGGACTTGACTCCAAAACTGAGCCTATTGACTTTGAAGAGGAATAACGGTTCTTGGCGGTGGTGGGATCAGTTCCTGAGTTCCCACAGATGGTTGGTCTGTTGGGTGCTTGTGCCAACAGAAGAAAGAGGGTAAAAAAGCAGTGCTGAGAGGAGGAGCGAGGGGTGGAAGCACAGATTTTAGGCTGGTTGTGAGATGGCACCCCAAGGATTTGGTTTCCCATGGTACCCATAGGCAGCTGCTCTGCCCTTGTGTCCCCCCGTCCACACACTCCTACTGCCTCCCTCGTGCTGTTCTCACTGCCACAGGGTGAGCTGCACAAATCGCCTAATTCCATGGAAAACTAACCCACCAGTGAAGAAGACAAAATTTCCTGATGGGTCAACTTGCTGATCCGATCCTTTCTGCACCTTCATCATCGCCAGATCTGACCTCGGGGACGGCAAGGGGACGTAGGCAGGGTATCGGGAGGGTGAGCAGGCAGTGGTGGGCTCTCCCCCAGCAGGGACGGGTTACGTGAGTGTGCTGTGAGAAAGGGGGGCGAGTCCGGCCTTTTCTAGTGACTTTTCCAGCCCAGCCATCAACCTGCCAACTCTTGGTTTCTGGCAACTTCAGTTCAACGTTGTCGTCGGCTCTGCCCACTTCTTTGCAGGCATCCCAAAATGTTGTAATTCGTAGGTGTAGTATTTTTAACCACGAACTTGGTGTCTCTGGACACACCGTGACCACAGAATAGCTTTCAACAGAGGGCTGTGCACAAAAATAAAGGATTTGTTTTGGCTCGTGAGTGCTATCGAGGGGCTTTCTCCCTGGAGATGGGGAGGGCCAGGGTTCCAGAGCTCACTCTCCCGTTCCCTCGACTGTGGGTCCGCAGGGAGAAGCCGGAGAGCTGGGGATGTGCGTGTGGATGTGGGCAGTGACGCATTACTAGGGCATGTGCAGAATTCCCCTGAATGACCACAGCGCTTTGCTGAACGACTATCAGAAGGTTTCTCACCCTTCCTCGAGGGAGGATGCTGTGCTTCCAAAAAAGACTCCCGACGGATGTAATGATATTCATCCGGTTCTGTTACAACCGTTGCTTTTCCTGTGGCTGTTTTGCTCCTCATTATCTCCCTGGGAAGAGGTTGTTCTCTTGAGCAACAATATGCCAAAGCCAGTTTGGTTTCTGCAGTGTCCATATTTAGTGGGACTGTTTCTTATTTAGAAGCAGCCTTTGCATGGGTGTGAAGATGCTCTGCGCCATGTGAGTGATGTTAAATGGGCTTTGCCCCCTGGTCTGTAGCTGGAGAAAATGTGTGAGAGATTTCCCTGTTGCTAATAAGCATTGTGTTTGCCTTCCTCTTTGGGGATGGGATAGATTCAGGGAAAGAAGGGGGGGAAGAAGAAGAAGAAAAAAAAAAAAAAAAAGAAGGCTTTCCAGTGGGACGTGAATGTTTCTGCCTGTGTTCCCACATTGTTCCCAGCCTTCTGCCGGAGTCCAGCTGCATGACACGGGCCTCCAAAATGTAAGCGAGATTCCCCGATGAATGAGGCACGCAATCTTAACTTGCTGCTTGCGTGGACGGGGCAACAGCCATCTTGTGGGTGGTGGAGCACGTTCGGTGGTGGAGAAGAGGGTGCTGAGGGCGGCGTGGCCTGAACCAGCAGCATGAGTTGGACCCTGAGCTTCTGCAGATGTTGGACCCAGACCCCGAGTGTGCTTGTAGAAAGGCTTTGACTTCTTGACAGCCCTTTGAGAAATATTTGCTCCTCTGTAGATAGCTAACGAGGGCCATCACGGGCAGAGGTACCCCAGTGCCCAAGGGTTTCTGGAGAGAAGACCAGGGGAGCACCAGGTTCCTGGGAGGTGGGAGCAGAGGAGCAGCCTCCAGCAGCAGCAGAGAGAGTCTTTGCTGCTAACGCTTCCAGGGAGGGAATTTGAGGAAATGCTTGGATAGGAATAAGTAGAGCTGGCAACAAATGTGCATTTCATTTTATGAACATTTCATGGTGAAACTTAAAACTTCCACAAAATTTGGGGGACTGGATAGCTCAGGGGATTAGTAATGGGATACAGAGCCTTTCATCTCACCAGTGCCTTTTCAACTGCAGCTCCAGTCAATACCAGCGACTGAAAGTTGTTACCATCTGATGGCTTATGTGTAATGAGTTGATGGTCTCACTCCATTTCCTGGTAGTCAGGTATCTGCGGCTGACGCACACAAACACACCATAAAGCCTGGCCGCTCGCCAGCCTCGTTGGCAGCCTCTGCCAACGACTGGATGAGTCCGGGAGTGAAATATCCCGTTTGCTCCTAGCTGGGAGCTTTATCAGGTAGTCTCCCGCCATGTGCAGCAGGTGAGAAACTTGTAAGGCGGGAAAGGCAGTTCAGAGCAGTGGTTTTATGTGGCCGTCTTCCATCTGTACCAAGGACTACAAGGAATAATGTTTTGTTGCAAGGACCTCCTCTTCGGATGCTCACCCCTCAGCAGAGCTGTGATGTACGTGAGGTTTATGTTTTGCCAACAAGGCGAAGGCATTAGGGCACAGGGCTTTCTGTTTAAAATAACGTCCCTGCTTTTCTCCCCCTCCCCGAGGCGGTTCTAAATGGAACCTGGGGCACATTTTACAAGCGTTTGTTTATTAATGCGTCTGTGATGTGACTCTAGCGCAGGGCTGCAGCAGCATCCCCTTTTCCAGCTGGGGAAACTGAGGTAGAGAGAAACCAAATGAAGGAACGGATATTCCAAGATAAAAAATTCAGGAGTTTGTGGGTGCTGGGCCAGTGCAAGGTCCGATAGTGGATTTAGACCATCGGTATACTCTCTGCTTCTCCCTCAGTTGGGACCTCTGCCCTTGCCCTTTCCATCATGGATCCGAAACCAGCCCCTCAGATGAAGCCTAAGGTGGGGGGTGTTCCTTGGGGGATGTGTTCTTTCACCACTTTGTGCTCTAGAGACCTCGTAGTTAGAACATAGTTTGGAACAAGGTGGCTCCTAATGAAGTTGTTCAAGTGTAGATTTTGTTGGTTGTGTTCGGAGTTGTGGTGAGGGGCAGTGATGGGATGAACTGGTTGCAAAAATGACTGAGCCGTGGGGCTGGTCCCGAGGCGAGACTCCCTGGCCACCGGGCAGCGATCCACGGAGGATGCCAGTCCCTGGATGGGACATGCAAGACCGAGCATCTCTCAGTACCCCCACCCCGGGGGGTTCTAACCCTCTTTCTGGCAGGAGGATCCCTGAGCCCTGCGAGGAACAGTTACCATCTGGTGTAAACTACCCACTGTGGGCATCGATGGACCAAGGCAGTGGTGGGATGAGGTTCCCTGTGCCACCCTGGCTTTTCCGCAATTATACAGAGCCAGGCACAAGCAGGCCATTAGTAAACAAACGATGTCAGCTCCCAGTGGCGTTATTTTTAAGCACTTTGTATATATTACTTGTCTGTATGTATCTCTGGACTGTTCTTTCTCCCCCTCCTACTGCCTCTCAATCACCCGCAGAGCTTTTTTTTTTTTTTTTTTTTTTTTCTTTTGGTTAAAACCAACATCTGTAGATTTGTTCTTAGCAAAAATAATAAAGCCATCCATCTCCTTCGGCCGGCCGTTCTGTCATGTAAGCTCAGGAAAACTGGCTCGGTCAAGGTTTACAGTAGCTGTCGCGGCCCGCAGTGGGAAAGGCACTTATCTGTAGAGGAGGGTTAGCAGTTCTCAAGAATGCATCCTTCCCTGGGACTGAGGGGGTGGCTTTTGTTTATCCTCTGGCACACAATGAAATGATGGGAAAACATGCTTGGATGCTCTGCAGCGTAAGGTGGGGCAGGGCAGCGGTTAAAAATGGAACGGAGCCTTTGATCCCCGGCCAGAGCAGATGACTCCCAGGGTTTGGGTTTTAGGGTGGACGTCATGTTCTTTCTCTCCGTCTCCGTGTACAGATCGAAGAGTTCCCCTCCTACCTAACGAGCAGAACAAAGCCTCCGAGGTGGGCTTGGGGGACGAGAGGGATGGCAAGTGAGGTCAGAAGGAAGGAGGGGGTTTTGGGAAGCCCCGCTGTCATGCCTGGCTCAGGGGGGGTGCTGGAGGAGGGGGTGTGAGCCCGAGCCTTCCCGACAAGGAGGGGAGCCCACAGCTGACAGCGGCGTGTGTCCCAGGATCTCAAAGCACCACAGCAGAGAGCACGCAGCTGAGCCTCTGGGCCACTGCCTTGGTGGGGGACGCTGGGGCCAAGCAGTGAGTCATGGCAGCGGCTGGGGCTTGTGACGATGTTTTTCCTGTTAATCTCCCCCATCATCTCCCCTAGAAAACACAGTGGAAACTCCATAATCCAGGAGATAGCCTGGGGCATACCACAACTCCAGAGGGTCCTCGCAGGAGGCCGCGAGTCCTCCCCAGAGTTCCCAGCAGCCAGACCAGGTAGTAAATAACCACACGAGTCCAAAAGATGGAAGGGGGAGTGATAGAAGTATTACGTGATTGTGCTTAGTCCTGCTCTCTCCCGGATCTGGAGCGGGACGCTCAAAAGACTCTGGAGTGCTGACTCCTTGGAGCCAGAGTATATCATCTGTTAAGTCTCTGGCACGACAGACTTGCTTTAGAGTGAGCAAATTAAAGGTCGTCTCTCAAAATCTGGTTAATGCCACATGCCAAAGTAGACAGAGAGAGAAACAGAGGGATGATAGATACTCAGATGTATAGGTCCATCTATGGCTCAAGGCATGTTTGTTTCTTACTTGGTTTTGTTTCCGTAGACGAGGTATATCGTTTTTATTATTTATAGTGTTGGGGGGGAGTAATCCTGTGTGTTTGAATTTATTTGCTGTGCTATGTGGCTGATTTGGAACACGTCCTGTTGTGGCTTTTTTGTTATTTCTTTTGCTAAGGAGCTCAGTGATCATTTGGCACTGAGTACAGGGGGAAAAAAATATCCCAAGATTTCATTTAACCGTTTACCTTTTCAGCACTTAACCACTGCGTACGTGTCGGAGGTAGCGAGGGACCCTGCGTGGCCTTGATTCAGCAGGTCTTCGGTGGACTTTAAGTCCATGCCGAAAGCTAAAAGTGCCTCGGTGGACACGGTGAGGATGGCTTGGGCCGAGGCTCCGGAGATGGAGCACAGCAGCTGTGGAGCAGCAGCACGGGAGCCTCCGCCAGCGCCGCGCGGGGAGCCGGGAGGGAAAGAGGATCCATTACATCGCAAGTTCCCTTTAAACTCGCTTCAGCGTTTTAACATGAATCATTCATTCCACTAGTGAGATGACTGAGGAGTCTGGGCAAAATACAAAAAAAAAAAAAAAAAAAAAGAGGAGCGCTGCAGAGGAACATCTAAAGGGATGCGGGTGGGGAATTGGACCCAAGGTCTTCTGCAGCTTGGAGCCATCCTTCATATATGCCTGAGCAGGGGTCTTGCTTTTCCCTCTTAATTAAGAAACTCAGGGTTCTGGACTGGTTTTCTCCTTGCATTAGTGTGTGTTTGTATCTCTGTGTCTGGCAGGAAGGGCCTGTGTCGATAACCTGAGGCTTTGCTTCTGAGCTGAGCCATGGCTCCCTTGTGTGGACCCAGCTCCACACCTGCAGTGGCTCTCGGCTGGGGGAGATGTGGGGTCCCAGGAGGAGGGAAGGCAGTGTGAGTTTTATATTTATTTGGGGTACCAGGAGCAGAGAGAGCTGCTTTTGTAGCCCTATGAGCAGGGGTTAGAAAGGTCCCAGCTCAGAGTTGTCCCTTTGGTGGCACAGCTGAACCTGAGTCCTGGTGCCCAAAGCGTGCAAGTGTACGGCTGGGGCAGGAGACTTGTCTCTTCTGCATAACTTTCCTCAAAAATTGGGACTCTCGAGGCTCTGAGCGTTGAATCACTTGATCCCGGACAGAAGACAAGGGTCATCCTTAAGCCTCGGAGCCCCTCAGGAATTCAGTTCTCCAGTGAATCAATTCCTGCTTACGTGGTGCCCTGTGTCAGGGATTTCCCTGATCTCATCTCTCTCTGCAACTTGAACAGCTCAGGCTGTGCAGCCAAAAGCCAAGTCGGACGCGTGTCCTCTGAGCACAGGGGATGGTTCTGACCTGCTACATTTGCAAAAGTAGTTTAAATGCAACATTGAGGCCAGGAAACCCAATCCACATAGCCTGGAAGCTTCACATTGTAAGTAGGCTGAGGCATCATTAATTCAGCTGCTTTGCTTGCCCGTGGTATTAACGACGCTTATTTTTCCTGTTACGTGTAAAACTTGACACTTTGCTATTTCTGACTTTTGATCTGTACCAAATTCGAGACCCAACAGGGGGTTTGCTCCATACGGCTTGGCTGAGTGGACACTTCAGTAGAAACTTGAGTTTGTGGGATTGTCCCCTTCAGCGTGATTTCTTGCCCTAACCTTAGACTTTGGGGATATTGTTATCGTTGCCGTACATTCAGGGAAGAGATATTGCTGCTGGTTCCTTCTTTATCTTTTGTATTGTCTCACTTCCAAGATATTGGAGGGGAAGGAAGTACACAAATGACTTGGTTTTAAAAATGGGCAACATTGCCCTTCCTAATGAGTTTCAAGGTGTGTTACTGTCAGCGTCAACATGTGAATTTGAATTATTCTCCCAGTCTGTCTGACTGTTGGAAATACCAAAATTCCTACTGACTTCATTACTATCGTACAAGCAAAATCCCTCTGTGCAGGCTGGTACAAGGAGACACAAGGTGGCCCTGGCCCACTCCAGACTGCTCAGATGGGAGCCAGCTTGAGCATGGGCAGAGGGAACTTGGGTCTCTGCACCCACGTCTTCTGTTGGAGGTACCCTCCAAGGTGTATCCATGTTTCTCTGGCGAAATCCAGCACAGTACACAGTATCGCGGGTCTCTGTTGAGCATGTTCCCAGTAAAACTGATCCAACGTTCCTTCCCTCTCTACTCTGTGCAACAGGTTACACTGAAAAGAAAAAACAGATTTGGGGCAAAATCAAAATGTTTTCTGAGACTGTCAGCTTCAACTAAATTTCCCCGCAGATGAAGTTGGCATGACTTCCTTTAGCTTTCATGTTTTGTTTGGATAACATCAAACGGCTCTTGTTTCAATGGACTAGGATCTTGTCGTTTCAGCACTAGCATTTCACTTCATCTTGGTTTCTCTATTATAGTAAATAAACTGTTTGGTGTTATGTTGAGCAAGGCAGTTGGTGACCCCACGTGAGGCGTAACAGACCTTTAAAGGGAATAGATGATGCTCTTATACTTCTTCCAAAAGGGACTTGGAGAATGTGGCTTTGTAGAGTGACTGGAGGTAGGGTAGGACGTCCCACCATGGGGATTTCCAGGGAGGCAGCAGGGAGGAGGAGGAGCTGGTTGCTTTTGCAGTCTTCAGTATTCAGGCCCAAACTGTAGCTGAGTTGTTCTCATCCATGGGAGGGCTTTGGTTTTTACCAGAGCAGAAAAAGATAGGGTTTTCTTCCTAACGGAAAACTCTGGGACTTTTTAATTTGTAGAAGACTTCAAAATCTTGGCCATTTTGCTCCAGATGGGAATCTAAGAGGGTTTTGTCACACTGGAAGTTGTGACAGATAAGGGGACGTTGCTTTCTATCCAGTTGCAGCGCCCAAGAGGAGCCTGTGTTGAAAACCCTGACACGTGCATCGGGAAAGCAAGTGCTGTTTGTTTGGGTTTTAATCCCCCAAAAAAGTGCTTGAACCAAAGATACTTTCAAGGCCTTGAGGAGCACAGCTCCCCCAGCTTTGGGACTGTTGAGCATGTCCCGTGGGTAATGCTGATGAGCCCTTTTCTCATCCAACGCTTTACTTCAAGGGGTTTATTTCGGGGGGGGAGGGGAAGACTAAGCTGTGAAGAAGAGGTGAAAGGTTCTTACGTTAAGGTGGGAAGAGTTATCGTTGCTCACGCTTTGGTTTCCAGGCCCATTGGTGTTCCCAAACTAAAGCCAAAAAGATGATTTTTCCCATTTCTGAGGCGGAATTGCTTGTCTGTGTTCCCAAATTCATTCCGTTTGTTTGCTTCTAGACTAACAATGTTTCTCAGCAGGTACCGCTAGTAAAACCACAGACCTATGAAAGCACAGACAGTTCTTTGGAGACGCTTTATCTCCCTTGTAGGTGCCGGTGGGGAAGGGAAAGGGGAGCTCTGCTGCTTTCTCTCGTGGCTTTGGTTACAGTCCTTTTCTCACGGCTGTGGGCCATTAAGCAGGGCATGCTGCCTTCCCTCTGTGCCTGCACGAGAGGGTTGGTTTTACTCAATCCAAAGATATATGGTTGCATTTTGAATGAAAACTACATCTGAAACCAGTTTTATCAGTTTCCTGGAAGATGACAGGGAGAAAATATGTGAAAAATGTCTTTTCACTGCTGTTGAGGTTTGGTTTTTTTTTGGTTTTTTTGTCCTTTGTCGCCCATTGCATCAAGCTTCCTTATCATTTGACCATGAGAAAATGTTTTCACCCAATAAAACAGGCCAAACCCTCATGGGTTCATTAAGGGGGAGACTGGTGTGACCGGAGATACCTGATCTTGAGTGCGAGGGGAGCGTCAGCTCCGGGACCTGGGCTTTAGTCCGGCATTTATTTGCTTCCTAGTGATGGTTTGGGGCAAGGAAAGAGAGATAGGCGTTTCTCCTGCTTAACCCAGCTGTGCTGATGTGGGTTTGCTTGCTGTGGGTGAGCTCAGCTCTGCTGGCAGGTAAATGAGAGGAGCAGCCAGCGCCTTGCTGGGCTCCTCCTTTCCCCCATCGCTTGGACGGGAAGGAGCCACAAGTCTCACCTCTCCTCGGCTGCACTGGGGCTCCCAGTATGAGCAGCCGTGCAATGGAATGAAGGGCTGTTTGACAGCCCATAACTATCTTGCACAGAAACAGGGCAAGAAACGTTCTCCCTTTCAGTGACTTCCCCACTAGGCAATACATTTTTCCCACTTTTCCCGGTGGGTGCAGCTTTCCTGTCCGCGTAACAACGTATTAGTTAGGTCACTTCACAGCTATGAGGCTGTTGTGTGGATTCCCTCTCTTCTAGGAATTCTGCCGATGAATCATCAACACTTAAGGCCGTAGTTTGATGTCTTTATTCACACTTAATGCTAGTACTTGGCCGCAAAAGTAATCCTGTGGAATCCAATGGGACTAACTGTGGAGTTATATACTATTAAATCTTTGGCTTTTTAACAGAGTAATGGGTTACAGCCAGATTTGTGAATAGAACAGAAATGCAGTCCTGGCTTTCGGAGGGGTTAGGAGTACTACAGGGCAAAATTTTTCAGGATGAAACCTAGACCCATGTGAAAATTCCCTGCTAGCTGGCTTTGTTGTAAACCCTCGGATGCGATCCTCAGGGGAAAGGCGGTGGGGCCCACCCGGCCTCGCTTCTCAGAGTGACCACTGGAGTTGGGAACAAATTCCATCCCAGGTTGGGGCTTTTGTCAGGGTATTTTATTTTATTTTATTTTTTCCATTTGTTCACTGTTGTTGTAATTAAGATGTTTCAGAGCATAATAAATAATTGTCTTTCCAGAGTAATGGCTTTTCAATGCTGAACGCGTCAGGGCATTCTGCCTCGTGCCAAGCACCATGGGCTGTCGGGAGACGAAGCCACGGGAGATGCAATCCTGCTTTCCGGGAAGGGACTTTGGATCTGCTGGTGATGCTGTTTATTTGCAGGAGAGCATTGCTCAGGTCTCCATTTGAATTCTAGGTGGGTTTGCTGGAGTTTTCTGAAGCTGAGGTGACGTGCAGGCTTGAGTTTGGCTTCCTTGGAGGGTGGGTGAGTGAGTACCGTTAAACTCCTATTTCCACATGAAGTAGGGGAAAAAAAAAAAAAAGTCTGAGAAAGCAGCAGTGTTATCATTGGTCTCAATGGTATCTTGTTAACGTGGTGCTTCATGAACTTCAGATGTAACACTAATTGAGACTGGGAGAGCTGGATCAAGAGTTTTGGGGAAAGGAAACACACACACACACACACACCCCCACACACACCCAGATTAGACCTTATAAAAGTGGGGATACAGTTTGCAACAGGTACTTGGTTGTGTCCAGCTGATGTGCCTTCCTGTGTGTCAATGCACCAAAAAGCGTAGGAGGCAGTTGAAGAAAAGAAGCCCCCCTTTGGGCTTTTTCTCTGCCGTCTGCAGCCCCGCTGGAGGATGGGGAACAGCAGTGTTCCCAGCTACATCCCGTCAGGGCAAGGGAGGATCAGCCGGTCCCTTTCTGCACAGATGGGACTGCAAGCGGTGTTAACATCGCAAAAAAAGGGATCCAGACCTGGTGAATCATGACGTTCCTTGGAGAACAAAACTAATAAACAGTTGTGGGTCAAAAATCCTCATCCAGTGAACTCACAGGAGCCTCAAGGATGGAGGGGATGGTGCCGTCCCCCATGCAATGCCCTGGTGTGACCAAGTCCTGCCCAGCCGGGCTCAGCTGGGAGCAGAGAGCAGCTCCTTGAGCGTGGCCATGCCTGGGGCGCCACAAGAGCCCTTTTCAATGTGCCCGAGCCGAGAAACACCAGCAAACAGCAAAGACACCCCGGTGCAGCTGTATAAAATTACACTGCAGGGGAGGAGGGTGGGGAAATGAAGAACAGCCACACATCCTCCCTCGGACAGGGCTTGGTTTACGCTGCTCCGCCGAGGGTTTGTTTTCTTTTATAGTAGGTTGGATCGCGGCAACGGGGGCTGTACATAAAAACACGTCCCGGCACGGTGGCTCCGGGGCTCACAGCGTTGCTGGCCCGCTTGCCCGAGCTCCTGCAAAGACCCAACGTGGAAGCCTCGAAGCTTCTTTCTTCAGCCCTTGCCTCTCCCTCCCTCCTGCCCCCTCCCAAGGTGCTTTTAATCCTTTCGGTTAATGTGAAATTAAGATAATGAGTCAAAGAGAAGAGAGGACTGGGAAGGGGGCGGTGGTGGGGGGAAGGGGGAAAGAAAAGAAAATAGAAAGAAGAGAGATTCTTCTGACAGATAATTAGGGAGATTGGTTTACCAGCCAGGGACTAATGCTGGCTTCCCAGCTCAAACAGTCCCTTGTGACTCATTTTGTGACTTTAATTTCTATGGGGTTCCTTAAGCAGGTGCCCTCTGACAGGTAGTCAATAGAGGACTTCTGGCTGAGCACCAGCACCTCTTTGGAGAGGTCAGATTCGGGGGTCAGAGAGCAAGGCCTGGGAGGCTGGCGGGTCAGGAGCCATCACGGTGACAGATGAACCTACCCATGTTCCCTTCTCCTTGCCGAGCGGCAGCGCTGGCGTCTCTCGGGACCGGCCCCCTCTTTGCTAAGAGACGTTCCTGTCCGTCTCCCGCTCGCACCTCTCAACTGCTCTTCATTAGCCGGAGGGATAGGGCTTGTTCGCAGCCCTCGATCCCATGGTGAGAGGGTGCTGTCTCCATACCTCTCAACTGGTCCTCATTAGGTAGAACAGTCCCCTTTTGTCCTGCATGAAGCCCCCTTTGTTTCTCAGCCACAGCGGGGCCGCGAGAGCAGAACCTGATACAAAACAATGCAGCATTATTTAGCCAGAGCCTAAAGTCAAGGAGAGAGCAGCGTTTCGGGAAGCTCTTGCTGCCTTAGCCGTGTGTGTGTGTAAACACCCACAGATTCTGTCTGTCCGTCTGTCCTCCCCTCTCTGAGCTTGGTTCTTCTTGCTGGTGTTTCTAGCTGGAGTTCACACCATCTTCCACCAGCCAGTGTTGCAGGACCCCTCTGAGAATGTATTTCTAAGGTGGTGCAGCTACGAGGAACCCCTTCTTTCGATTTTTCCACTGGCAGGGAGTGGCTTTTATTCTGTTTCTCTGTGTTCTGGGGGGACTGGGAGCTCCCCCCTTTCCTCGAGGGGTTTGCACAGGGTCCCCTGCTCTGGCAGCATCTCTCTGCTTGGCATGGGGGATCCGTGACCATTTTGCTTTGCTTTCCCCCCTCCCAGGCTGCCTCCCTGCTGCCAGCAGCTGAGGTTGTGTTGGCTGGAGCCTGATTAGTCATTCGGTCTGAGATTTCTTTCAGATTGAGGAGAACGATGGCAAAAAAAAAAAAAAAAAAAAGGAAATTAATTTCCTTGCTAATTGGATTCCGGCTTTTCCCTGAAGAGCTGATGTCTTTTTAAAAAGCAGCGTCTATCACCTCCGTGTTGGTGGCTGCGATGCTGCTGCAAAGTGGTATCACCGCAGGAGTGTCTGGTAGGTTATAAAACGGGTGGCAGAATTAAATGCTTACACGCCTGGAGTGCCAAGGTCGGGTCCCTGATCCCATTAGCCACTTCTTTTGCCTCGAAACAGCTGGAGCCGAGCTCAGCATCAGCTGCGAAATACCTCGTTCAAGTAGAAACTGCAGAGGCAAACTGCAAAGAAATGAACACAACTGTTGTGCTTTTGGGTCCCATCCACTGCAAAAAAAAGGGAGAGGTCTGGGATTAAAGAGTGTCGAACCCCCTGAGAAAGAAAACAAAGCCTGATTTTTTTGGAGCAACTGGGGAGCCAAAGTGCTGCTTGCAATGAATAGTGTTTGCAAAATTAAGGTTGCTTTTAAGTATTTGAGTTTAAAAAAAAAAACCCCATGGGGATCATTTCGTAGAAGCAGGAGTGAGGACAAGGAGCTTGGTGTCCTTGTGCCAGTCATCCAGAGAGAGGAACTTCTCTGTCCTATGCAAGAGTCAGAATATGAGAGTCCTCTATAAATCCAACCTGATTTGTGAGTAAATTGAGGTGGGGAAACCAGGACAAGAGGGATGGAGAAATAGGGCTTTGTGGGTTTCCTGCTACACCTCTGGGGAAGAAGTCCTCCTTCGTTTGGGTAACGTTTCTGTGGCCTGCGGGGTGAGCGTTCGCACCCACAGCTCTGTGCCAAGGCGGTTGCGTCATGTTGGTCAAGGTTTATTTTGATACAACTGCAGACGGCGTCACGTGTTGCACAACGGCCAAACACACATTTCGGCCACCTCAGGCAGCCCTTGCCTGGTTGACCTCGAGCCTCACCACCGAATCCAAAGGGCGCTGTGGGAACCGCAGGGATGGCTGTAGCTCTGCATCTACAATCTGTTGGGTATTGGATGTTCCCACCCTATTGTACACTTTAATTCCATGCAACCCATGCAGAGAAACTGGTACAGGCCTCCCGTGTGACTCAGAAAGCGGTGACACACACGGGGTTGGACGTCTCTGGCAAGCAGATGTTTCAGTAGGCAGCTAAGAATTTTGTTGGGGGGGGGAGGTTGGTGTTCTTCCTGTAGAAACCTCCAGCACTGTTTGCAGAAGGGCTGGAAATTCTGCTCAAGTGGCTTGAGCAAGGATTGTATCCAGTGGTTTGGTTGCCTTTCATTTTGTCCTCCCCCCATGCTACCTTTGCTGGTGGTGGGGTTTTTGGCACCAACAAAGCGGCTTGTGTTAGATCATAGAATGGTTCGGGTTGGAAGGGACCTTAAAGATCGTCCAGTCCCAGCCCCCTGCCCTGGGCAGGGACACCTCCCACCACACCAGGTTGCTCAAAGCCCCCTCCAACCTGGCCTTGAACCCCTCCAGGGATGGGGCAGCCACAGCTTCTCTGGGCAACCTGGGCCAGGCTCTCACCACCCTCACAGCAAAGAAGTTCTTCCCCACATCTCCTCTCCATCTCCCCTCTTTCAGTGTCAAACCCTTCCCCCTCCTCCTATGGCTCCCCTCCCTGATCCAGAGTCCCTCCCCAGCTTTCCTGGAGCCCCTTTAGGGACTGGAAGGGACTCCAAGGTCTCCCCGGAGCCTTCTCTTCTCCAGGCTGAACCCCCCCAACTCTCTCAGCCTGTCCTCATAGCAGAGGGGCTCCAGCCCTCCCAGCATCTCCGTGGCCTCCTCTGGTTCCACTCCAACAGCTCCATGTCCTTCCTGTGCTGAGGACTCCAGAGCTGAACACAGCACTCCAGGTGGGGTCCCACCAGAGTGGAGCAGAGATGCCCAGGGCTCGCTGCACCTGCAGTAGGGTGGTGTTCCCAAGAGGGTAGCAGGACTCAGACTGGGAGCATGGGGCAAACTGGGAGCTGTTTGCTCCTGGAGGTTGGATTTCCCTTGTGGCCAAAGTGGGCGACCAGCAGAGCCGAGACAGGGGTCTGGCACAGCACTGGCCTTCAGGAATGCTCCCTGTTTACGGCTCTTTGAGCGGGCAAATGCCGTTGCAGGGTGGGTCTTTTCAGTCTTGCAACTGAGGGTTTTGTGTTTTGTTTTGAACCATAAATATAACACAATTGTGTTTATATAATGCAATTATGTGAGATGCTGCATATGGGTTTTAAATAGAATAAGGGTTAAATTTAGCCTCTTTTTTTTTTTTTCCCCCTCCCATTGATTTTACAGAGATAGACTCATGTTTGAAAGACTTCTCACCCTGGAGTTTACCAGACTCTGTCCTGCATGATCTCATTGCTAGTATCTCACTCTTTCTCCACCCTTCCCTCCCGTTGTTTGCTATTCTGACTGAAGATGAGACATACAAAGTTAAACAAACTTTTTAAAGACAGGGAACGCATCATCCTATGTGTTTATGCAGTATTAAACACAACAAGATCATTATCTGGAGACACTGGAGACCGGATTCACATTGGATATAAATGAGCAAAGTTCCCATCAAGTACATGATTTACACCAGCGCGGGGTTCGGCGCCAGGGTGTATAAAGATGAGCAAGAAAAAAAAAAAAAATCAGTTTTGCAGGCTTGTGCTTTTTAAGCCTGCGAGCGCTTCTTATTATCCTCCAATTCGAAAGTGGAAAAAAAAGGATTGGAAAAAAGAAAACAAGTAGGCTGAGCATAATCACAAGAACAAACTTTCAAATTACGAATTTATTTATATTTTTAAAACCTGACTCGGGGTTTTTTCCAGCCAGCAGTAAAGTGATGGGCCCAACAATTGGGTCTGTGTTTCCCCACTTCTTAGAGGTCAACACTTGGAATTTGTCTCCTGAAGTGAGATTAAATGATTTCTGGGATTCAGATCCAATAGCCAGTGATGCAGAGGTCTATGCAGATTGCACTGGCTTTGTCATACGGGATTTTAGGAGCTTTTTCCTGAGCTTCAGTCTGTGCTGAAGTTATTTTGTTATTTTGAAGTTATTTTCTGTTGTGATCCACAGGTCCTGGGATCTCTGCAGTAAATGACTGTAATTTCATGCTTGGAGGCAAACCCTCGGGGCAGCCAAGCCGACTCTGTCGTAAACAGCACTTCGTGTTTTCAAGGCTCTCAACCAGCAACATCGCCTCAAAAGTTTTTGATATAAAGTGGTTTTAGGTTTGCAGACAGGGTCTCTGAGGAAGAAATTCATCATCTACCCAAAGCCCTGCAGAAAGTCGGAGCAGGATCCCAGCTCAGGGCTGTTGCTCTCCAGCCTCTTTCATTCTGCTGCTTCAGCTCTTTCCATCAGGCCGATACTTCCAGCCACCTTCTGGGACACCACAGCCACGCTTGTAAGAAATTCCCTTCTTTTATAACATATTAAGAACTATCTTCCCTATTTAATAGGTGAGGAAACTGGGGAAGTGAGGTTAAATCAGAGATACTTTGGAGGAAGAGGTGAGATGGCAAGACCTTGTGCCTGTCCCTGTGTACTCCTGTCCCTGGAGCAGGTCTCGAGTGGGCTGCTGGTCAGGTTGGGCTAATGCAAAAGGGGACAGCAGGACATCATGTCCCATCAGCTGTGCTTCTAATTTTGTGCCTGCAGGATGATGGACTAACCTGGCCAAGTTGAGGCAAGGATTCCCCTCCTGAGCTTTCCTTGCTCTTCCTTAGCACTGTCCTAGGTGGCTTAGAGCAAAATTGTTTGGTGAAAGATTGGAAAAATTCTAGTTTCTCAAGGGTTTAAAAGACTGGCCTCATTTAAAAATACTTATTTCCCACCTCAGATAATTGATATTTTTGGTGCTGAAAACATTAATGAAGACGTTACCAACTTTTTTAACTCGGTGAATCTGATTTCCAGTTGAAAGTCAAGGCAAAGTGAGGGGTTTTGGTAAGCTGACAGGTCTTTCTGGAAAAAATACAATGCAAAGTCATAATGTTGAGTTTTATTCTCTTAGGAAGGAAAAAAAAAATATCTGAAAGAGACACTTGTGGGGGAAAAAATGGACCGGTCAGCCAAAGTTTTTGGTCTTACCTTATCCACAGTTCCCTACAGTCTGGAAGAGTCTTCCAGTTTGTCACTGGTAGACAAACCAGTGTTTGTGAACTAAGTGCAAGTATGAACTTCTTCCACCTCTAACAAAGATGGGATATATATATATATAGGGAACTTGAGCAGGCAACAGGCAGAAATAGTTGGGGTTTTTTCCTACAATGGATCCAAGGCTTAAAATAATCTGTACACCCTGAGGACCTCTCCGTTATCTCGCTGTACCTTCAGGAGAGGAATGCCATTGCTTCCTGGCAGCAGAGATTTGATGCACAAAGGAAATCTGAATAATTTCCCACGTTGTGAGATCTGGAGCGGTTGTTTCTCGGTCCATATAAGGTTTAAATTGGTGGATGGACTGGCACTTGCATCATTCTCTATGATGAGAGTGACGTGCCAAGTGAACGTGACATTCATTGGTTTCGAGCTTGGCCCGTGCTGGGTTTGAAGCCTGGGTTTATTTTTGAAGATGGGGTGATGCAGTGGTTGAATGGCACGTAAGTCAATGCCCATTTTTGCTGTTTGCAGTGTCCGTGGTCTCTTCCGTTGCTCCCTTCCAGGGCTCCCTAACTCCATGCTAATTGGGTGCTGGCTCCAGGCTTTCTATTTTAATGCTGTTTGATGATAATAATCATTCCCGCAGGATGAATGGTTGAGAACAAAGACAGGAAACGTCCCCCTGATTAGATAGAGGCAGGAGAGCCATTCGAGGAAAAAAACAAATGACAAAAATGACAAATGAGGGTCCTGTAACTTCTGCCATCCTCCTGGGGCATGTGGAAGGGCCTGGAAGGATACGTGAAAAAGACCGTAATTTACTGGTTTGGCAAATCCTATGATAGAAGTCTTCAAGTATCATCTCCATCTGCAAACAAAGGCCAGCAGGAGAGATAAGGCCAGGCAGCTACCAGAACTGAGCTGTTTTGGGCACAGTTACGCAAAGCCTCCTTCATTCCGACTGTATTGAAACTAACTGTGACCTTTCCTACTGCATTAATGCTGTTACTGGATGAGATGGGAAGAGGCAACGCTCAGATCTAGGTTTAGGTGATGAGCGGGATAGGAGCTACATCCACAACATACTCTTGAGTGCAGACCTGAGCACTGGTTGGAGTCTGGCCTTGTTTCATGTTGACTTGTGTTGATGTAAGGCCATAGAATCATAAAATGGTTCGGGTTGGAAGGGACCTTAAAGATCATCGAGTCCCAACCCCCCCTGCCATGGGTAGGGACACCTCCCGCTAGATCAAGCTTGCCATGGCCAGGATAAGCTTGGTGTGGTCCTTGGGGAATGCCAGATAGGAGAAATGAGCCATGCTGTTCCTCCGCAGCAACACAAATATGTATGTTTCTGCAGAGCAGATATCTTGGATGTGGTCTATCTGGCTTCTCAATTTCTGGGTAAATCTACCATTATCTAGATACTAATTGGGTATTTCCAGGAGCTTGCAGGTCTCTTCCTGAAAGAGGTGAAAGGTTCTGCAAGAGCCTGCATTGGGCTTTGGGTGTCAATCCACAAATGGAGTAGAAACCTGAGTTCATGGAGCTTGGACGAGGTAGTGCTCAACTTCTTTGACCAGGTACCAGAGATGCCGTTAGGATCTAGTTTTACTTGGGCCTTTTTCTTTCTTCAAATACAGAAGTGCTCTGTGAACCAGTCAAGAGCAGTCTAGCATTTCTTGGGGGAACTAATCAACAAAAACAAACTCCGACTTTCTTCAAATTGTTGTCAGAATGTTGTAGCTTCTTAAAAACGGAAAGGTTTTCATTTTCAGTGGTTGAAAACTGAGTGGGAGCCGGAAGTACGGGGGAGCTGGTTCTGATTAGCCCCAAGTTCCCCACATGCTGTTGTGCGTTTTGGTTGTATTTTTGTTTGTTAAACTTTGTTTCAACTAATTCTATTTAGTGCTAGCGTTTAGAGCATTGCCTTGGTTTCATTTATGATCATTGCGTGCTGAGGGTATGAAGAAAGTATGGGCATCCATGCAACTCCCCCAAAACCAGGGAACTTGGGCAAGAAATGCCTAATTCCTTCCTTTATCACAGTTTTGACTGTAATAGAGGCAAAAACCTGACCTGGAGAACAGCACTAGGTCTTGTTATCTCTGGTCTTTCTTGGCCTGTTCCCTACGAGACCCTTTGAATAAAGGGTTATTGTGGTTCTCAATGACATCTAGGTTTGAAGCCAATAGAAATCTGCTGAAAGTAAATGGAAATATTCTGACTTGAATACCTTTAACTTAAGCTCAGGGATAAAGTATATTTTTCTAATGGTACAAGGTTTTTGTTGATGGTGTTTTTGAAAGAGAGAACAACTTTTTAGGTGTGCTCTTATAAAAACAAGTCTTCCATCTGTGTTTAGTGATAATTTATAACTTCTTTCTTAGACCTGGGCTGTGAAATAAATTAGGGACACGCCTGGAAAATACTGGGTTGGCTTAAATGTGCTGCAGAGCCTTTTCAGTTTTCTTTTATCCCGCATTTTTAAATTAAAGAAATGTGATGATTTAAGGCGTTTGATCTCTGAATGTTGCAATTTTTATTAGCATTTGTTTCCAGTTGTGTGTTTTCCCGGTAATCGGTTTATGGAACCTTTCACCTCTAGATCTCCACCTCCTGTGTCACGTGCGTTGCTCGGGTCCAGCCATCTGGCTCTTCTCTCCCACCACTGAACAAGTGGGGGGTCACTTTTTTTTTTTTTTTTTTTTTTTTCTGAAAAGGGAGAACAACAAATGCTTCTGCAACCGTTGCTACTTGGCAGCTCCGTTGGATGGCCTCAGCAGGGTCAAGGACTGAAAAACTGCCGAGTGACCTACTGGTCCCTTTCTAGATAGGGTATTTCAGCCTGGGACTGAGATGTACTAAGTTGCTGGAAGTTCTGCCAAGCAAATCAACCTAATGCATGATTCCAGTTCTGAATCGGGTATTATTCCCTTCCCCCCCTCCTCTGGAGGGTCTAGTGAATCAAGATGTGGCTTCAAATCGCTCATTTCAAAATCAGGCAGATGTGTCTTCTCCATCTTGAGACCAGTTCAGGATCTATTTGGAGTCCCTAATGTTCACGGGCAACAGCCGGACAACTGGCCTAGAGCACAACTGTGTGAAGAGCTGGTCTGGCTTCAGGAGGGAGGTTTTAAAAAGGTCACTAAAGTTTAAAAATCTCTAATAATTTATTCTTATCCTTTATTTCCAGTAGAAACACTTCCAAAAACGTTCCTATGTCACTCCCATTCCCTTGTACCGTCATAGATGTAGGAGAAGGACACTATTTCTGAGTTCCAGTAGACCACACTCCTTCAGTTGCTCTTGTATGTGCCAGATCTTCCCGCGAAGGGTCCGCTTTTCCCAGAATGCTGTACTGTCAGCTCTTGTGTATCCCAGATGAGCTACCACTTAAGCACTAAGTGCCATTCCCTTTGTAAAAAGGGAAAAGCTGTAATTTGGTTTAAGCAGACGCAGCTTTGGGGCTTGGATTGCTCTCCCAAAGCACGGTCTCAGATTCTGACCTTAAATAGGCTCCGTAACATGTCGTTCCAGCCTCTGTGTGTGTGTGCGCGCGCGTTGTTAACTGTTTCCATGTTTTTGACAGATGGCTTGGTGTACCTCGTAGTGAAGCCAACATCCTGTTGAACAAACAATGAGGAAAGAGGAGGGAGGAAGAATGGGGTGTGGGAGAGAACACAGGATGCCATTTATATTTATATTTATGCAAGTGTTGGATTTTTTTTTTTTTGAAATATTGTGTATGTGGCAGACTGAGAATTGGGGAGAAAATGGAACTTTGAGGCTTCATTTATGAGGAGTCTTCAAAGAGAAGACTTCTAAACCTCCCTCCAGAGACTGTGAGACTTGTCATTACTCTTATTTGTACTGACATCATGGGGAGTCATGCTGTTGAACGGATGGAGTTGCTGGGTTTGTAAGTCTTCTGTAAGGCGCTCAGTCCATCAGGCCCTGGCAGTCGTGTTTCTGTGGGAGAAGCTTTCAGGGTTCAGGCTGTACAGTGTTTTGCTTTCAAGGTTTTACGCACATGTTTGAAATGTCAGAATCCCTTGTCAGGCTTCATCTTTCAGTGAATTGCTTTAAGTGACCCCTTATTCCAGGATGCTGGAGTTGCCATCCATGGTCCAGCATACGCTTTGACAAGAGCAGACTGTCTCATACAGAAGATAGAGGAGATGTTTCCTTTTGGTTAGAGCACAGGATTGGGACTTGGACTTGGGTCAGTGGGAGAAACTGGGAGAAACTGGGGCAGAGTCTTGTCAATCTGTAGTGTGAACGCAAATATTGGACTGTTTTTGCAAAGTATTTTGGAGATCTAGTGCTACAGAATGCTGTAAGCTCAGAACCATCTCCAGATAGCTGCTGGCTGTCTGCTGGTGCGATGGCCAGCAGAAAACTCTTGGTCATGTAGGCAGGTTGTACTGGTGGCATTGGTGCCTGGTCCTGACAGAGGAATAATCCCACGTCAGCCCGCGAGCGGGGCCCAAGTGACAGGAACTTGTTTGATGAATGGCTTGAGAAGCAATGCAGCTCCTTGGCTGTTATTGTTAAAGTCTTCATTGGGCCATAACCTGTGTTTGCATTCCCCGTGGCAGAACATACAGCAATACCAGTGGTTTCTGATGGCGGTTGTAGGAGCAAGTCCTGCCTCAGGTGTCCCTTCTGAACCACAAGGAGTCCTGCTCCTGCAGGGCTCCGGCACTGGTTGGTATCTGCCCTCCCTGGTCAGCGTGATTAATTTAGGAGAACACAGAGTTCAGCTGACCCCAGCTCCTCAAAGAAAAGCTGACTCTGCTTTACGCCTCTTTCTTTCATCTCTGTCTATGCATTGCTCTGCTTTCTGTCTACTGTGACCCAGCTCTTCTGTTTACCTTCAGGTCAGTTTTTTTTTCTTCCCTCTCGCGTGAACCATATGCAAATTTAATATCTTTCTCTCCTCCTTTTATGTTTCTGCATCCCTCCCTCCTGGGATCTTGTCCTAGTTTACGATAGAGTTCTCTCTGCTCAGATACTGTACAAGCGTGTGGCTGATCGAAGCAAATTCCCCCCATTTTGGGTTTTCATGCCACAGAACAAAACAGATTTTGCTCCTAAATCTGATGGTGTAGATCCCCGTTAGCTTCTCAACACGCCGCTTCAGGACACAAGGAGATTGAAGCCGGTGATAGTTCCTACAAGAGCTGCCGATTCCGGTACCCCTCTCAACCTGCGCTTGATCTTTAGTGACTCCAGTGAACTTTCAGGTGTACGATCCCTTCTGTCACGTTGCCAGGGTCTGCTGAACCAGACCATCAAGCTATTTCCAGAGGCAGTTGGACAATAGCATTCTGTTGCCGGAATATTGAGAAACCCTTTCTGAATTGCTGCTGAACGCCTTACCCCAAGGATATAACCCGAGAGCAGGGTATATCAGTGCTTTCCCCCCCCAAAAAAAAACTGCCAGTTCAAAGATCAAGAAGCAACCATGAAACCCTCCGGTTCTGCAGAGGCATTTTGCCCGGATCCCAAGTGGTTGCCTGTCCCTGAAATAGCATGGCCCGTTAAACGCTACCAGCTGAAAAAAACCCACGCAGCGTGGCAGGCGGTTTGGGAGGCATCGCGATGCCAAGTCCCCATTTGCAATACATCATCCCCCTTTCCGCAAGTTTCCCAGGCGATGGGAATGTTTTTCCATCCTTCCCTGCCTAGCAATGAAGTGAAGCATAAAGCAAGTTATAAAGATGTTTAAAGGAGCTCTTGCCCTGGCCTGGCCTGGAAGATCTGAGGTCATTCACAGTGCACATTAGTAAATATGTGTAGGGCCTTTGGAGCTTTCTTCCAGAGAAACAGCTAATAAAGCTGGCTGCCTGTGTTTGTTGTTCATGCCAAGACACATTCCAGCATCTGATTATTTTATGTCATTACTTTAATGTGGAAAGAAAGAGAAGCATTAATTTTTCCAGGTGGATTGGCCTGTTTTGGGGAGGTCATGGCTTACGGTAGGTGGACTGGATTAAAACTGACCCAAACTACTATGTCCGTAATAAACTTTGGTTGTAACTGAAGCTGAAGGAGGAGAGCTTTTTGAGGAAGGGTATGGGAGCTGAGCTGCTGACTTCCATTCTGAGACATTTCTGCGTTCAGAGATTTGACGTGGAATTGAAAAAGGAGAGAAAAAGAGACAATAGCATTGTAATTGCTTAAGCGCCTCAAACTGCAAAGGAAATGTTAGAAACTCGTGTAAAGGACCTCCTTGTAGCCATATGTAGTACAGAAGATACCAAAGAGGAATTTCTGCGCTCTCGGAAATTCTGTAGTTTGAGAGGGAGGAAGGGATTGTTCCCATTTGGAATAATAAAATGCCAAACTTACCATGTCCTGCAGGGCCAACTTAAAAAATGGATTTAATATTACCAAAATGCTTTGTCAGGGGCATTAGTCACTTGAACTTTTTTATTGTGGTAAATAATGCAGAAATGTAACAAACATTCTGACATTTCCACAAAAAAAAAAAAAAAGTCATCAAAATCAATACTTCTCTTCAGATCTCTGCCCTTTTAAGATAATTACTCTATTTCAGCTCTTTTAAAGCATCTGTGCTCTCAGTCCGAGGTCTTGGTCCTTAGATATGTGACCAGTCTTTACTCGTGGGAATAGGGAATAATGAATTTTGTGAAACTGGATACATCAGAATGGACTCTCTAAATCAGAAAAAGTCATAGATTCATGTTTTGTAGGTCTGGTTTAATTTTTCACTTTTGTGTCACTCCATTGGCATTTCTCTTAATTCTCCCCAACATAGCCAGAATTGGAAACAGGACATCTAAGTCTGGGAATTTGTGGCCGGCTTCTTATCTCTCGTTGGTTTTCCACTACTACAACTTCAATGACGGATCATCTTTTTTTGTTTAAATATTCTGGTGTGAGAGAAACGAAGACCAAAGGACTTTGGATAGTTTATGATGGGTTACTGGATATAAGTGGAAAATTAGAAGTGATCCATATCCGGTATATTCAACTCTGTTATCCATTTAATCACGGCAATTCCAGGCACTGTAAATTTCTAAATGTTATTTGAAAATGAAGTGGCTCGTTACAACTGATGTTGCTAATCCTTCTGCTGGCAGCAGCTCCACTGCTGAAATGACATAATTTGTGACTTGCAGTGATCAATGGTGGTGTATGTGGGTTAAATCTAAACCCCAGTTTTCAATGGGTTTGCTCGTATCTTACAAGGCAGTTGCTAACTACTACATGCGGCTGTTATGTTTGACGTTAGATGGCGGCGAAGTGAAAATAAATATTTAAATCCCCTTTATGTGTGGTCCTGCCAAACAGAATGGAGATAACAGGCTGGTGTCCAATACTCGTAACTGGAACTACATGGCTTTTGGTTCTAACTGAACGTGGGAATCCCTGGGTTACGCTGTGCATTATGAGGGCTTTCCAGCTTCTAAAGGGTAGTATAAAGAGAGTAGTCATTGATTTTCCAGGTCTGAGGATAGACAAGAACTAATAGGCCTCATTTTTAAGATACTAGGGGAAACTTTTCTCCACAGGCACCAGAACCAGATTGGCTGTTTCAGACAGCTAAATCCGGTCTAAATTGTAATATAGGATTCCTGTCCAGAAGTGATCAATGAGTTAGTTTTCATTGAAAATTCTCTGAAATCCCACATTCAATGTTTCCTAAAGTTCTGCTGGAGATACATTTCTAACTACATCAACTGCTGCTGTGAAGGTCCTGGGTGGCACTCAACCAGCTTGGTAAAATGGTTTCGTGAGCAGGGAATATATTTATGCAGAAGAGCCCATTTTCAAACTCGGTGTCTAAAATGTAGCTTAATTTGTTTGGAATCTGAATTGGAATATGTTGACTTCAGCATTTGGTGGAACATTGCGGGGAATGAGCCCAAGGAGACGTATGCTTTGGATGCCGATCAAGACTTTAAAAGTGAAAAGATCAGATTTGTTCCAATCCTGAAAAACTGGGTCTAGTGTAGAAGGCGGAGCATTGTTACTGACCTGTCGGTAGGCTTAGATTATTTAATTCCACTGCGTTAGCACCTTCTTCAAAAGTGGTGTTTAGCACAGGCCTTGTTCCTCTAATCCACATTTTTGGTTCTGTTCTGCATTTGTGAAAGTTTCTTATCGAAAGAAAAAAATTTCAAGGACTGTATGTAGGTTTGAAAAAGGAAACTAAAAGCCCTGGCAAAGCAAAAGAGATCTCTCAGGTTGGTTGCTCTGCTTACTTAACAAACTACTGAAGTTTAAACACGGCCTTGCTCCTTCAGCCCAATTTCTCTTTCTTCCTGGCTTCAGCTGTGGAAAAAATAACAATAAAACTTTGTATTGTAATGCAGAATGTAATGTTCACAATGTCAGGATTCATTGCATTCACCCATCACAAGAAAAACATGACCGTGGTCTAGATCTTGGATGGGCTCCAGGGGTTGGATATCGGCAAACCCTATGGGCCCGTTTGGGTTTTTGTTTTTTTGGGGTTTTTTTGTTGGTCTGTCATGCGAATAACTCAAGTCTGCAAAAAGGAAGGGTTCTTAGTGTCTCAGGAACTGCTTCACGCTCATCGTCAAGCTGTAAGTGCTGTGGCAAATGGACAGAAAGGACGTGATGATGCGGGGCAGACCAGAAACCCACGAATGACCTACAGCAATTTCTCTGCCGGGCAGCAAAAGCAGTTGATCAAGGCCCAGGGATACGTTATGCCGTGCATCTTGGAAACCCTTCAAAACCTTCAGGGTTGGACGTGCTTCCAAATATTTGTGAAACTATTAGAAAGCGAGGGAGAATGTGCTGGAAAATGTAAGGCCTTTGCTTCCCCTCAGATTGTTTCAGTGGTGGTTTCCTGAATTGTCCTGAATATCTTGGGGATGAGTGGAGAAGAAGAAAATTTGCAAAACTTAACATTTCGGGAATATTTAGCTTTTTGACAGGGGTATTGGTAGAAAATGAGATTCTTAAAGAAATCAGCTTGCTCCTTTTGGTAGCCTTGAGCCGCTTTTGAGTTACTTTTTCAACAGCAACAACAGATTCTTACACCTTCCGTGTTTTTCCCATAGCTCAGAGTGAAAGGTCCCACCTTTACTGAATGTGCTCACATTTAGTGAGGCATTGACCTCTGAAGAAGAGTTAGACGTTTGACCTGAGTGGTTTCACAAGACTTGGAAACGTCTCCTCTGTAATTGTTTGCGCAGCCAGGGGAATGACAAGAAAAAAAGTCTTTGATGTCCTTATTCCAAACACGTGAAGTTCACAGTATTTCCTGGGAAATAGCATTCTTGGGAAAATTACCTTTACAGACTAGTTGGGCACTAATAGATGGTACATACAAAGTGCTAATTCTGAACTCTGTGCAGCAGCGGGGGCCGCTGGATTGTTTAGTGGGACCGTGGCCTGTGGTGCTGTATTTACTGGGCAGTAAAAGAGATATTTTGCTTCAAGTTTGGAATGTGTACCAAACATCTAAACTTAACAAACAAACAAAAAGTTACAAAGCAGATTCTTTCCCCTTGGTTTTCTTATCTTTTTGTTGTTGTTGTTGCTGAAATGAAGTTGTGTTCTGAACTTCTTCAGATGTCCCCCCCGCCCCCGAGCTCTATATCCACCTCTAACGTTGCCTTGAGTCCAGACAGTTCATCATGGAAGAAGCTGGACCATTGCAGAGCTCTAGGGATGAGATGAGGCTTCAAAGCTCTCTGTGATGACTGCTCTGGACTTACCCTGGGGACCCAGGATACTCTGGTTGCAGAGCAATCTACCTTTCAGACAGTCCTAAAGCCTGCTGGGGTGTGGAAACCTAAACTCCGGGCTTGCTTAGCAGTGGGCTGCTAAGAAGCTGGGAGAACAAGCTGACTGATAGCGCAGCAGGTTTCCATTGGAACCCACATGGTTTACACCAGGATTCTGTTGAGACCAGCGTACCTCTAAGGAACATCTCAGTATTTGATGCATTCGGACTCTGCAGTTTTCTGATGCAATTTCTGGACCAGTTTGGGTCATGGTTACGTGCCTTTGGTGAAGCTGTAGTGATGAGAGCGTGTCATGAAAAGAAAGGATCTTATATCCACTCAGATCTGCCCCACTAAAGTACGTCCAGATGGACAGATGACCTCCAGAGGTCCCTTCCAGCCTAAATTATTCAGTGACTCTGTCTCTAGCATTCCAGAGGGAGTGTTAGGTGAAACTGGGACCATCCCATATGGGGAGGAGGATAGAGTTATATCTGCAAGTCCTGAATCTTGACCCCATCCTCTGCCCTGGCCATCCATCAGTGGGCACTGGTATTTTATTCTACCAGGATGTCAATCACCATTTCAATTAGCGAGTGGGAGGAGAGAGTGTGGATGATAGCACCCCATCTTCCATTTGATTTAGGATGAATCACACTTAAGAGGGCATCTGAGGTTAAAGAACACAGGATTCTGGACACACGTATAAATCAACGGGCTTGAGGTTTTCATTATTCACCTTCTAGTGTATGAAGTGATATGACTCATTGGATCATAAAAGAGATCAAATAGCTTTGTTGCTAATAATTCTTTCTTTGACCCATTCCGTGGCACATTAGGTTTGTAAACAGAGTTTTAATGGCATCCCTTGGAAGTAATAACATCACGCCTTTATAGCACCTTGGCTGGCTGCGTGCTCCTGGCTATAACAGTGCTTGGGTTTAATCCTTAGCCGTTTGTGGGAACTAATGCGCTTTCATATCTTAAGTTTTCAGTTATTGCCTTTTTGAGATGGATCATCTCCAGTTACTCTGCCTCCCACCCTCCTCTTCCACAGATGACATTTGAACCCTCCCAGGAGCCCACAGCTCAGCTTTCCCCAAATGATAAGCGCTCCCTGTAATATTCTGGTGGAGATAACATGCTTGAAACTTCAACGTGTTGTTAATGTCTAATGAGCTCATGGCGCCGTTTATTGTTTTATGGCTAAAACATGATTGTTCATTAACAAAAGTAGCATTAGCCCATGTGCCAACTTTGGACAGAGGAAAAGGTAAAGCAGAGTGGCGTGATGGAGGGTAATAAGAGTATGGTACCTATGGTAGCAAAGACGGCAAACTTCCTGCTGGCTCCTGGGCCGGTCCTATGCAGCTGCTGCTGTGGAGAAGCCTCGAGTAGATGGAGACCATCTCTCTCTGGTGTTGAGAGCAATGAAGTGCCAGGGCCACAGCATGCTGTGGCTTTAAAGGGGCACGGTATTGAGCAACTCCCAAATTATTATGCTCTGATACTACGGTGATTTTTGTCCTGCTGGGCATCACCCTTTGCAGTCTGCTCTGCGTTGCTTCATTTTGGTGCCTGTCGTATTATTTGCTGCCTGCTAGAGTGGTGCTGCCCTCCACCACACCACCTTTGTGCTGCCTGCCCAGGCTGCAAGGACCAGCAAATGAAATTGGTGGTTCCCAGGGTGGGAAATCCCATTTTCAAGGGGTAGAGATAGGAAAAAGAAGGTCCTAGTCTCCACTAGAACTTCTTTAAACCGGTCCCAGACCTTTTTGTGAAGATTGATGGGAGAATGTCTGATGATGGAGAGCTGTGACCCATCTGGCTCATGGTCCAGAAGAGGGCCCTGTCATGGTGAATCCCTGTGGTGAGGTTCTATTGATGTTGGCGATGGGAAAGGTTCAGATGATGTTTACAGACTGTGTCCTTCAGGACCTGGGTCTTGGTCTCAGGTAGCTGTGGACTGAGAAAATGCTTAAAGCATCAAGAGCGTGTTAGACAAGATCTGGGGATGGCTGGACATTGCCTGTCCCGCTTGAGGCTGCTGCAAGTCTCTGTGTAGCTTTTTAGCCTGTTACTGGCTTGTGGGCTCATCTGCCCTCAGTTATATCAAACAGAGGGAGTTTGCTCCTTTAAAAATGGTCAATTTGGGCTGTAGGCAGAAGAGAATAGCTGAATGTCAGGCTTTTTATTAGCCTTCTCCACCTTCCAGAGGTTTATTCAGATACTGGAAGCAGGCAGACCCGGCAGCAGGGGGGAAAGTAGCTTCCTACCTGCCCATCTTTTTTATTTCTACTCTATTAAAAGAAACAGAGATACCTGGTGTAGGGAGAGGAGGAAGGGGGTAAAGGACAGGAAGGAAAGGAAAGAAGGTTGGGAACTGTCAGCGTAGACCTGTGCTGCTTCATCGCTTAGTCTCAGGCGTTGCTGAGCCTGCAGCAGATAAGAGACCTTTGCAGAGATAAAAACTGAAACAAAGTCTCAGAAGTTATTTGAGAACTTTATTTATATTTTTTTTTTTATGGTAGCTGATTTATTCGTGGGATGGCAGACACCCAAAAGCGGCAATGAACTCTGTAGCTGGGATGATGACAATAGAGGGGTTTAGCTGCACTGCAGTTGAAAGTCCCTAATTATAGCCTGGAATCTTGACTGTTGTAGATGTATGGACCAAAGAACTTAAGATTAAGTGCTAGAGAGGGAAAACAATGTGAAGGATGAGCCTGGCCTGCATATAAATAGCTTTTGGACTGCCTTATGTATGTTGGTTAAGCAAAGTTACTAAACAATAGCAATATAACAACCTTTTTATGAGATATTGCTCTGTACATGCAACAGAGCTCTCTGCTGTATTTATTCCAGCTTGAAAACCATGCGTATTTAGTACCGGATGTGTACTCTTCATCATTTACAGTTGTTTAAATGGAGGCTTTTGTGGTGGTGCTGTCGTGCAAGGAAACACTACAAGCCTGGGGCAAAAAGTATTAGGTGTCGGGGGGTGGATGTATTAAGCAGGAGATTTAATTAAAAGACCATCGTGATACCTTCTAGCTAAAGGGTGTATTCAGTTAAAAACTGATTAGAGCTGAATCGCTATCTGAGATCCATGAAAAACTTCTGCATGGAGGCTAGGATAGTTAGATACCCAGTACCTATGGGATTTTGTAGAATGAGAGTATTTAACTCCCATTAAAGTCTCTAGAGTGGTTAGTGACAACCTGAAGGCTGAATTCATCCCTGATCTTATAAAATCACTGCACTTTGCCAGGAGCGCGGACTTGTCTCGGGGAGTTAAAACCACTCTGGTGTGTACTAGAAAGCAAAACGCTGAATTTGGGATGCAGACTGAGCTCCTGCCAACTCTGCTCCAGAGGAGCATGGCACAAAGAGGAACCAAGAGCAGCCCTTGCAGGAGTAACAGGGCTAAGGTGGGGAATTTCGCCCCAAATCTCGTAAAGTTCTTGAAAAGACAGACTATATCCCATTCTGCCTTTCCCCGTGAGTATAGATGGGAATTGTGAAAACATCTCCGGTGTTTAGGAACACAGAAACCTTGTGTGTGAAAACAGATGATTAACTTGTTTATGCTGAGGGATTTCCACCATGGGTGGTTTATTCTAGAGCTACATGTCCACGCAGAGCCTGATCGGTAATGCCCAGCTCTTCCCAGCTGGGCAAGGGAAGAAGATGCAAGGTCTTTCCAGAGGAGTAATTGCCTCCATTTTTCCCCATAAGGGAAACCAAAGTAGAGCAAAGTGGTTGATTTATCCAGGCCAGAAGTGAACCTCAGGCTCCAGAGCCCATTGAAGTGTTAGGGTGTGGTAATGTCCCCATTAAGCACCTTCTAGCTCAGATGAACCTCGGGTCTTCTCTGTAAGGTCATTTCTGGACCTTCCAAGTAGGTGGACAACTCTGGAGCTGCTGTTTGCTTCAGCCTTAAGCAGTTCGGTGCCTGGGAGATGCCAGCTAGAAACACACGGTTGTCGTTTTCTGAACTTTCATTCTTTTCCATGACGTTTCTCCATCGCGGCAGTTTGTGTCTTCCTTTCTCTCTGGCTCCTTGCACACCGCCCAGGACCAGCTGGCTCCACGGCCAAGACCAGAAAGGCCCATTAGAGCGTTATTAGCCTCTCCTTTTGTATCCTACGGAGCAAGAGCGACTGCCGAGCCCACTTCGCCCTCAAATGTTTAACAGATTGGCCCACATCTAATTTCTGCCGCTGTGTTTACAGAAGGTGGAGGACAGAGGGAAAGGGGGGCTGCTGCGCGAGGGAGGAGGGCACGGAGAAGAAAGAAATTACTAACCCTCCATCAAAGAGCTGCTTTCCTACTTGTGGTTTCAAAATGCTTCCTCCTTCCCCAGCTATCCTGTAATCACTCTCCAACATTCACCAGAGCAGTGTTTACATCCAGCCCTATTACCGGCAGGGGAGACAGGAGAAATTAAGGGCTCCCATGCCCCATTATCTCCCCCTCTTCCCCCCCTCCTCTCCCCCTCCCACAAGCAGACACACTTCTCGCCCCTTACCCCTTTTCATCAAACGCCTCCAATTCATGAAGGAGTAAAAGCCCTTTAATGGGATTCTGGAGATCTTAAAATCCAGGTGGTTTGTTTAAAAAAAAAAAAAAAAGAGAGGGGAGGGAGGAAAAAAAAAAACCTTGGAGGAAAATACCACCAGCTCACTCTTTTTGGCTTCTTTGTTCCTTTTCCACGTTGTCTTGAACCTTTTTCTCTTCCACAACTCCGCTTGGCAGCTGGGGTGAACTGAAGTTTGAGTTGGATGGCTAGTGAGACCACACAGAGTTCACCCTGGCTGGAATTAATTTCCGATGTACAGCTGAAGAATCCCATGCGCACACACAAACACAGCGAGCCCTTGCATTTCCTTTTGATTTCCTTCTTGTGCTTCCTTCCCCAGATACCCTTTTTTTTTTTTTTTTTTTTTATCAGAAGCAGAACGAGCTGCGATGCCACTGCAGCCGCTGTCGAGGCGAGAGGCTCTGACCCAGCATGGCAGCAGAGCCGGGGGAAGGCGGAGGCTCTTAGATGTTGGGCAGGCGAGCAGACGTGTGAAAAATGGCCAATGTTGGACAACAATAAATGTAATGTGGATTATGCCTTCTTTTTTTTTCTTTTTTTTTTTTTTTTTTTTTAACGAAGGGTAAAAAAGGATAGTCATCTGGTACTGGCACTTGACGGGGACTTGAGGTCTGATTCCAATTCCTTGTTTAACCGCAGATTTCCTCTAAATAATTCTCGTAATCTCTTGATTCCCCAGCTGAGGTCAGGGGCCCATTGTTCTACACCCTGTAACAACACAATGGGACACAGTTCCTGCCCCAAAGAGCTTACAGTGAAAACAATCAAAGAATGAAAAAGAAACCCAGGCTTGCCCGAAGTTACACCCTGGTGTTAAACTGAAGATTAGAACCAGACCTCCTGACTCTCTAGGTTTTGAGTCTTCTGCAATTGTAATGTTTTTCTGGCTCCTATCTTTAGATTCGGGCTGCAGTGTTAAAGACCATCAAAATAGAAAATAATGAAGCTTTTAGCCATCGGAGCAGAGGAGTGGGAGCTGTGTTTATCATGGGCAGCTATGCTTCTATAGGAAGGACAGCCTATGTGTTACGCTGGTTGTTGATTCGTACTTAGCACTACCAGAAGTCTGGGAAACTGGTTAACTTTTGAGGTTACTGGATTTCATATGAACCAGGACGATGGACCAGTACTGTAGTGGGCTTGGTGGCTGGCAAAGGCATTGCGTCGGGCGATGAAGTCCCTTCCTCAGCGGGAAGGGAGATGGCTGTGTGGGCATATGGGGATATTTAAGAGGAGAATATTCACTCCCACATGTAGGAGTTGTTAGAACCGCTCCGCGCCCGGAACTCGCCTCCCCTCCCAGGACATGGATGTATTGAATGAATGGGGTGGCGCACACGCGTGTGAACTTGTCCCAAGTCCTCTTAGCGCTGGCACGACCGTGCTCGCACCGTGGGAATATTCATAGCGCAACGGTCCTGGTGAAAGATGTCAAACTTGAATGAGGTTCTGGTTGTACTGGCAGTTCTCTAAAGCATTGACATGCTCTTCGTGACTGGAAGAGTAAAACTAAAGCAGGCTTGGCAAATACCCTCCTTGGTATCGCTCAATAGAGAGAGGATCTCGCTGTAAGTGTTGCTGGAAACCTTGCAATGTTATTGCTTTGTTTGAAGTCTCAGCATCTGGGATGACCTGATAATATGGCCAGTGATAATTGGTGTATGCACAGCCATACATATTCAGCCATACATATATATACACACTCTAAATTTTCCTTTGTTTTCCCTGTACAGCTTTCTACCACCAGAGTATTTCAGTGGCACTACTTGAGCTTTGGATGTTGAATATTATTAATGTGGGAAAATATGAGTGCTCATATCCTGTGTTTTCCTTTCCGTACTTGTCAGTTTATATGAAACTTGTAGTCACTTTGAGATCTTTAATTTCATCCAGATTCAGCAAGAGGGTAGATATCAGTTTCCAGACTTATCAGAGAGATGGACTCACGTGCGTCTCAAGGGACTGCAGGATTCAATACCCCTAACTTTGAGCATCGTAGGAGATTTCCTCTCCGTGTACATGAGCACAGAGATTACACCTTAAATATGCTCTACGTCTGCTCGAAGATGTAGAGATCTACATTTTAGCCATTCTTTTATGGTCAAGAGAAACAGTAGCTTTCACAGCCTGATTCAGCTGCTTTATTTCAGTAGGTTCATTAGGATGAGAAGAACCATAGGGCTGAACCGCCTGTTTCCTCTGACTGCAAATGGGATGGATTTACTGCCATAAGAGGAGATACCTACAGCGAGCTGCTGTCTCACCCCGTACTCACGTGGGTCACCAGAGCTGCTTGGTTCTTTCTGAGGGAAATTCATGGTCCCATGTGGTCTCTGTCCTGCTGGATGTTCAGGCCTTGATTCCAGATCCTGGTGGAGAAGGCTCGTGCAGAACAGCGTTATTAGGCACATAATACCACTGGGAGATTTGTTCCTTGGCACTGTATCTAAGCTGTTGAATAAGATTTTATTCTTCAAACTCAGGGATGACAAGTTTGACTGGACATCGAAATCAGCTTCATCCTCCTGATACTCTTAAATTTGTTTTCTTTGTTTCAGAAAAATGTGGGGAAATCACTGGATTTCCAAACATACCTTCCAAAGGGAACTGCACTTTAGACCTCGGTTTCTGTAGAAGTACTGGCAAAGGGTAAGGGGAGGAGCAGGAAAATGATCATATTAAGATTCAGTGTCATTTCTGCTAACACAAAACACTCCAGAGTCAGGAGATAGGCATCAAAAGCTGATAAGATTTAATACATAAGAAGTTTATTTATTTTGCTTCTGTATTTTATGCATTTGGGATGTACTTGGGTCACACTTTCAAGATTTTCCTTGCAACAGCAAGGAAACTTGCTTTCTCTTATTTTATTTTATTTTTTCTTTTAATGAGAGCTGAGACTCACATGTAATTGCCTGCTTCCTGGAGTTGAGGCCTTTAAGTAAATATCAAATATCCAGAGATTTGTGTTAAAGTTGTGAGTTGGCAATTCTGTTTTATTTTACCTTAGAGAAGACTTTATTTGTGAACAAGACCTAGATAGCTTTGAAATTGCTCTACAAAGAGAATTATCATCAGTGTTTGTCAGTTCTACTAATAGCTATTGTAACTGTATTTCCTAGGAGAATTTATTCTACTGGGGAAAAATTTGGAACGTATCAGGATGTTTCTTTTTGGCAAAGTTGAAGAGCTTCCTCTCGACTTAATTCTGCCTTCCATTATACTACACATTATTTATAATATAAAGGATGAAAGAGCTGAGCCCCATTTAAAAAGCTGGAGTGGAAATTAGACCGTCAGTTCTTATTGAAAAGGAGTATACAGAGGGATCACAACAAACTATTTTCATTAGTTTTCGTCTCCCCCGAAGTCTGCGGGTTTGGGCTTTTCGTGCCAGTTTGAAACCAAGCCAGTTATTTGAAATGGTGGTATCTCAGAAATTTTTGCCATACTTTTGACCAGCCTTTTCTATTAATTCAGGTTAAAACAAAGGTTATAATAGAAGCACCATGATACAGTTTATTTGCTGGTAAATATCTCTCTTGTTTTCTTGTCCTCTGCTTTTCACTTTTATTGGTGACCCATTTCAAAAACAACTGTTGCAGGCCAGTGGGGAGCATACCTTGATGCAACATTAATAAGAACAAAGAGGCTTAAATTATAGAAATAGCTGTCTATGTCACACATCAGTAGTTTTACTCTCCATTTGGCAGACCTATGGTGGATAAAATTGTGTGTGAAGGGATGAAGGCGGAGAGACTTGGATAAGAGTGGTAGTATCTGATCCAGGATAATGAAGAAGACAGATCCATGCAGAGATTTATTTTATTTGCTTTTGGCAATTAGCATCAGTAATACTGTATCAGGGAAGCTGGAACTGCCACGGATAATAACATTACTGCTTTTGAGATGGTTTATCCAGCTCTAATAACAAGGGCTTGAATCAGCGGGGGCTGTGGGGACTCAGCACCTCTGGAGGTGCTCTCATATGTGCTTCTAATCAAATGCACTTTTAGGGGTCCTAAGTAAGGAGCACAGGGCGAGAACAGTTTGCTTGAATGCTGTAAGGTGAAAACAGACCTGCTCTGAATGTTTCACGGCTGTGTTGCTCGACATGTCTGTGCCAAATCAAATCCCATGTTGCCCGTGAAATACTGACTTGTCTGTTCTTGCCCCTCAGCTTCGTTACCTTCCTCTCTGAACAGGTACTTGGGGTGGGATCCTGTGGCACCGGCCGGTGGTGACCAGACCTTATTTTTGCTTTTGGGCTAAACTGTCTAGGCATTGCTCATGGACTGAAAAACCCTTAACCGTGAGGATAGCCACCCATTCCCCAGCCCACGCTTGCCGGCCTGCTTGGCGTGGGGTTGGTGGAAGGGACCCCACTGCTTCTCTTTGCTTCAGTTCCCAGCTGGGTTCAAAGTTCAGGCTCTGCTTGCTGGAAGGGCTGAGGTGTGACTTCATGGCCTGTTCTGTCAAACCCTCGCAAGAGGGAAGAGGACTCCTGAGGGGCTACAGTGTCTTAAACCACCTCAAGCATCATCTCGCAACAGCTTGAACGCAAACCAAGATGGTCTGTCTTGCATTTGTCCTAAATATCTATCACTGTATTTACACCAGGGTTTCACGCAAACAGGGTTGGGTATGTTTGTAACCATGGGTCAGCTGAGACATGCTGAGACTATGCTGGTCTATCTTCTTTGCCCAACTGTGTCATCTCAACTTGGTCTTGCTTTGATCTGAGCCGGAGAACTTGCTTGTGCTCTCCCAGGAATTCAAACAGTTCTGCTCTGATGTAAATTTGCTGGCTGTCAGCGAGCTGCCCTGGTTTGACGTGATGCAAATGCCATAAGAGATGGGTCTGAAGGGTAGAAATAGCCTGATGGATGGTGTTCGGCCAGTTGTGAGCTGGCTGGCCTCGGTTCAGCCTCTTGCAGCTGCGGTGAGAACCCACCGAGGTTGGTCTGCTCACATGGCGTGTTTCCTGCATTTCACAATGCTCTGCTGCTTATAACAGTCCCGGTGACAACTTTGCAAGGATGGCAAAGCAAGTATTTCTCCCTGCTTTTTCAGATGAAGCACATGAGGGGCAGGAGGTCAGTGGTGCCGCGAGCCACAGGACAGGTTAGAGGAGGAACCGAGAAGGTGGGTTTGCCCATCTCCTGGGGCCTGTGCTGCAGCTCCTAAGCACGCCATCCTGAAACCCTGCCAAGGCAGCAGAGAGACAAAAGGTGTCTCAAAAACACAAGCCGTTGGCTGACCGGGCTGTAGGTTGGAGCTTGCGCCGGGGTGGCATCCGTGGTGCCGCCAGCCAGTGCCCTGTGGCACCGGTGACACACAGCACCCCAGGCGGCTGCTCCATCAGCGCCCTGTCACCCGTGCCCGGGAAGGTGACTGTGTGGGAGTGTTGAGCAAGATCCTTGAGCCCAGGGGAATGTAAAATCCCTTTCCCTGCCCGTTTGTGCTCTTTTCCGTGCGTCTGGAGAGGAGAAGCGAGCTCAGGCTGTCTCCGTTCGATACCTCCTCGGGAAGGTTAGGGGAGCTGGGAGCCAGGGACTCGCGCGCCCCATTCTGTCGCAACATCCCAACATCAACACCCTCTGATCTATGGTATCTTGAGAGTTTGCAGCTCTTGTGTGGAGATGGAGTATGAATAAGGGCCCCCCAGTGTATTGGGAATCGGGCCTGTGGGTCTCCCGTGTCAAGTGAGTCATAATGTATTAGATCCGAGGACTTCCCCCACGGGTGTTTAGTCTCAACAAACCCAGCTAATTCAGATTTAACTTAGCTCTTAATATGCTACATTGCTGAGTCTTCTAATTAATGCCACATGTTGCAGTCAGCTGTCATACTGAATAAATGTTTACAAAGCTATTAATGTACTGTATTTGTAAACCAGACCAGCTCCTTTTTGGAAATCATGTGGTATGTGTTTTCCCCTCAAAGATGAAAAAAGTTTTTTAGCAATAATGGATACTTTATTTTTGCAGCAACAGCCACTTCCCAAGAATTCATTGCTAACTTTCTTGGGCCACAGCCATTATCCCGGGGAAGGGACAGGGAGGAAAAAGCACTGTCTTTTAGAGAGAGACGCTGAGCCGAGCTGCTTCACCATCTTGCCGTGGTGGCCAAGGGGCCAGTAAGGACCAGCGAGCCCTGTGCCAGCTGGTGATGCTGGGGAAGAGGCAGAGTCCATGTGTGGGTCGGTGGCTCTCCTGTCCCCAGCTGCTGTGACCCCAAAGCGCGAGGACCCGGCACTCTCCCTCCCCTCCGCTGCCACGTGAGTGGGGACACCCGGCCAAAACCGAGAATACGGGGAAGGAGACGTGTCGTCGAGCAGTCTGCGGGCCATCTGCCTTCTGCTCGGGGGCCCTGGTGGGGTTGAGGACCTGGGCTGGCCACCACCGTCCCCACGTGGCCAGCACTTGCCTGGCACGGGGACAGTGTGGCTGGGGCAGTGGAAGATCCCGTCTTCTCCCCGCCAAATGGCTTGCTCTGCACAAGTTCACGGTTGGTTTTTTTTGTTTTCTTAGGTTTTTTTGTCGTGTGTTTGATTTCTTCCTTGGGCTCTAGGGAAACAGTTTGCTTCTGTTGGGACTCATGCACTTCTATTTCATTTTTCATCTGCTGCAGAAATCACAGGAGGTACCAAAGCACTTTGAAAGCTGAGGGAGACAGAGGCTGGGGTCTGGTGCGCTGCCACCGGCTCCTGCATCCCTCTGGACAAGGCATCTGGCTCGGGGATTTAGGCACATTTCTAGTTGAAGTCCATGGGGAGTAAATATCTAACCCTAAGCTGGGGCTCCAAAGAAAGACTTAGGGTCACTCTCTGCATCTCTTGTCTCTAAAATAAGGCTGGTGGCAGAGCCTCCATCACAGGGGCTGTGAGAGTGACTGGACCAGGATGGTGTAGGGGAACAGGGCAGCCAGAGGAGATGCAGCCAGTTGTGGTGGGGATCCTGCCCCTCGGTGTGTGGCTGGAGATGCAGGGCCATGCGGGAAGGTGGCCGGGGTTGCTGCTGGGCCCTCAGCCTCTTTCATGTATGAGTAGTTTGGGGATGAAGGCTTTCCATCAGCTCAAAGGGGCATGAAATGGGAGCTGGGATTTGGTATCTCCAAGAAGCTGATTTCGGGGGGGAAAGCTTTTCTTTTTCTCTTAGCTTGGTGGCTATATAACTGAAAAAAGAAAAATAGCAGCTTTTTGCCTTCTTACTTGCCTTTTGGAAATAAAATGCTTTAGTCTACAATCAACAAGCAGGCAAATGACTGGCACTCCCAGTGCCCTGAGAAGAAGGTGAACATCCCTCAAAGAACCTATTGAGAAAGTTTTAATTCCAGTAATAAGTAAACAAATACAAATGGTGTTTTCTCTGCTTTTAACTAGCTGCGACATAGGATAACACTTCATGTTTTGAAAGAATTAATAGTGAAGCCCATTGAGGTACGCTGAAGCAAAGCAGTTAAGTGATTTCACTAGCGGGGCTCAACCTCTTGTCCCTTTCTACACCACCTTCAGGTGACTTCCCCAGCACAGGGCTTAGCTGCAGGCCTGGACATCTAAGCCGGGCAAATCCAACCTTCTCCCAATCACTGTCCCTAGTTAAAAGGCTTAGTGCAATCACAGGAGAAGAATGATCTAGAAAAGAAAAACAATATTCTTTGATGCTTTATTCAGCCTTCTCTGTGCATGTCATAGAATCATAGAATGGTTAGAGTTGGAAGGGACCTTAAAGATCATCGAGTTCCAACCCCCCTGCCATGGGCAGGGACACCTCCACTAGAGCAGGTTGCTCAAAGCCCCATCCAGCCTGGCCTTAAACACTTCCAGGGATGGGGCATCCACAACTTCCCTGGGCAACCTGTTCCAGTGCTTCACTACCCTTATAGTAAAGAATTTCCTCCTAATATCTAATCTAAATCTCCCCTCTTCCAATTTGAAACCATTACCCCTTGTCCTGTCACTACACTTCCTGACAAAGAGTCCCTCTCCGGCTCTCCTGTAGGCTCCCTTCGGATATTGGAAGGCTGCTATGAGGTCTCCCCGGAGCCTTCTCTTCTCCAGGCTGAACAACCCCAGCTCTCTCAGCCTGTCTCCATAGGGGAGGTGCTCCATCCCTCTGATCGTCTTCATGGCCCTCCGCTGGACCCGTTCCAACAGGTCCATGTCCTTCCTGTGTTGAGGACTCCAAAGCTGGACACAGTATTCCAGGTGGTCCTGCAGCCATCTAAAAATACTGGGCTACAGCCTGTGCGTGGATTGTGTATTCCAGCCAAAAGGGGTGGTTCTTTCAGCTAGAAAACGTACGATGAGTGCTTTGTCAGGGAGTGATGCTGCATAAGGTAAGAACTGCACCTTGCAGCCTTCCTGTCTTGTTTAGTGTCTATTTATGGCCAAAGCATGGCCAAGCAAGTGGGAGACCTTTGCTTTCCTGGCACAGGTAGTGTGTGGAAGGTCCTGCTGTAACACGACAGCCATTGGGATGGGGTTTGCTTTGTGGTATTGAATGTGCTGTCAGAAGTCACCAAATAGTGGGGCTAAATATACATCGTTGTAAGAACTGCGTTATAGGAAACGGCTTATATGCTTTGCATGAGAGCCCTCAGGCCTCTCTGCGGAGATGGCTTTCATCTTCTGAAATCCCCTTGGGTAGGATTCCAGTCCTCGGGGTTTTTCTCCTTGCCGGCTGCTCGTCTCCCCCACGCAGTGTGATTTCTTTTCTGTTCACCCCATGGGATCTCCCCATCTCCTTTCCTCCCCTGCTGCAGCCCAGACCGATGGAATTTGGAGCGTGCCACCATCCTGCTGCCCCAGCCATTTGGGACCTGCGGCTTTCCTCCCTCCCCGTGCATGTGGTGGAAAGAAGAGGGCGTTTGGGTTGGAAGATGGAGCATCCCCACAGCTGGGGCACAGAGGGCTGTGGGTCAGTCCAGGCTTAGCTGCTGCATACCCCAGCTTGCGTGCAGTGAACCAAGAACTGGAATATTTTTGATATTACCTCTCCTTAGGAGCAGTATCCCTGCTGGTGGAGCATGCCCAGATGTCAGCTGGATTATTTCCCAGCTCGATGTCTCCCAAGGAGAGGCAGCGAGGGGCTGATGGTGGCCGATCTGGTACAGCCACCTCTGAGCCCCACATTGCAGAGAGAAGGGATGCAAGGCAAGCCGGCGTGTGATTTAGGGTAATGGCTGCAATGCAGGATCCCTTCAGGACCACGTTTGAGCTGTTACCCTGAGTTGCAAACCTTAAAACATCTTGCCCACGCTTCAGCCGTCACTGAAGGCAAGCACACACCTGCTCCTGCCACGGAACCGCGTCTTCTACGTCTTTAATCCTCTTCTTCCCAGCCTGCCTCACCAGTGGGAAGTGCGCTCATAATGTTAAACTTCCCTCATTAGGCAGAACATTCCTCTTTTTAACCTCTTTAACCTGCAGCATTCCCGTTGGGAGGACCCTGTCTCCATACTTCTCAACTGCTCTTAATTAGATTGGGCATTTCTTGCCTCCACTGTATATTTACAATTTAGGAACAGGAAAAAATACAGCCTGCACTTAAGGGCCTTCTTCCCTTCGTTTGCTTCCCGTGCTTGATAGGTTGGGCAGCAGGAGGTGGAAATTTTAAAGCCCAGAGGAACAGAACTTGTCTGGGAGGAGAATCTGAGGCGGTTTAGATCGTTCTTTAGGCAGGACTGACTTCATATCCATCAGCTCTCACTTTTTTTATCTTATTTCCCTTCTCCTGTGTGCGCATGTGCCTGTGCACGCACAGCCCCCCCATTGTCTGTCTTTTGCTCTTATTCTGCCATCAGCCTTTTAATAATATTATTGTTGATGTCTTTTCATTCCTGATGCCAAACCTGATTTGGAGATCACAGTACTGAGGGTTTCATTCTGAGCACTGTAGACGGAAAACTGAAGTCCTAAGTGACTGGAGCCCTCGGCCAATCTAATTGTTATTGACGTTTGTGTCTGATTGTTCATCAAGGGGGATTTGACTTGCAGGCCAAATCATTCTATTACCGGGGTTCCTTTCAGCCTTTTCTCTAACAAAAAAAAAAAAAAAAACACAAAACCAAAAAAACCCACCCCAGTCAGCAGCAGAAGAATCAATGGCAATATCTCTAGATGTCCATCTAGCCGGGCGTGAGAGGGGGGAGCGAAGGCGGAGGAGATCATGTATGTCCCGTTTGAAATGTGCGAGCAGAAAAGGTTGGAGGACCGGCCGTATTGCGTTACAGGGGGGAAAAAGGATCTCATTAAAAGACTACCGTTTTCATGGCAAGGTGAAGGAGGCAGAGGAAGGAGGGGCTGGCAGGGCTAATTATATTAAGGTCATTTCACCTGTCAAAACTTTCCCTTTAGTGGTGTCCCTGGTGCCCTGGGATAACATCCAGATTTGTCCTGAATGGCGTCTCTGTTCCTGCTTAGGAGCCTTGACTGGTGGATCGTGAAGCGAGCGGCATGAAAGGAGCCCTGAAGGCACCCTTTTGCCTGCTTTTCACCTCCTGCTCTCCTTTGATTTTGCTTTTCCCCCCCTCTTGAGTTTCACGGCGGGTAATGATGAAGCCCTGCTGTGCTGCTCACCCGGAGCCGTGCTTTCCCTGGGAAGCCACCGAGGCAGCCGGCGGCTCGCGTTTGACCAGGTTCTCGTCTCCCTGTGTTTCAAACCCATTTACACCCTGCTGCAATGCCAATTTATCCCCCTTGAAAGCTCTCCTCGGCAGCGGAGAGGGACGGAGCGAGGCTGATTTTCCTCATTAGGCTAATGGTGGAAACCAGAACGATGCAGATGCAGGGATCAAAACAGAAACAAGGGACATATTCTGTTTATTCATTTGAAAGAGGCAGGGGATAAGGGGAAAGAGGTGAGGGGGTGGCTGGTCAACCAGAGCGTCCTCATCCCGGTGATGAACCCTAGAATTACCTGCCCTCCTTCAGGGGATTGTTCCGAGTCATTAAGTTATTTCATTTTCCAGGAGTTGGTAAGGGGGGGGAAGGCAAATTTCTACAGTTAATCTTTCTCTCGAGGTAGGTGGAAGCTGTGCAGATGGCCTCCCTTTGCTAACGTGAGCAGGTAGAAGTAATTTGGGGAAGAAGGCGATGGGAGGAACACAATGGGGTTCATTCACAATCACGGGGGTTATACTCGTCGCCACGGAAACGGAGCAGAAATTTCAGAGATCAAAGGCTTCTCCACCAAAAGTTGCTACCTAAATGCGTTGGGTAGAATGAGAGGGGACTGGGGACGAGGAAGAAGCACACCAAATTTGCGTGGCCTTCGGCAGCCGGCTGAGTGAGTCAGATTTATCCTGCTGAAGTAGCGTTGTTGGAGCTGAGGGATGGATTTGGCTTAACATGCCTTGCCTTTGAGAGATGCTTAGGAGCAGGAGTGAGTCATGGATGGTCATGACGTCTGGTAGAATTTGATGAGTTTCCCTAAACTGGGGCACACTTGGATCCTGGGATTGGCTTTCGAGTAGGAAAATAAGCAGAACCACATAGTTGCCTTTTTAAAATAATTACTTCATTGGGGAGATGAGCGAGAGGTGTTGACCTGTGGATGCAGAGTGGAACTGCTTGATGGAAGCTGTTATTAAGATTGAACTGCTGGACACCTGTATTTGGTGCTGTCAAACGTGTTAAATGGCCCTCAGTGTTAAAAAGGATTCTTAGGAGGAAAAAGACCTGCAGTCTGGAGTTCAGAGAGCGCCAGAGGGAATTGTTCGAACTGTGAGACGTGTGTAACTGTCTGCCACACCAACCTCTGCCGTTCTGGGCTCTTCTCGTAGCTTCTAGCATTTGAGCAACTGCGTTAGCAGCCTGTCTGCTCTTTCTGTTTGACTGTTTGGTGAAGGTCTCCTCTTCTACCGTCCTCTCTCCTGAGCCATTTTAATTCAGCAGGAACACAACTGACCAGACTTATCTTTGACTTCCTAATCACGTTATATGTTTTTGGTGAAGTCTTTTGAGAGGTAGCTCTCAAGAAGGACTGCCTTTTCCTCTGGAGAGGCAGCCAGCCATGTAGAGGTACCAGTTGATGCTTTGGCCCTAAAGAAGGAGGGGGAAACACCTAAATAAGGAGAGTGCTGTGCATTCCTGCTCTTGCTAAAATGAAGCCAAATGAAGCCTCCTTGAAGCCATCCCAGGTTGCTAATTCAAAAAATTTGCAGACTTGCAAAAAACATTGGAGATATTTTTCTTCGTCGTAGCATGACTTGCATCTTTGGCCTTGAGGAGGATGAATGAGTGATTTTTAAATGCTATTGCTCTTTTAGAAAAGGGCATGCCGGAGTTTTGGTCCTGTCAAGGGCAGTGGGAAGCAAAAGTATGTGCTAGGGCTGGCACTTGAGTGTCCTGCCTCCGTCTCACTTCTGCCAGGTGTTCCTGGTGAAACGGGGATGGAGACGAGCCTCCCCAGGCAGCCACATTGCCAGTGCAGTAACCTGAATCATTCTAAAGAGCAGAAATCAGAGACAAAGCAGGGTATTGTAGGCAGCAAAGGTTGAATAAGAAGACCCATGGGAGCCCCGCCACTTCTCCCTTTAATCTGATCAGCAGGCAGCATTCTTGTAATTCCCTCCAGGTCACTCTGAATTCCTGCAGTTTCTCAGCCAGGTTGAAGCCTTCCCCTTTGATATTAAATAATCTGTAGGCTTAGAGAAAGGAGCAGAGCAGGAGCAATGCAAGACTTAGTTCATATCAGAAACCAACAGGAAAACGCCACATCCTTCTCCCAACACCTCTAAGGTTCAACAATTTTAAGTTACCTTACATTATGCTCTCTGTTTTTAAAATATTTTGTAAGGTCATTCAGAGAGGATGTTCCTGTTGTGTATTTAGCATAGCAGACGCTGAGCACAGAGCCCTTATGATATATCTGTTATCCTTAATTGTTTCTGGCTTAATTCAGGTGAAGCAACAGTTTCAGTCTCTCTTTTCCAAAGGGATGAGAATCACGCAGCCTGAGGCAGCTTGGAAAAATCTTGATGTCTCCATTTGGTCAAGGAGGCCAGCCTGACGTTGTGGCTGCTAATGGCTAATCACAGCCTCCTGCCTGACTGCCTGCTGCAGTGCTCGGGTAGAGCTGGGTGGCTTGTGAAAGGACCCGTAAAGAGAAAAAAGAGACCTTATTTCTGCATGAATCCAAGGCATCTATACCTTTAGAGTAATGCACCCTGAAACCTTGTGTGGGAGAGCTGGGATATATATATATATATCTGAGGAGAGAGAGAGAGAGAGATATATGAGGATATATTTCCTAACAGAGCTGAAGGCAAGTCAGTACCAGCTACCAAGGTACATTCTATAGACCATAACTGCAGGTACACGCTTCAGAGTGACCGGCTGGCTTCTGGTGCTCCCGTCCCAGCTGGGACCCGCTCCACTACTGCTTTGCTGCCCTCTTTGCTCTCAGAAACCAGGGTAACGCTGCTCAGGTGGCTCAATGACCACAGCTACAACTCCACCTTCACCCAGAGCTTTGGTGCGGGTCTGGTGTTGGTGTATGAGAGTGGTTTCTCTCTGTGTAAATGAGTCTATGCCTCTCTCACCCAGCAGAGGTATTACTGCATGCACGGGTACCGTACCATTCCGCATGGAAAGGCAATCTGCTATGCAGTTTGCTCTGCGTGTGCCCTCACAAGTCTGCCAGAACCCGTATTCGATGAGTGAAGGTCAAGCTACAAAGCGTATTTATTCTCTCAGGAAGCAGGCACAGCTTTTAAAGTCTGGGAACATGGATGACAGGGTAGGGAAAGGGGATGGCAGACTCTTGAGGGTAATAAAAGCAAAGTTGGCTTGGTTGGCATCTCACCTCTGCTGCATCTTGGGGTACAATAGAGCCCATACACACAGAATGAGGGAGATGAATCAAGAGAATTAAAGGTACTTTTCCATTCCTTGATGGGAAATGAAAATATGGTGTTGCCAGAGTTCCTTGTTTCAGCTGCCCCAGGAGGACACTTCCATTGGCTTCAGTGGTTGGTAAATCCAGCCTGATGTGAAACTGCAAAACTTCACTGGAGATTTTAAATTATGCTGAAGACATGAGAATACTTTGAGAATTGAAGTGTGACTATTCTTCTGAGAACTTTATTTAGGAAAAGAACAAATTTTCTTCCAAAATATACAAAAGAAATATTCTTACTGTGGAAACACATAGCCTGAAAACTCAAATGACATTAGGTCACCGGCTTCTTTTTATCAATAACTTTGAAGTCTTGTCCTAGTTTTCTGATTTAGATTCTTGTGATAAGAGGTTCTCAGCAAGCCTGGGCAAAAGCCAAGACCCTCTCCTTCTGATAGGTTGGGAACACAACCACCAGTAGTAGTTCCAGTTTTGAAGATGGGCCAGGTCTTAAAAGCGGCGTCAGGGACTCTGGAGAGACAAACCCCAAGATGTTGGACTGCTTGAAGTTGCATCCATCTCTTGGACCCAAATCTATGAGCTGTACGTTGGGTTTGGTCTGTAAAACCATACGTTTGTAGAGTAGGTGATGACTGATTTCTACCAGTGCTAGAATCCAATGCTTCCTGCCACCCGAGAGGAGGTAGTCCTGAAGAAGATGGGTAGGTACCAAGGCTTCCATCCCTTAGAAGTGAGCTTCTCCGCCATAGTGTTGGGGGACACTAGACAAAACTTGAAAAATATGCTGTCCCTGCTCTGAGCACCAAGGGAGGCTGCCAGGCAAGCGTGGTACATCCATAAAGGTCACCAGGCACTTTAGCAATAACAAAGAACCCAACCCTTGCATCTGGGGGGCTCTCTGGTAGCCTCAGCCACCCCACCGTGCAGGATGGGTGACTGCAGGTGTATTGAGCATTCGGCTCTTCCTTGGCAAATGAAGGTGTTGGGTCGTTTGTGCCGGTGCTGGAGCTTGGAGGGCCGGAGCACTGGTGAGCTGGGATGGAAAGGGCCGAGGGTGCCGGGCTGGCTGGACACCCCCGTGTGCCGGAGCGAGCCGTCTCCGCTCTCACATGCTGTGTGTGCAGAGCAGGAGGACCTGGGCCCCGAAAGCTACATTTCATTTAGTAATTAATTAGTGATTCTTGACCCCAGGCAGCTCCAGCTCGCTGACAATAACAAGATTGCAGCCTGTGTATAAGCTACCTCCGTGCCCTCGCCGCTCTCATTACATTAGCTGAAATCCTTTGCAGCAAAGACACAGGCTGCCAGGCAAGGGGAGGGAGAAAAGCTCTTTTTCTTCATGGTTTGGATCTGTTTTCTCGCAAACTTAGCACTTTAGGTGTTCCCCTCCCCACTGCCTGCAGCACCTCCTGGCCCCGGGGCATTGCCCCCAAAGGCCACGGCAGCGCCAAGGGGCAGCTCGCCCAAATTGTCCACCCGACCCGCTCGCCCGCCGAGACATGAATTATTTGGGAATCCTCCACCGCCTTCCCACAATGCCCTCCAGAGGGATCCAGCACCGGCCTCCCAGCGCCGGGTGGGGGCTGAAGGCTGCCCGGGATCCGGCAGCACCGGCGAGGACTCGGCCGTGGCTCCTCGGCCACGCTGGGGGCACCCAAGCGGCAACTCCAGCTGTGCCAGCTGCCGGGGGGGGCTCTACAGCCAGGAGGTAAGCTGGGAGCTGCCGTTAGCGCGCTTTCCGTCTCCGACGAGGGTGCTTTTGCGCTCAGAATGCTTTTAATTATTTGTTGGAAGATTTTGGGAGCTCCTAGAGGCAATGCGGAGGCCTCAGTCAGTGTTTCCTAGCTGAAGGCATCTATGGATGTGCGTTTCCTCACCTTAGTCATAGCCGAACCTTGCGTCAAGAGCGGAGCTTGTGCCAAGCACCTGGGTGGTTCCTTGGTGACTCTGGTAGCGGGTCTTGGTGGCTGGCAGCTCCGGGCATGTTGGAGTTTGCACCAAGCACTAGGGAATTTGCAGTGAAGCGTCTGTTTTCTCCTAAATTGTCACTTATTCTTTTGCCTTGCAACAGCGCGTTGCGCTTAACCTCGCAGGGAAGGCATGAAACCTCGTTTGTGGGAGCAGCAAAGTAGCTCTGAACAAAAGGGGCTTTGACTTGCCAAGGTGGGTCGGTGGCTGGAGCTGCAGCCCTGGGCTGCTGGTCCTTCTTACACTATGCTCAGGGCCCATTCGGTGTCAATACTTGAGCAGGGCATGAGTCTCCACTACTTCTCTTTTCCTGGAAGAAAATACCAGCAGATGCCCCTGACAAACCAAACTCGTGCCTCCAAGTAGGAAAAAATCAGAAGGAACAGATTCTCTTCCTTGGTTGGCCTCAGACTTAGTCTCATCTGGGAAAACTGCATAAGGAGATAGTCAGGATTTTTTTTAATATTCTGATTGCCTCCAAGATTCATAAAATTGTGTTTGGGGGGGAGATGGAAGAAAGGGTCAAAAAAGAGTGATTTGGAGGTGATGGCTCTGGCTGAGGACATCTCAGCTCCAACGTGGCCCATGGGCTCTGGCAGCAAGGTAACCTCTGTGTCCACCCATGAGGCTTTGGAGTTCAGGTCTGATTCCTCTCTGTCTCTGTGACCCATGAGCATGTTGCTGGAGACCCCACATAACGTCTCCTCAAAGCTGTGATGCTGTCCATCTGGGAGAGCATGGAGGAGTGGTGGGGTCTTGTTCAGCGTGAAAGGAGAATACAATAGAGCGAGGCCAGATGTTGCCACATCAATGGGGAAGTGGAGTGACCGAGAGCTGTCTCCAGGGTAAACAAAACATTGACGTATCGGTCCAGCCCTGTCCCCTGCTCTCTTCAGCTGCCTTCCCACAATAAAATCACCTTCATCCCTCCCATGTCCTCTCTCGCTCCACTCATTCCTTGCATCCTCAGTTCTGGGCTCCCCGGTTCAAGAAGGACAGGGAACTGCTGGAGAGAGTCCAGCAGAGGGCTATGAAGATGATTAAGGGGCTGGAGCACCTCTCTGATGAGGACAGGCTGAGAGACCTGGCGCTGCTCAGCCTGGAGAAAAGCAGAATGAGAGGGGATCTCATCAATGCTGAGCAATATCTAAAGGGCGGGTGGCAAGAGGATGGGGTCAGTCTCTTTTCCATGGTGCCTGGCAACAGGACAAGGGGCAACAGGCACAAACTGGAACACGGGAAATTCCATCTCAACATGAGGAAAAACTTCTTTCCTGTGAGGGTGCCAGAGCCCTGGAAGAGGCTGCCCAGAGAGGGTATGGGGTCTCCTCTGGAGATACTCAAAACCCACCTGGATGTGTTCCTGTCCAACCTGCTCCAGGTGACCATGCTTTGCCAGAGGGGTTGGACTAGATGGTCTCCAAAGGTCCCTTCCAACCCCTGCCAGTCTGTGATTCTGTCACTGGAAGGAGCTGCACCAGGGCTAGTGTGTCTCCAGACTTGGTACCTGCTTGGTTTCTGCTTCTCTCTGACACCCGTGGGTGTTATATGGGGAAGAGATGGAGAGGCTTATGGTATTGGGTGTCTTGGAGAGCATGTGGGTGGTGTTGGTGGGCTCCGCTTCTCTTTCCTTGCGCCCACCCTGCAAGCGTGGTTCTTCATGACACGATGAGATCCGATACTGTACTGTCCTTGGGGGAAAAAAAAAAAAATGTACTGAGTGACTTCTTTTGTTTTAAGCTGTGTAATTGGTAGGGAAAACATATTCTCTTCTAGTGGCTTTTCTTTTATTGTCATGTTTAGGAAGGTTTTTTTGCATGTCATAACATTTTGTCTGTTTTTACTGAAATCCTTCTGCGAAGGAACGATTGTTTGCACAGACTGACATGCTGATACAGGCTGACAACTGCATGGCTAAGACCAAAACAAAATGTAAAGTAAACACATTTGCATAAGTTTATAACATGACCCAGTTCTTACGAAGTGGAGGAAATGGGGAGATGTGAATCTCAGCAGCTTATCTCGCATCTCCCCTTTCTGCTGTGCCCCTTGTTCTTAACCTCTGCTCCGTGAGTGCCATGGGAGAGTTGTCTGGATTTTTCCATTCAGATTTGAAACAACAGGTCCCTCTTGGAATTCGCTTATGGTTTTGTTTTGCTTACAAGGGAGGGCACGGAGGAGGGAGCATTCCCGGCTTTCCCCTCGTGTGAAACTGGTGGGTCTTTCCACCCTTTTTCTTCTCGGTTACACTTTAAAAGGCTTCTGTCAATGTATTTTCCATCACTTTAAAATCGCATTGACATCCTGCTGTTTTGTGTCATAACTATGTAGCATCGCAAAATGCTGATTTGGTACTATCTATTTCTTGGTCTGCTTGTGGCATTATTTCCTTAAGGATTTTGAGATCGGTGCCTGCGTTTTCCAGATGAGGAAACCAGAGCAGTGATTTCCTTTTGGCCATCCGGCACCACTGTGGTAGAGCCAAAAGCAGAACCCAGATCATCGGCATCACGGCTGAGTGCAGGGAGGTTTGCTAGTTCTCAGCTGCCTGGAGATACCATGGCTGCCTTGTCTGTGTGTGCTGGCTTTCTGGAAGCAAGAGCCATAGCCCAGGGGTGTTCATCCTCCAGTTTGTGGCCAGGTCAGGTCCACGTTTTTCATTTGCTTTCACAAATCGACTCCCAAAAAACTATGTGAATCCTGAAAATACCTTTTGAAGGGCCTTCTCTGAACCTGGTTGTCCCAGAGGGGAGCCAAAGGAAACCTTATAATCAAAACTGCAATGAAACCCGTGCTACGTGGTTGGAGAGGAGGAATGGAGGAGGTTTCGTAAAAATAATATGAAGTCCTTGTAGAAAGATGCTTAAACCCAACTGTCAGATAGTAAAAATGAGACTCCGAGTCCAGACCTTCAAAGGACACTTCTTTGACTTGTGATTAGACATCCCTCGGGCTCTTGGGTTTCCTACAGCCAACTGATGGTGGAGGAGCTGCTGAACTCAACACAGTGGTGTCATCCGAACCTCAGAAGCCCCTCAGCAAGGCTGTCCCATCTCATGTCCCTGGCCCTGATCTTTAAAGTTGATAATAGAGGGGGAAAGTTAAGCTTTCTAGTAGCTTTGAACGTAGCCACTTTCTTTTCTCTAAGGAGGAGGAGCCAGCTGGTGCCAAATTATCTGACTAACAGAGCCCTCGTGAGCAATGTTTGCTATGGACGGAACAGAATAATAGTTTCCAAAGTCCCTGAAGGGAGCTGGAAGCCCTGGTCTCTTAGGGCATGAGCAATTGGTGTGCACAGTCATTTAGTGTGTGAATTTCTGGGGGACGGCGTGGTTTTAAGTGAATATTTATTTCCAAGTTTCCTTTTGCCTATTTTGGGCGGTTTGGAGCCTGGTGCATTAGCTTCGGTGCCTCGCTGGGGTGTTCGTTATTTTGGGAGCTGACATTTCGGTCCATGGAGCTCTGAGGTCTCGCAGTGACCTTCGTATTGCCCTCCTTTGTTGGGTCCAGCTCTCCATCCCTACGGCTCGCTCAGCAGCCCCAGCTCCCTCCGGAGCTGCGGAGCCGGTGGGGAAAGCGGCTGTTTTCCTGGCTCTGGGTACGTACCGCAGGGAACCGGAGGGTCAGAGCTCAGTTTATTACGCATTTGACCTGGTGGACATCTGGGGGGACTTCGCAGATGACGCTGCAAATGCGTAGAGTGGCAACAAGGGTGCTTTGTCATGGCAAAGTCATCCTGGAATTACTTGCTGAAACGTTATTTACAGGTTGTTTTTTTTTTCCTGTGTCGTTACATGTGCTGGTAAGAGTCTAACAAGAAAAACATGTGTTTATGAGACTCCTAGACACTGTGTCCCCATAGCCAGACCCTTCATGTGTCTTTATTTTGTTGGATTTTGGGTGTGTCTCGCTCTTGATGGGAATTGCGCACCCGACCTTAAGGAGCGTCGAGATATTCAGCATTACAAGCTCTAATTTTGATTTCCAAAAGGCGGCAATGGGGCTGTGACAACCAAACGGTGAACACAGCGTGTTTGTCCCATAGCTGGCATTGGATCTAGGAGAGATAGAGGAAAATGTATCGGATCTGGGGGGAAAAGGAGGGCTGGGAAGGGATTGATTTACATTCGTATTTTGTCATTCTGGGTATTTTTATGTAACACATCCGCCTTAAGACCCTGGTAATACTTTTTGAGCTCTGCTGTGGCATGTTGCAGGTTTTGTGGCTTTTACAGTTTTCTTAGAAGGGCTGGGAAGAGTTTTTGGTGTATGTGGGGAAAAATACGTGGCAGTGATCACTGGAACTGGGTTTGTGAACACGCGAGTCCCAGCCAACATGTTTGTATGGCCAGGACACTCAAAATAGGAGCAGAGTGGAACGTGGGTTGTGATTTTTAACCATGCTCACCCGTACTCCCCGACGATAATTTCATCTTAACCAAAATGGGAGACTTAACTACGTATTTCCAGGTTTTGTAGGTGATTTGGAGTGGAAGGGAGAATGTTGTGGCTACAGCTGAACTAGCTTATGGAAGCACCAGATTTTCTTCCTGGCCTTGCTACAAGTTTTCTGAGAAACTATACACCAGTCACATACTTCCCTCCTCTGCCTCAGTATTGTTATTTGTGAATGGGGAATAATTAGCTGTTTTTTGACTGTTGCATCTGTTCAGACCACAGCTAACTGGAGCCTGACTTCAAACTTATGTGGCCAGACGCAACAGCGAGATGTTAGTCTGAGCGCTTGGCTTGTCTGATAATTTTCATAGCTAATGTATCGGCTAAAACTGAGCGCACGGATGAACGTGTCTTGTCCCTGGCTCTAGTGTAAATGGTAGCTGGACAGTCATGTATTTCTGCACCAGTGGAACTGTTTTTTAAGCTGCTGCACGTGTGGGTGGCACTGATTTTGGACTGGAGGTGTTAATAGCTCAAACGTGATATGGGAATTCAAGAGCAAAGAACATGAAAGCTTGTCTCCCAGATCAGAAGCAGGAGATGGTAAGGATGTTATTTGAGTCCTCTGGATATCATCTGATATATATCAGAACGTCCGAGTCCTCTGATGAAGAGGGTGGCAAATAAATGCAGCTTGTGGCGATTCTACCACCCCACCTTCCAACCTCACTTGTTCATGCTGGTAGATAAAAAGATATTATAGATGTGTGCCTCTTCTTTCTTAAAAATCCCTTCTTGGCACCCTGTATCTCACAGGTCAACTGCACTGGTGTGTCCTGTCACTGTGCTCGGGCTTGAGTTGTCATCTTCTGTGGGGTATTGCTGGGAAGCGTCACCCTGATCGTGCTCACGCTTCGGATCGTTTACACAAGCCTTGTGTAAATCCAGTGCTTTGGCAATATGGTTGTCCTTGCTGGGGTATGCAAGAATAAACTAAGGCTGCTACTTCCATGAAGTGTGGGAGCAATGAGTCACATCACACAGATTGACTTACGCAGAAAAACTCCCTGCTAGGTGTCAGAAGAGAATGTGCTTTATGCCTGTAGCCTCTTGCGGTTGGGCAACACATGCTGTAAAAATGTTCTGGATGTGCGGCAAACCAGCTCGAGCTGGGAGCTCCGACCAGATCACAGGAACACACAAATCCTACCCAAATGTCCCAAAAGTTTTCAGTGGGAAAAGAAGACGCGAAATGAACGTAGAGTTCTGGCAGCGTGTGGGGGGGGCTATGATTTGTCCCTTATAAAGAGCACATTTGTGAGGTACACCCCGCTGCACGTTTGTCACACCGCAGGCTTGGATGGAGTTGCTGCCGCTCATGGCAGGACATCCGAGATCACGAACTCCCTCCCTCCTTCCCCCTTCCCATCACCCTGGAGGAAGGGAATAGCCTGATATTGAAGTTCTCTGTAAGCTGGTTAGATCAGGATCCCTTAAACTGCTGCAAGGGCTGTTGGATAATAGATGTATAATTTTTTTTATTTTTTTTTTTTTATGGCTTTTTATGAAAAAGGAAGTCAGGCCTGGGCTGGTGAGACTGAAAGAGCAGGGAGTGGATTGGCTGTCAAGGGTCAGCCTCCCAATAGCCCTGTGATCAAAGGCTGCTCTCAGCAGCATGAGTTTATAGGCAGCCAAGACAAACAATGAGCAACTTTATCTCCTTTCAGGAAAAAAAAAAAAAAAAAAAAAGAATAAAAAAAAAAAAGAAAGACTTAAGTTCCAGGAAACCATTTCTGGACCAGACAAATTTTGGTTGTTATTCCTTCTCTCTCGTAATGCAGCTATTTCTAGATGAAGGATGATAACGGGGAGACAGCGAGAGCAAAGCCCAAACACGAACCAGATTGTGCCACGTTCTCAGCTGGTGTAAATTGGCACGGACCCCGGGGAGTCGAAGCAGCACGACCAGTTTACTCCCACTGAGAATCTGGCCTTCGCCAGTGGCTGTGACTGGAAAGGCAGCGGGGAAGCTCTGAATTGAATCGTGGCCATTTCCCCCAGTTCGATCCCTTCTCCGAAGGTGTTGCCTCATTTGTTTGCAGCTGGAATATCGCCTATTTGGCTGTCCCAGCTGTGGCCTCCAGTGTCAGCTGGTCAGAACACAGCTGGCTGGCTTTAAACCTACTGGCTTCAGTGTCAACTCGCTGAATAAAGCGAACAGAGGGGAAAAACATTTTGGGCTCCTGTGTACTTGATTATTTGTTTGGGAGGAGAGGGAGATATGAGAAGAAAGCCTCTTATTCCTAAAATGGAAAAAGTTGCAAAACTTTTAGTTGGGTTTGGATCCGAGGGAGAGGAATCTTCTCAAAACGCAGAGTGTTCTTGATTTAGGATTTCCTGTTGGATACGTTTCAGACAGCTATTTAAGTCATAAGTGGCCAGATTCTCAGCTAGAATAAATCTGTAAAGCTGCGCTGATATGAATCAATATAGCACATTGACCTCAGCTTAAGATCTTGGACTGAGGTCTGGTGGTGGATTGCAAAGATCTATCCTTGTTTATGGGTTCAGAGCAGGACTAAATCAAAAGATAAGTGGTAGTCCCGAGGTTCAGAGCTGCGTGCGAGTGTTTAATACCCCCACAGTTGCGGAGACCCCCAGTGATATGGGGATTGGACTGCCCTTAGTAGATGTGAATGTCTGAACTCGATGTGGGATGTAAGGTTTGTTTCGGTGTTTGTGATAGATGGGCTTGGCCAAATGAGCCTGGGGGGAGGCAAGAAGCCCCCCAACTTTTCAACCAAACAGCCTTGAGGATTTTTGTAGGCATCACTGCTCTCTGTACTACATATTTCTACCCTTCTACACACTGAACATGGAAAATATTGTGAGAAAAGCTTTCTGAGCCAGGATTTAGTGCTGAGAATAGAGGCAAAAAGCCCTGGGGGCTGAAGAGAACATATTTCCATAGTCTTTCCAGATGTCCCTACAAAAAAGTAGTAGAGGGTTGGAAGCTTGTGGCCGGTTCTGGTGATGGGTGCTCCTGAAAGGATAACGGGGAGTGTTGCTTTGAGGTGCAGGATCAGAGCCATGGGCTCTGCTGAGACAAAGGATGAAGTACACAGAAGTACTTCACCTTCTCTTCTTCCCGTCCACTCCAGTAGTCTCAAGAAGATAAATCTAATCTCAAGTTACAGATTTAGGGATGGAGGAGGAAGAGGAAGGAGAAGTTGGGTCCAGGCCTGTGTGTCGAGGCCGGTGGCAGTCAGTAGCAGGACAGGTCTTCTGAGTCTCTGTCCCAGGGTCTTACTACATGAAGTTAATGAAGCTGTGAAAATGCAACCAGCCTAGAGAGGAGAGGCATTCCTGAATGGGTTCCTATGCTTGGGCAGGAAGGTCTGAGCTGAGGCAGAGAAGCTTGTTGATGGTGTGGGTTTGTTTTGAGAACCTTTTTATTACTATTTTTTTTTCTCTTACCCTTCCTCCCACCACGGGAAGGAGCAGCTGCTGGAGACCTGCATAGGAGAGGATTTCCAGGGCTGGGACAGGACAGGAGGTCCTAGATCTCCTTTCCCTGGCTGGCACTGCCAGTCCAGGAAATATTCCCAAATCTCTGACCTTCACTTTACACCCGTCAGCGAGGGCTGGGCTGTGTCCACTGCTGCCGTCTCCCCTTGATGTCTCATTCTCCCTGTTCACGTACTTTCTGTTCCTTTTCCTTTCTCCCACCCTTCAGAGTCAACACTGCAGCAGTCTGTGAGTGACAGCAAAAAATGGGCGACTTTATTTTGTTGAACTTACTGACTTTAAGGCCTTTGTTTTAAGGCCGTAGCATTCGGTTTGCTGCCTGTTGCTCCTGCCTCGTAGGAGCCCTTGAACTCCAGAAGCACAGGAGTTGACAGTCTGACGTTAATGTGCTTGGCACCTTCAGAAGGTCTAAGAGAATTAGGTACCTGCTTCCCCAGGGATTTTAGCGGAGTTCAAATCTCCAGTTCCTAGAAGGTGCCTATGACTCCCCCAGCCAAAACGCACTGCATTTCCATAACGTGTTTTGTTATTTATATAGCATTTCTGCATAATTACCAGGCTTGCATGAAGGTCTCAAGGTGCTCTGCAGATGCCAAGGGGTGACCTCATCTGTAGCTAATGAAACTCTGGTGACCGATAGACCTGTGACTTGCTCCGAGCACCAAGCACCGGGCAACATGAGCCAGCTCTGCACCTCCGCCCTGATGAGTTACCCCCATCCTGCTACTACAGAGAAGCTGGAAATCCAGTTTAACCATCTGCTTGGGAATTCCCCTGTAGCTGGAGGGGATTGAGCATTCTCACACCCCAGCATCATGGGTGCGGTTAAGATGAAGGACGCATGCGTGGGATTCGTGCACGCTGCCTAAGCCAGGCTGACCCCCAAAACTATCCCTTTGGAGTTGGGACAACTGAGTAGGACCCAGCATGGCCTTTGGACTGCCTAATATTGGACACTGTGTCCTTAGCGTCCTGGAAGCTCGGTGGCTGAGTCTGACTGTGCTGGGACGTAGCTGGAAGAAGAGTGTGTGATGTATGGATGTTGGGAGTCTTCCCCATCTGGCTGGGTTAGAGGAACTGCAGGAACTTGGGTGTTATTTGCTCTGAAAGCAAATGGCAGAGCCAGAATGCACTCAAGCAGAACAGACTTTATTGGGAGGAACACTCTCAAAAAGGGCAGGAGCTCCCCCTACAAGTAAGGGTCTTTCTAAAAGATCTGTAAACACCCTCAAACGTTTTTGAAATGGTCTGCAGCATGGCACTACTAGGATCTGGTCCTCCAAACTCATATTGGAAGTCACATCATCTTCCGCTGGCAAACAACACATTGGGAAGCCCCAGCTGTTGGACGCCACGTGGCAGCAGCACGTGCTCCAAAGTCAGGGAGAAGCCCATAACACAGTGGCTTCCAAGCCATAGTCTGGACCACCATTGGTCTGCAGGTTTGTTTAGCAACTAGGATTGGATTTTTCATTCAGCCCAGTTTCTTCACATAAGTAGTTGTTTGTTAAGTCTGACGAGGAAATTATTTGTCAATGGAGGAGCTCATGGTGGGCTGTTGGCCGTGAACTTCGGCAGCCCTGCTGCTGTGACAGGACGGGTGAGCTGGTGGAGCTCCGTGGTCATTGGTGGTACAGCGTGAGCTGAGAACATCACCTGGAGAGAGGTCACTTTGCAGTATGGGGTGCAGAGACGATTTGCTCTATTGCCAAAACTTGTAGGTTATGATGTAAGAGGACTTTGGGAGGCCGATATTAAGGTCATGTATCGCAACAAGTGGGTTTTGGTTTTTTTATTTATTTCTCTGATAAAGCTGATGAGGGCTTATTTCTGTGATGAGAGCAGCACAAGGGAGCTGACTGGATCTCAGTGGGACGTTGCCATACGGAGAGGGCAGCGCTTGGAAACTTGCTCTGTGCTGGGTGTGAAGGCTGTTCTTACAACCCAGTGGTCAATATATTGGCTAAATCTGTGTCCCACAATCAAGCCTGGATTGAGTTAGAATTGCCCGATGACCTATTAGTCCAATGTGCTTGGTTTTTTTCCTGGCATGCTCAGATTTTTCTCTACCCTGAAAGTTCATTAGTGGTTTGGTTTTTTGTTTTTTTTTTTTCTCCAGTTCACAGATAGTTGGGAAAATGGGCTGCCTTCATTTTCTGCATGGAAGAGAATATCTTCATCTTCTGCAGGTTTTTTTTTGTTTTTTTTAAGCTTAATTAACAAAGAGAAATTCAGATTCTGTTTTTCAGCAGTCAAAACATAAACTGTCGGTTTTGCTTTGGGGTTTTTTTATGGCCAGATTTTGGGAAAGAGGGGATAGAAGAATGAATATTACCTGCTTTTCTGTAATGGGTAAAAACAGAAACCTTTTCATGAAAATTGACTGACTTGACAGTATTTTTTTGTGGGGAGGAGGGAGGATTAGGGTAAAGAGCAGAAAGAATAGCTCTAGTTAAAACTCATTTTGGCAAGTAAATGCGTATCAGCACACTCCATGAAATTCCACCCTGCCTCTGTTCTTGCTGGATTTATTCAACAAGATGCCGTCAACCTCCCAACTACAGTTTCTTTTACAAATATGGTTTTCATTTTGCGTCTTTTGCTGCTGTTTAGGACCTTATCGGTTCCCTGCTTGACGAGAGATGCTTCTGCTTTTTCCTCTTAGATGTACTCGCCTTCCGCGGTCGAACTTGAGCATTTACCATTATTGTCGGGTTGTTTCATTGCAAACGAAATACTTTTCTTACTTTTCTTCCCTGTCCCCCCTCCCCTGCTGTTGGGCTCCGCAGTGGGGAGTGTGGAGGAAGGAAAATATAGAGCTCATTTATTTTTAAGTAACTGTAACTAATGGCTTGATCAGCTAACGTAGTGGAAAATATGCAAACTGCTTGGAGGAGAGTGGATGTTAAAAATGTAACTTCAACATTATTGAGACATCTTTCAGCTCTAATGACAGGCTGAATAACAAACATGTCAGAAACTTTGTTGCTTCTCTAAGCAAAACCGAATAATTGAATTTATTTTCAGTGATGGTTTTGCCTTTTACGTATTCGGCTCCTCATCCATTTTGCTGCGGCTCTTGTCAGATCTCTTTGTATAAACAGAATTTTTTCTTAAACGGTAGAGTGAGCAGGGTAACAGGACTGCTTCGTACCTCCCTCTCTTCTCTGCCACACACCTTTTTTTTGGCTTATTATCGTAAGATTAATTCTCAAATACTTCATTTGTCGCTCCAGCAGGTGCATACGTTGGTTCTAGTTGTCTGTGTTCCTTGAGTAGATCCCTCGGTTGATGTGGCTGGGCACCAATTTATTAAGTTCTTGGAAATGATATTACCTTGCACCAGCTGAGGATCTGGTCCCCGCAGTCTGGAGCTGGGAAACGTCTTGCCCAGGCCTTTATATAAATTAGGGGCTGCTCGTTGCACCGCGGATGGTGGCCCTGGCATCGTCTCTGGCAAGCCTCCCGTGAAGCCAAGGGCTGCAAATAGCACAGCAGAGTCTGTGATGGGATCCTTTTTCACAGCTCTCACGGGAAGTAGGGGAATAAAGTCCGTTTGTCTAATGGGACAAACATCGAGAGAGTGTGTATCGTCTTTTAAGGTGTCGTCCTCCAAACCAGGACGGGAATCCTCCCGGTGCCTGTGTGAGGCAGGCTGATTCCACGAGATGTGATTTCCATCCTTCCATGATGGAGGGGCTGGGGAAGGACCTTCGTGGCGCCGTGCCGTGCCTGCCAGCCCCTGCAGCGCTCCGTTCCGAATCGCTCCTTGCCCTTCTTGGCACAAGGAGCTATAAATCTGCATTTCTCCCTCTCTGGAAGGGAAATCAGACCACGGAGCTGGCCCGCAGCTTCTCTCCACGCTGCAACGGGGACGCGGCAGCTCAGACACATGGGGTTCTTTTTGCGTGTGCGTTTCTTTTTTAATTTAACGCAGAGCTGCAGCAAAACCATTCCACCCACAGGTGAGATCTTTGGAAAACTAACTGCCCAGAGCTCTGAAGCTTTCAGCCTTCACGCTAACGCACGGGCCCAGCTGGCTTGAGATTAAAGAGCGCAGTCGAAAACCAAAAAGCATTTGAAATTGCACCACTGAGCTGGCAGGAAATTCCAGCTTTTTTGTAGATGTCGGAGGCGTTGGAACGGCGAGGAACCAGAAGGTAATATTCAGAGGTGAATCGCATCATCAGCGTTTCGGCGGTGGGGACGGTCCCGCCCCCAGCGCAGCCCCTCGGATGCGGGTTGTGCCTTGGAGGGGGGACCATCCCCAGCCTTCCCAAATATTGGGAGGGTGGAAGAGGAGGGAAGAGCGCCTTGGCTTGCAGCCTGGCTCATGCTTCAGCTATCTCTGTCTGCAGAAGAGGCCTCTTAACGCTTGGTGTGAATCCCAGCGCGGTGCTCGGCGCTTGGGTTGTGGGATGGAGCTTCAGCGAGCCCCAGGCTTGCCAGAGATCCCCGGGGCAGATTGGACGTTTTTGTTGTGCCCAAGATAAACGCTGCCTTCGCTTCTTGGACTGGATTGCTCACAGTCTTGGAAGGTAACTCACAGATTAGTGGGGGTTTTTTCACTGCTCTGAAAGGAGGCAGTGTTTTGTGTGGATTGATCACAGAGAAGATTTGCCTGGAAGGAACAAGAAGGATAGGAGACCAAGAGGACTAGATGGTTTTCTGGACCTTTATCCTTTATCCGTGCAGGCGTGTGTGGGCCTGAAAGGAGACCGTTGGTGAACATGGATTCTGAAATCGTATTGAAAATCAGTGTGACCGCTCACTCCCTTCCTCTCCTAAATGGGCTGCCAAAGATTATCGCTCCAGCAACAATGCTTAGAGGCATCTGAAGAACTTGAGGCCTCCTGTGAAGCCATTGGCACCAATGGGAGACTTCTGCTTCCTCTTCTCTCGTCCCCTTTCCTCCCCCCCCCGCCACACCGAGGGCAGCAGATCTCGGATCAAGCCCTGCCAACACGAGCGGTGGAGAACAGAATCTGCATTGACGACAGATGGAACGAATGTTATGGATGCATCCCAGGCCCTGAGCTGTTGCGCCACATAAATCAGTAGCAAAACTTTGCCAACTCAGAATGCTTCGCAGGACTAGACTTTCAGCCAGCTTAATGTCTGGCTTTGCAACCCCAAAATTGTATGGTCAAAAAAAAAAAAATGGTGAATGCGAGTGCCCTCGCTTGAACTTCCAGCCAGTGGAGCTGGTTTTGGTCCAGCTCGTGGAGATGAATGCGCCTCCGTGATAAGCCACTTCTAAAAGATAATTTATGGTTGGAAGTCCTGCCGTTGCGCTGGACCAACGGGCCGAGGACGCTGGGGATGAGGTGTGAGGTTCCAGGCTTCAGATGCTGTTGGTGGCTGGATGCGTGCGGTGTGGCCAAACCCCCGCCGGCCAAACCCGATTAGATACTGAATAATCAGGGGACCGAAAATATTTCATCTCTCTCTCTTTGCTGGTGTGCCGGTCGCTGGACCGCTCCTTCGCAGAGAAAAGCTTAAACCGCACAAACATCGCGTGTGAAAACTCGCTCCCGTCATGAAAGCTGCTTCCCATGCACTGCATAAATCCCAAGTGCTTGGGTTTTAAGACCAAAAAAGAAAGGCAAATAAAAAGATTTGTTGTTAAAATTATGACTTGGCAGCCCCATATGTGTGCGTGGGGGGGAAAGTGCCTGCAACCTTTTTAGAGGCGTACTTGCCCTTTGGAAAATGAACTTCCATTAAAGTAAAAAGGCTTCACCCTTCTCGGTAGGTTTTTGGCGGCGTGAGTGGGAGAGGAAAGGCTAAACTGATCCCTTCAGCTTTCTCACTCTGTTTCAGCAATGATAAAATGAAACATTTTAATGCAGCACTTTATATCTCCGACAGCTGTGGTAGCCTCCTGTTTACAGAAGACATCCTGTTGTTCAAGGGAGACACTTCTGCCTTGCTGAAATGAAATTTTTTAACATTTTTTTCCGCCCCTAATTGCTGGTTTATGCAATTTCCACTCCGACGGGCCGTTAAAACGGTGACCCTCTGCAAAATCTGGGGTTTGTAACAGCGGGTTCTCCATCAAAAAGCAGATCCAGCTTGTGGAAAAACTGCCCCGGCACCCACCACGGGGCTGGGCATCGCTTGGGAGGGGGAAAAAAAAGCCCGTGATGGTGGTAGAAACTCTGGCTGTGGTGCTCGGGCCAGCACGTGAGCGTATCCTTCTGGCATTGGCATCCCCAGCCCTCGCGCCTGCGGCAGAGCGGGATGAATCATGAGGAAACGCCACCCCAGGGAACAAATTGGTCATTGTTTGAAAGAGCTGATGGATTTGGGACACTCGGAGAGCGTCGGCGGGGAAGGGAGGCTGCATCCAGCTCCACGGCAGCGCTGCAAACAGGCGAGCGAGGCCGGGCATGCTTCGCTGCCTTTACCAGGAGAAGAGCCATTTGCCTGTGTTTTTGGTTCCTTGATCTTTCTAAATAAACGGTTTCTTTGTACTGAGAAAGAAAAAAAAAAAAAAAAAAAAAATATATATATATATATATATTGCAGCCGTTGCTGTGCAGCAAAAGCTTTTTTTTTGGGGAAGCGTGGTGGGTTCCTCCACCTGCTGGCAGCCCCTGGGGGGCTCTGCGGGGGCTGCCGGAGCATCCCTGCTCCGAGCAGGGTGATGGAAATCATAGAATCATAGAATCGTCCAGAAATAATAGCTCCGAGCCTTAAATAGCTTTTTCAGCTTTGGGTCTCCGAGCCTGCTGCACGTTAGGATTTTCCTCAGCCTGGTGGGGGCTTTATGGCTGCGTTTCGCTGTTGCTTTGCCACTGGAAAGGTTCCTGGGGGCTCGGTAGGATGCTCAGGGTCATCGGGCGAATTAGCAGCGGAGCCAGAATTAGTAGCTCACAACCTGGCTCCCGTGGGTCATGGAGGAGCTGGAGAAAGGTGAATTTGGGTGTTTTGGTACTATTTGCTTGGAAAGGGTCAGGTTTAAGATCCAAGGGTAAAGCTTGATTTCCCTCTATGGGGTCTTCAGTGGGAAATCGGGTGCAGAGCCCAGATCTTTCTATGTTGAGACACCCTATGAATATCCTCCACCTCCAGCCCTCAACATCTGGTTGCTGCGTGTTCCCGCGCATGATGTCACGGGACCTGTGACCTCAGAGGCCTGTGATGTCACTAAGGAGCCCTCTCTGCGGGTGCCGGGGCTGATGCTCGCCTGCCTTCACCTGGGTTTGGTGGAATAAAAGGCCGGGCGATGGGTGTCTCTCACCTCCAGCCGCCGGGGGAAGGGGAGACGTGTCGCCGTCCTCCTGTCTCCCCGCAAAAGGCCTTAGATGGAAGAAATGAAGAGATCTTATAAGATCTCTATCAGTGGACTTGCTTTCAAGTGACAGCTGCGTCTTTAATCCGGCAAAGTCTTTCTGTTTCTATTGATGCCCTACAATAAAAACAAAAGTAAAGAGAGAGAAGAATTAAGAACGGGGAGACTTGGTTTTAAAAGGCTTATAAAAATACATATAAAGCAAGAGACGAAGAGAACAAAGGGGTAATGGAAGCCGACAGACAGTTCTCATGCCATTAAAACTGCATCTCAAAAAAAAAAAAAAAAACCAACAAAACAACCAGCCCTCTCAAAAAAAAAAAAAAAAAAAAAGTTAATCGTTATTTGGGGAGGAGTGGGGGGGAAGTGTTTTTATTGTGAACATGTGCAAATGGAGGCTTCAGCCATATAAAACCCATGCCCACAATAAGTATATTTGTGTAGCAATTAATGTGAGATCACAGGCTCGGCTTTTGCCAAATAGTCGTGTCAGCATGGGGTACATTATGTGTGTCAAGAATCCAGTTTCCAAATGTGGAAGACATTGGGCTCGTCGTAATTAAATGTTTTGTCATCGCAGGGCAAAGCCGCGTGCGCTTCAGCTGAGCCGAGAGCTGCACCTCAAACGCCATCTCCCAGAGTTTGCCTTTTTGGCAGCTCTTTAAGGAAACTTTATGCAGAAGGAATTTCAAGACACTCGTAATTAGATCTCAGCTCCCCCCCCGCCCCGCTTCCCCCTTTTCATTCTTCCCCCCTGAAATGCAGAGGGCAGTTTTTATTTTCTCTCTCAAGTCAAGGAAACCTAGTTTAAATCTCTCTTTATTGTAGCAGGGCTTATCTCCCTGGTTTGCTGCGTTGGTACATCATTTCCATTAGGTTTCTGTCCGGGTTTCTAGTAACACTTCTGTGAATCCAATACTTTCTGGGAAGTTTATTACAGCAGCTGCTGAAGGCAAAGCAGAGGCGTCCAAATAGTGCAGGAACAGGCATTTACCACACTTACAACTCCAACAGATTTAGTTACAAGAACTGCTGCAATTTTTCCCTTTTTTTTTTTTTTTTTTTTCCTTCCCCCTTTCCTATTCCTTGTGGTCTCATTAAGGCTCAGCAAAAGCTGTGGTCCCTGGTACTGTGTCTCTGAATTAATTTTAAGTAAAGCAGAGGCTGGAGCGGAGTGTGGGAAGGTTCTTGGCATGGATGGACTTGGCTGAAGTTTTCAGAAAAGACATATTTAAGGGAGGGAGGGAGGGAGAGAAGAGGAGCCCATGTGTGCGTATGGGGGGGGCAATATCTTTTATATACTCTCTCCGCACAAAAAGCTATCTACAGACCTATCGGGCTTTCATCACCCCAGTCTGATCCAAGGGTGTTCAAAAAGTGAAACACGTCGTAAATCTGGAAGGCTGGCTGGAACTTGGAAAGTTTTTAAAGGCGGTGGGGGGTGGGAGCATCCCGGAGGGGATGGGGCTGGTCAACGCAGCCTGCGGCGGGGGAAGCACCTTTCCACCGCTCCGGGCGTCTCGGTCGGGTTTTGATCTTCATGCGAAGTGAATATCCCAATTATTCTCCCCCGCCTCTTCCAGGGAGACGGGAACAGATGTGCCCCACTGTAGAAGTGCTGACCAGCTGAGAGAGAAGCTTGAGAGTCTGTAGTGATTTTTTAATTCTGTTCTTGATTCCTTAATGGTTTTCTCAGTGGTGATGTGAACATTGCTTTAGAATGAAGAGCGCAGCACAAGTCAGTTTTTATTCCCCCTTCCCTAGCGCTGCTTCTTCAAGTGGTTTTCCCCTTGATGAGAATTGGGAGAACAGGGTAAAAGCTGAATAACGGAGGGTGCTGCCTTGCTTCCCCAGCCTCAGTGCCTTTTTCTGCCTGAAGTTAAGCGTGGTGAGTTAGAGCTGGATGGGCAGTGCTGGATTTCGGTGCCTTTCTCCTGTGCTGGTGGCATATTCCTTGATCGTCCTGGTGAAATCAGAAGTGAGGTCATTGCTGCTCCACAACTGCCATCGTTCCTCTTGTTTGCAGATCCCATGTGATGGGGCTGGCGTGGACAGCTGGCCATACCAAAGCTCATTTGAGGGCTTTTACCTACCATTTCCAGTCCTTATTCTTTCCATATACGATAGAAGTATGTGCTAGTAGCAGGGATGCATTTTTACTTTAAATTAGCAAAATACCCACGTTTCCATCTTTGCCTTTTATTGGCTTTAACCGCAGCTCTTCAGGAATGACCGCAAATAAAACTTACAACCAGTATTAACTTTGGGAGATGGTGTTTTTTTAAAGACACCTGCCAAATAATTACAGCCAGTATCTTAGCGAAGTGCTAAATGAGAGGAGTTCTCACCACTTAAGCAGTATTTTATAAGAGCCGGTTTATCTTATATTTTATAAGTGCGGTCACACAGTGAGCCGAGCCCAGGATGGTTTGGTCGGTTTGTTTGTCTCGTAGGTGTTGCAGCGGGATGTAAATCTTTTTTGTTTTATTATTATTATTGTTATTATTAAAAAATAAATCCCCCTCTCTGCAAGCGATTCACGAAACGCCTCGTCCTCGTTGCGTGTAAGGTCTTGTTGGTCCTGGAAGCTCCGGCTGCCGAGCGCTCGCACCGCGGGGAAGGTGCTGGGTTCGATGGGAGCCGGGGCGCTCGCGAGAGGAGCCTTTGCTCAGTCTGTGCTTGTCTCCCATGGCTGCGTCGCGGAGAAGCCGTCTGGAGGGGTAGAGAGGCCAAGAAGGGGTTGGTCTCAACTTGTTTCGAAGAGGCAAAAACCCTCGTTTCCTCTAAATCTCGCCGACGACGCCTGTTTTTTCCACGTTCCCTGCAAAAGCAGGGCAAACTCTGTCCCTGCTTGGGAAGTCCATTGGAAGAGAAGAAACCAGAATAAACTAGGCAAGCCTTTTTCCAGGAGGGAGGCAAAGGATTTGGGATGAGTGATGGGGCCACCTAATCCTATGAGAGCTTCTCCTGGCAGGCAAAACCTCAATGAATAATTTCGTAGAAATCTCAAATATTAACAAGGAAGCCAGAGGGCGGAGGGGAGAGAGTGGCAGTGGTGATGTTGACCATCTTGCACTACGTGGTGTGTTATCGGTGAGAGCAGGAATGTCCTGCCCATCCCAAGCCCCATGGAGGGGACCTTGCAAGTTCTTCGGTGCACTTTTTGTTTCTTCAATGTACCTTCAAAGTAGCCTCTCTGGATGGAAGGGCTGAGGGTGGTGATAGTGCTGCAGGTGTGCAGCATCCAAACAAGCGAACCACTGGGTTGGGGACACCCACCATGGCTCTGAGACTTGCCCAGGGTCAAGATGGACAGTGGGATTCAGTGCAGCCTCAGCAAGTTTGCTCATGACACTAAGCTGTGTTGCGTGGTGACACGCTGGAGGAAAGGGATGCCATCCGTAGGAACCTGGACAGGCTTGAGAGGTGGATCTGTGCCAACCTCATGAAGTTCAACAAGTCCCTCAAGTGCCTTTCTTGAGGGGCTCTTGATCAGGGAGTGGAGCAGTAGGACGAGGGGTAATGTTTTTAAACTGAAAGAGGGGAGAATGAGATGAGATCTCAGGAAGAAATTCTCTGCTATGAGGGTGATGAGACCCTGGCCCAGGTTGCCCAGAGAAGCCGTGGATGCCCCATCCCTGGAGGGGTTCAAGGCCAGGTTGGAGGGGGCTTTGAGCAACCTGGTGTGGTGGGAGGTGTCCCTGCCCAGGGCAGGGGGTGGGACTGGGTGATCTTTAAGGTCCCTTCCAACCTAAACCATTCTATGAAGATGGCACTGAGCATCTGTGCAGGAGGCATTTGTGTTCTTGCTCCTCCACAGACAGTGACCCCACAAATTTGCAAACACCATTGACACCAAATGAGCTTTTGGAGCTGGAGTTGTTTCCAGTGTGTACTTGGGGCCGTCACACAGCCTGGGGTTTGAGATGGGGTAATTGCATCCTGGCAGCCAAAGTGGTGGTGTCTGTACACTCCATGCATCATCCAGGGCAGGAAAATTCCCTAACCTTGAGATGGGGGATTTGGGGCTGCACTTGGTTTCTCCAGATAGATGGATCTGGGTCTCTTCTCCAAACACTAGTAACACTACTCTTTTCCCTCCTGCTGGTAGTGCTGCGGGGCGGGGGCTACTTTCTGCCCCCCAGAAGTCCCTTTGGGCTGGTGTGGCTACTGCGAGGGCTGCCTGGAGCAGCCCAGCAAGAAACATCACCTTTTCCTTCACTCCCTACTGAGACAAAGCTCCCACTGTCTAACGACTGCTGAGCTGGACTCCAGGCTGCATCCTCGCCCCCGAATCTTGTTCCCATGAATTATGGCTTGGTAACACCTGGGCGGACCTTTCTGCCAGCAGCCCCGACCGGCCCTTCCCGCAGGCCAGAGGATTTTCTCCCTTTTCCCCCTTCCTTTTCCCCCTTCCTTTTCCCCCTTCCTTTTCCCCCTTCCTTTTCCCCCTTCCTTTTCCCCCTTCCTTTTCCCCCTTCCTTTTCCCCCTTCCTTTTCCCCCTTCCTTTTCCCCCTTCCTTTTCCCCCTTCCTTTTCCCCCTTCCTTTTCCCCCTTCCTTTTCCCCCTTCCTTTTCCCCCTTCCTTTTCCCCCTTCCTTTTCCCCCTTCCTTTTCCCCCTTCCTTTTCCCCCTTCCTTTTCCCCCTTCCCCCTCTCCCCCCTTCCCTTTCCCCCCTTCCCGCAGAAGCCCCGTCTCTCCCATTCCAGCCTGAACTCTTGAACCTTTTCCTCCTTCAGACCCCGGCCAGGCCGTTATTTTTTGCCGCTCTTTACCCGGCTTGTAGCACAGCTGAAAAAGAGATGGCCGGCTCCCTGCTGGCCTGGCCACGGCTCCAGCAGAGCTGGCTTCTCCCCGCCAGCCCCTGGCACCCGTTCAGGTGAGCCCGGGGGTGGCGCGAGCCTTGTGACACTGCCATGGACAAGTGCCACCGGTGGGGAGAGCCGCCCGCCGTATGGCCTCGCTCCTTGAATGACTTACCCGAGCCTATTTTTCTTGAGCTGAATCCCGTGTTAATTGTTTCCCCGGAATATTTTGCTACACGAATGTCACGCTTCCCTCTGCTTGGCTTGCCCCGGAGTTGAGCGGAGGTATTTATGAGCGGGTTTTTGCGCATATTTTTCACCTTTTTGAAATGCTTGGCGCTGTTCTGGATACTGGAACAAATCCTTCCTGTTGAAAATACAGAGCTGAGTTAGCCTGCTCAGGGATGGGAGGGGAAAGCTGTGGTTTACCTACTCTGCTCTGGCTTAGCGATGCCAAGAGCTACGTAGATCCTGGTGCTCCCGTGGAGATGGCCGGTGCGGAGGTGGGGTCCCCTTGCCCACACCGGTGTAATTCAGGAGTAACCACATGACGTCAGAAAATGCCACATCCTCCCCAAAAGCAGCATCGGGGAAACCTGGCCTCCCCCAGGACCGGCTGCAGAGTTGGTCCCGGGGTTGGGTGGGAGCACTGGGCTCTCCTCACCGCCCTCCCTCCCCAGCACACAGAGGCTTCCTCTGCTTCTCCCCGTGCACGAGACTTACTGCGGAGTTTTAATTCTTGTGTGACAGTCTCTGAACCGGCTTCAGGCACCACGATCAAGTTACCGGGGCTCAGCTGCTGTGCGTTAACCGGCCACGGGGGTATTCCCGGCCTGTGACAAATACCAGGTAAATACCTGTTAGTTTAAACATCTTTTTACAGAGGTTTTAGCAAAGCGTCCTTTGCCCCACGTATGCACCTGTGCAATTAGCGGGGCTCAGCGGTTTGAGCTCCTAGGTGGGTTAACGAACCCCCCGGGCTGTGCGAATTCTGCTGCTGCTGCTCGTTTTGCTTTGGTTGGTTTGCTCCAGGATGCTTTTAGAGAAGCATCCCAAATTTACCTGAAGCCAAGCAGAAAACCTCCTAGCCTTGAACCTGAAGAAAAGAGCCTTTGTTTAAGGAGTTTGCCCCGTTTCACCAAATAGACTTCAAACCCTGTTGCTGGTGGGACTGTCCGGCACGGACTGACCCTGAGCCCCGTCCAAAGGAACGGAGCGATCGCAGGGATTCGGTACTAGCACAGCTTCAACCCCTTTGAAAGCACGACTCAAATAAACCCGGGTAGTCCTGAGCGGAAAAAACCCTGTTTATCCTGTTACCTAAAGCAAGCAGCGAGGGCAGGAGGGAGAGGGGCGTTAATTTTACTGGATTTGTACACCTTTTCCACACGCCGACGTCCCTCTCGGGGGCTGGTGAAGAGGAACCCAGCTGATGGCTGTCACCAGAGCCGCGATGCGTGGACCAGACCAGCGTGCCCACTGGTGGCGTCCCCACTCATTCAGCACAGCCGTGGCCTCGCTTTTACCGAGTCAGGAGTAGCTGGATGCAAGTTATATATATCCATGGGAGAGGAAAGGAGCCACAGCGGAAAATATAGCGCAAGGGCTTGGGGATGTGGCACGTGGGTGAGGGAGCAGGCAGTGTCCCCTTGCTGCGGCACGGGTGAAGGCGTTCCCGGGGTTGTCTCCAAGCGCAAATCTCTGCAGAGAAGCTGCTGGCGAGGGTTGGCCGGGGCCAGCGCTGGCGGCAGCCTTGTGGGATGTGAGCTGGCCCCTCGACCTGCCCCGGGGAAAAGGGCGGTGGGATGTGCTGGGGGAGAGGCCGGCGGCCCTCCCTTTCAACACCCCGTTATCGCCTCCAACGACAGGGGGTCGCTGGGCTGTTGCGGTGCCTTTTGGGCGAGATGCGAGAACCGAGGCCGCGAGCGTTCCCCCATCAGGAAGGATTCCATGGCACCCGTCCCGACGGAGCAATATCAGCCCTTGCAGCTTGGCCACGCTCCAGTCGCAATAACGCCACACATGGCTTATTTAACCCTTCCCGCCTCCCTCGCCCTCCCGGGCCGTTTCCACCAGCCCCGTGAGCAGCAGCAGCTCTTTGCAGTGGTATTTATTCACCTGCAATAAATACACGAGCAAAAGCTTTGCCCGTGGGAACGCAGCTGGGCGCTGTCGTGGATGGCCCAGCTGAACCTGGAGACATCTCACAGACGTTCCTCCCAGGCCAGCGGACTCGTGCCCCCTTGGAAGGAGTGGGTTTCAGCCCCAAGTAAGCTCTTCTTTCAGCTCCAGCAGGAATCTGGAGGTTGATGGTGGGCATGGGGCTGTAAATCTTTTTGGGGACAAGAAAGGATCTCTGAGGATCCCATGGTTCCCCCAGGAGAGATGTCCCCTCTTTTGTACCTTGGAGCAGAAGGATGCTGTGTCGGAGGTGGGGACGTAGCACGGAGCACTGGGTTTAGGTGCAAATTCTAAGGCTCGAAAATGAGTCGAGAGGTAGGAAAAATAATTCCCGAGCCCCGTGAGGTGTTTGTAATTTAACAGCTCCTCTCCGGTGGAAAGTTTCCGAGTTGCCTGTCAATCACAGCCCCAAACTGCCCATATTCCCAGCGCGTCCAGGGCCTGGCTCTGCCCGGCTGGTGGGACAACTGCCTTCGAGCCCTGTCGCAACCCTTCAGCTAAACAGGAGCTTAACTGTGTCCTACCGCGGGCCAAGAGCTTTAGCTCTGGCATCACGAAACATGATTTGAAGATGATTAAGCATCTGCCTACGCTGTCTATTATTGGAACTGCATTGTAGCCGGGGCGGGGGAACCATTTTCTGAGCAGCCTTTCCCGGCTTCCTGAAATCGATGGTGAAAGTAAGCAACAAAACAACATGTTTACATTTCTCTGCGCCGAAAGCCGGGCGGGTTTTCAGGTGCCACCTCGTAATTTATCTTTTTCTTTCTTTTCCCATATCCGCCAAAGTACTGAAGAAACCCCGAAGCAATCGTTTTCGCTCTCATTCGGGGGCATTTCCTTCGGTTTTGCAGAATATCATAGCTGGTTGCAAACAAACAATCAAAAACCCCTTTCTTGCAAAAATGTGTGTAATTTTTGACCGGAACGCTTGCTTATTCCCATGATTTTGGGGACTGGTGGCTTTGTTTCTTCTAGCTCTATTAATCTACTTTTTTTTTATGTACAGAAAGATAAATACCAATTTAAAGTAAAGACAAAATTCTGGTTTGGTGTTTGGCAGCAAAGTGCCCTAGCTAAAATCCTCAATTTTCTGCCTATTCAGACACTCCAGAATTGGCAGGCTTCATCTGTGAACCTTCAAACCAGGGACCCAACTCAGACCGGCAGCTATTTTCTACTTCAGGGAAAGCGAAGTTAAATCTAAGTACGGGCGTAAAACTTTGCAGGCGTGAGATTTACAGTTGTCGGGGCTTCCTTGCTTAGGAACATCTCTGCAGTGGGTTCATGAGCATTTCTTCCTTTTATTCTTTTATTATGCGTATTTTGCATCATTATAATGTTCTTTTTGAGCTGTGCTGCTGTAGTTGATTTCCTCCATCCAGACGAAACTACGGCTTCATCTGATAGAATAAGCTGCAGCCAAGGTCTATTTAGATCTATAATTTTCCCGTAACTGCCTGTAATATTAGCAAACAAATGAGCGCCGTACAGCGTCACGCAGACCAACCCTTGTCTCTTGCTAGCTGGCATAAATCAGAAATAAGAAGCTCACCTAAAGTCAGGAAAAAACCAACAACAGGACATTTTTGTAAATGGAAACGACTGCAAGTCCCGAACGGGTGTCCCAGGAGGAGGTACCCCCAGTCACCCCCGCGATGGGTTTTCCCCATGGGGATGTAAATTCATTATTTTGCTTTTTCTGAGCCATAAGAGCGTAACGCTTTGCAGAGCAGCTGAGCAGGGCTGCGACGTGCAGCCCACAGGAGTGCTGTGGCCGCCAGAGTAAATCCGAATTTCACCTTTAATTTTAAGGACGGGGAGGGGGGGAAGCTGATTTGCACAAGCAAATTTGGGGGTGACCTCGAAGCCGTCCTCTGATGCCTGTGCCCCACTGTATGTAGTGATATTCCCCAGCGAGTGATACTAGAAATACAGATGCCGGATTTGCCTTTCATGTTTTCCTGGTAAATATCTGAATAAATATTTATCAGTCAACAGAGCAGATTTGTTTCTCAAATGGAGTTGGCTGCGTTTGCGCATAGTTCTCAGAGAGGGGTTTTTAGGAGGGGAGGAGGGATGCTCGGTCCCAAGGACTGATCTCTGCAGAGAGAGGGAACGCAACAGAATTGGGTTTTTATCAGAAAATGGTATTTTGATGCAACTATTTTTTTCCCTCGCGAAATGTCACTGCTGATGGCAAAACTTTGTGTAATAAAAAAAAAAAAAACAAAACACCAAGGCCACCACTGGGAAAAAAATGCAACAGAGCAGGGAGTTTCTTTGCAAAATATCTTCTTTGGATGTTTTCAGACCGATAAAGCTATTTTTTATTTCATTTTCTAACTCATTTTGGGGGAGAACGCATAGAGAAATAATTGAACAAGAGGCTCCGAAAGCAAAGGAAGGAGCTTGCCCTTACTGAAATGAAAGATTTTGTTGAACTTGAAAGTCTTGGTGTGCTTGGGAAGCAGCTCGTTGTGTGTGTGCAGGGTTTGTTTTGGTGCTCCATGAAATATTTTTAAGATTTATGGGACCTGATGGTGACTTGGAAGACAGAAAGCACAGCCTTTGAAGTAGCTGCTGCCGTTCGTGGCCGTGTCCCATGTGGGCACAGAAGAGTTATTAAAACAGTAAATAAAAGGCAGGGTTTGGTGGGAGGGGAGCCTGTGTCGGTGCATCCCGCACCCCGTTGAAGAGGGATTAAACACGGAGCAGCGAGCGGTGGGGAAGGCGATGGGGTTAAACTCATTTCCATCGTCTGCGTTACGCCTTTTGGGGGAAGATGCTCCGACTCCTTCATCCCGTTTTAACCTCCCTGAGTCGGGTGTGATGCTGACCAGTGCAAAGCCAGTTTGCTGCTAGTGGGCAGTGGGACTACACAGCCCTGGCAAGGTGGGCTGCTCTCTGCCCTCCCTGGGTTTGGAGGCTCCCCCTGGTAGCCTGTATCCTCTTAAAATAGTTGTGTTCCCCAGGGAATACAGAGCAAAGGAGGAAAACTTCAGGCCCCCTCTACCCTTTGCACAAATATCACGTTCCACCTGCATTCTTTACCTTTTGGGAAAGCTCCCCTTTCACATGGGATTCCCACAAATGCCCTTATTTTCCAAGGATGAATATCCCTTGTTGCCCTTCCTGGGAGCGGGCGCTAGGGCTGGGAGCGCCTTTGCCGGAGCCCGGCTGGGACACGATATTCCCTCAACTTGCATTTTGAGGGAAGGGAAGGCACCAGCGAAATGCAGGGCATGATATTTATAGCCTGGTGCGTGATACTCCATCCGAGGAACGTGGTGGGATTCAGCCCGATTGAATGATTAAACCAAAGTGAGCGATGAATCTGGAAGAGGAGGGAGCTCCCGCTTTCCTGACTTTTTGGGGCCGTGTTGACCCTTCTGCCGGCAGAGCTGGAGAAGCGTGGCAGGTTAGATGTGTGAGCGAGGAGGACGGAGGAAATACCTGCTTTTACGGGAGCATTTACCTTGGAGCGCTTGCCTGCACGGCTGCCGTTTAAAAGACGCATTTATCTTTGCACAGATTTATACCTTCAAACCACAGGGGCTGGAATTGGGTAAATACTGAGACCCAGGGGCTGGCTCGCATCTGTGTGTTTAAGGCAAAGAGTTTTCCACCTCCTTAAGGAAAGTGTTGGGTTGAAAATTTTGAAGAAATCCAATATTTCCTCTGCTTTTAGTGCTTCAGGGAATGGCAAGGAGAAAAAACCTTTTGGGGGAGAGACACAACTCCGGGCTGAGCCTTGAAATTAGTTGCCTTGAAATTAAGCAACAAAATAAGCACAGGAATAGGAGGGGGCTTGCATCCAAATGGCTTTATGTGATGACAGGGACGTGGTCCTGTCCCTTCCCTCTCTCCCTGCCAGAGTCCCTGGGGAGCAGAGGGTCCCCGGGGTGCGTGGCTGGGTGAGGGAGCATCATTGCTGCATCGTCTGGTAGATCTGGAGGATGGGTGGAAAATGCCTGACCTGGGGTTCACATCACTGCCGCTGATGATCAGAAGGAACTTCTCTGACCCTGGGAGACGGGGCTTTGGTGCAGCGCCTCTCCAACACAAACAGCAGAATTCAAAGCTACTGGATTAGGAGCTGGTGTGGCTTCCATTAACCCAAGGGTTTTGCTGGGTTGACTCCTGGAAGAGCCGTGCATCAAACGTAATGAATCAGGAGGGAAGCCCATACATCAGACGAGCCCGGTGACCTCTGGAGTTAGATAGCATTACTGACAGTCAGCGTGGTGGGGCGGGGGGGGACGAGGGGGACGGCAGAGAAAACCAAGTTGGCCTCATATTTAGTAATTTCTTTAAAGTCTGGATGTGCTCTCAGCTCCAAACTTCCTTATTTTCCCTAGTTCATCTCTCCCAATGTATAGATGTTTTTGGAGCGTCTGCAAGTATTGAAACAAGAAAAGCGACCAGGGAAGAAACGCCACCCTGTAAGCAGGGAAGATTTTACCGCGCTACAACCAAAAAAAATGCTGAGCCCTTCCAGGGAATTCGGCTGCTCTTTGTTTTCCCTTTGCGTGCTGCAAGTATATAAAAATATTGATACGTTCCTCCAGCATCCCTCTAAGCCTGGCAATGCACATTAGGGAGCCCAAAAGCGATGCACGCACGCACGCGTGTGTGTAAATAGATATTGTTACGCTGAGACCGTGAGGCAGGGTCTTTCCTCAGTGGACCCAGCTGAGTTTCATACACTTGATTGAGTTCACTCGCCGGCCAAGCGTCGTATAAACTACTGGAGGCATTTCTTGTTTTAACCTTAAAAAAAAAAGAAAAAAAAACCAAACCAAAACAAAAACCCAAGGAAAATCCCTAAACTAACCCCAGCAATAGTTAGGTGAGCCCCTTGCCAGCTAGGATGTGCGTGCACATACGGACACACAATAACTTTGTCCGTCGCTGTCATAAAACTAAAGGCACTTATATGAGGGTGAGGGGTCAGGGGAGGCCTTGATTTAATAACCGGGGAAACATTATTTTTCTGTTATTAATTACGCATTATCCGTAGTACATTTGCTACACTCACTTTAGATAAGGTTACATCTATATTTTTATTAGGGAAACTTCTCGGGTCACGCAGGGGAAGTTGGCTGGAAGGCAGGGAGAAGAAATCTGCTTTAAAAAGCTGGGGGAAACGCTGTGTTGCTCTACGGCCTCCCCCTTCTCGGTCTGCTCTTCTGGGGACTGATCCTTGCGCATTCCTGGAATAGTTCACTCGGTGAACGCTCCATGAATTGAGGCGCAGAAGAAACTTGGGGCAGCACCAGCTTGGAGTTCCTAGAAAGTCCAGAGGGATGGATACATCCCTACATACGCGCTCTTTCTCCGTAGCTTATAGCTACTGGATCAGTCAAATTCAAAGTGAAAAGTTACGCTCAGCAAGTGGGAGACTTAAAAGTTCAAATCCAGGTCTGGTTCAGTGCATTCCTTCTCTCATTTCCTTGCGTTCAGCTGCTTTGGAGGAGTTTACTGTGAGTGCTTATCCCATTCCTGCCGGGACTGGGGGGAGATCGCAGCCTACGGAGATGATGGACAGTGGGTATCATTACAGGGGGAAAACGTGAGGGTCATCTCCAAGAATTGGCCCAAACTAGAGAAGTGCAGGTGCCTCTGTGCTCCCCTCCCACCACAAACCAGGAGATAACGGCGTTTCTCTCTGGGATGCATCCATCTCCAGTTTCCCGTCTGAGACTTCGTGTAAGAGCTGGGGGGAAGGGACCAGGCAGCCGATGTGAAAGAAGGAAAAAGAAGTGAGAGGAAATAAACAACCCTCAAGGAATCCACTCCACACAGATGGATGGTTTGCGTTACAGGGAGATGAAGAACCTCTTCACGTGGCGTCAGCGCTTGGGAAATCTGTCCTCTACAAGTACAGTTTTTTGGGGGGAGGGAAAAAGAAAAAAAAAGGTGGTTTTGCTTTTTCGGCATAGTGAGCCTCAGTATTGGGATTGATCCACTTGGCACCCGAGACCTCTGGGGGAAGATTCTTGCCTCTTCTCCAGGACAAGCAGACCGTTCTCCAGGCAGTTAATCCCATAGGAAAGGGCGGGTGCTGCTCTGCGACCCCCTAACATCTCCGTTAAGGTTGGCAGCTCAGGCAGTGGCAGTAGAATCCCAGGTGGTCCCTCTCCCGTGGGTGATGGACAATTCGGTCTTTAATGCTGTGTCCCCAGCCCTCCCTCCTCGGGCGCCCGAGGGGAGTGTGAATCAGCAACCGAGCAGGATTTTGCTGTTTCATGGCCCCCATCCTCCTCGCTCCTGCCAGTCTGGATGCGAAGGCTGAAATGTGAATCTCCGGTTGTTTTTTCTCTCCTGTGCAAGCGCATCTCAAATTATGATGCTTCTTTTTTCAGCTCCCGAAGGACATACAGGGATGCTACTCTCAGTCTGTCCAGTGAAAAAGAAAAGATGGAAGTGTCTGCTCGTTTGGGCTGTGTATGTATGAAACGGCTGGGGGCTGTACGTTTTTAGCAGTAGTTCTTTTTTGATGGTCTTTTACATATTCCAGCGTTGCTCGTGTCAGTGGTAGCCGCTGACTGATCGCAGGGAGGGATCTCGGCTGGGTTTTTTCCCCCTTGGGGTGCCATCACGGGATGTCCCACGGGTCTCGCACAAGTTCAGCGATGGAGACTGGCTGCTTCTGCTCTGGCCGAGCTGGGAGTCGTCTGGCCTGAAAATTAGCTGTCTTCCATCTTTCTGCACTCATCTATTTATACCAGGGCTTTCAAATGGGGCTTCGGGTATTCCTGAAGTGTGTCTGTCCCCCCGGCTTAGACCAGAAAGCAAGCGGAATTGTCTTTTTTGGATGTGGAAGCCAGAGACAGCAAAACTCTGGAGGTTTTTCGCGGGGAGATGGTTCTGCCTTAGAGACTGGCAAGTAAAACACACGTGGACCTGATAAGAGTCCGGATGAGAATTTCTGTTGTTTGAACAAATCCATTGGGTATCCTGCCTGAAGTCAGCGCAGCAACTTGCTCAATTAATTTGCTTGATTAATTTATGTGACCACAGTGACAACTCCCTGCTCCAGAGTCCTGGTCCCAAAGCTGAGCATCGCTTGGCTGTCCCTTTGGAGTGTTTGCTGCCATCTCCCACCATCACTTGTCCTTTTCAGTAGTGCCCTTAACGTTATCGTTTCTTGGGGATTTGTTTTATTCCCCACTGCCCTGTTTCTAGTGGTAAAATCAGTCAAAACCAGAAATTGGCTGTACGAGTTCAGGTTAGTGGTGTGACTGTTCGGTGCCCTGAAGGGTGATGTGGTCCCCAGGGCTCTGCCTAACGCGGCCCTGCTCTTTTTCGTGCATTTTGCTGTGGGGTACCCATTTATATCATGTGAAAATCACGTATCTCTTTCCACGACTGGCGTACTCGTGGCAGGGCAGTTTGTGTAGATAAAGCTTTGAAGTAAACTTGTCTCAAAACTCGCCTAAAAGTCCGGTTGTGGGATTTCTCTACTTGAAAATTCTCGTGCCTTAAATCCTGGGGTTGAATTTAAGCATTTTAATTTAAAGTTCTTAGGCTTAGGTCCCCCGCTATGAGGATCGTTCGTGCGACACTCATCTCTCTCAACCTCTGCAACCAGGGCTTCTAAGCTTTTTAAGAAGTAAATAAAAAATAAATAAATAAAAAAAAAAAGGCAAGCAACAATCCCTCAGCTGAATCCCGGTGATATCGCTCCCGCGCGAAGTGGAACGATTAGAAACCAAAAAAAAACAAGATGCTTTTGTTTTAAGTGTAGAACCAGTCACAATAGGCACAACAGGGAAGTACTTAATAGGGTTTCAGCTTGCAAAACAGTAATTAGAAATGATATTCCTCTGATTGCTCAAGGCCGCGCTTGTGATAGGTCGTTCCTCGATCGGGGCTGAGTGTATGTGATGGGGAGGCCCATGCTTGCAGCATTACAAGGCAGGCATGCTTTTCTTTAATCATTATTATTTCGGTTACAACCCGGATGAGTGATCCCAGCTGGTAGATAAGAATCAAACACACACAAATGTGGCTCATCTTTCTTAACATATGGAAACCTGAATTGCAGAAGTCGTCTCCATCTCAAGCCCTGCTCACCCCCCCCTCGGCCCAGAGGGTGTTTCTGTCCTGGTTTTAGCTGTGGTTAACTGGTGAGCAGCTCTCAGACCCCAGCACAACCTCTTCCTGGGTGTAGGGGCAGGGATAACTTCATCGATAAGGGCCTGAAGTCCTGCCTGGCTCTTCCTTTCTTCTGAGGTCAAGGTACAATCTTCTCCTGGCCAACTTAGAAACCCACTGTTTTCTGTGCTCCTGCTCCCTCTTAATAACAGCTTCATGCCCCAACTCAGGTATCCAAAGAGGGTTTTTTAAAATCCAGGGGAAAATAAGTTATACTTTTAGGAGATATTTCCTATACAAGTTTTAGAGGGGATTTGCCTTCGTTTAAGCGGGTTACCTGCCCGGTCAAAGCAGCAATAGGACAGTCTCAGGGCATGCATGCATCTTCCATATGTCAAAATACTTTTGCCCTTTCCATTAAAAAGTAGAGGGGGTAGAAAAATCCCTGATGAAGGGGAAGGGGCAACAGTGTCTAATCACTGCAGAACCATCTTGAGCTAATTGAGTTTGTCTAAAATTCATCCAGCCTTTAAGGTTTAATAAAAGATGATGGTCTTAATGCATCACATGCCTTGGAGTAAATGGATACTCTGCTTTAAAGGCCCTGTTGATGTTATGTGAAGGGGAACAACAGTTGTTATGATTCTGAAACTCAGATTGAACCCAATTAATCAATGCTGAGATGATTTGAATCATGTGGCATGCATGGTCACCTCTCTGATATTCTATCCTTATCCCTCCCTAGACTGAGACATGATTGATGTCAACTGTACACCGAATTTTCAGGGGGAAGGCTGAGCCAAGTCATTTGGACAGAGAAACAAATTAGATCAAAAGTGTGATCCAGGGGAAAGGAGATCAGTTTCAGAGCAGAAGCTTAAATTTCTTTTTATACCTTGGGTGCTCCGTCCGGGTACACATGCCTTGGGGATTGCACCGGGCGTGCGAGCGAGAGTGCGTGTGCGAGCACCGCGGCGGGGGTAGGATGTTCAGCAGGAGACGACTACACATGCCTCGGTGAAAACCCAAAGTGCAAAACTCATCAGAAGGCACGTTTGCATCTTCGGGCAGCTCTTAATGTAAAAATAATCTCCTAGCCATCCTCTGTTCTTAGGTTACAGCCGGCCGTGGTTACCTTGTGACTTTCCTTGGAGAAAGCAGAGCTGGAGGAGGGAAGGAGGGGGGAGATGGACAGGATTAGGCACCCAGCACTGGGGGGGGGGCACTGCTCCAGGCCCCTCACTGTGCTCTGCACCCGCCGGCCACATTTCACTCACGGCTTTTACACCTTCCCCAGCCTGCCAAGCCTTGGCCCGGGGTGAACGGAGGAAGGGGGGGTGTTGGAGGGTGTTTTTTATTTTTTTTATCTTGCCTTTTATTTCCTTGGGCTTCTCCTCCTGGAGTACAGAGCGGTGGGAGGACTGGGCAGCTCCATCCGGGTGTTTCTAAGGGCTGGGGATTGGGGGTTGTTTCTTTTTTTTTGTTTCTTTTTTTTCCCTTTTTCTTTTTTTTTTTTGTTTGTTTGTTTCTTTTTTCTTTGGTTTTCTTTTTGTTTGTTTTGTTTGTTTGTTTTTTCTTGTTTTTCTTTTTTTGTTTCTCTTTTTTTTTGTTTCTTTCTTTTTGTTCCTTTTTTTGTTTTGTTTATTTCTTTTTTTTTTTTTATTATTTCTTTCGGGGTCTTTTTCTTTCTCTGTTTTCCAGAAAGGGGGTTCCACTGTTGCTCCCCCCACCCCTAAACCTTATGCGACCAGTTTGTGGGTGGGCAGGCTGTCTTTGCCACGCATGGGCACCCAATTGAGCCCCAAATGAGGGTCTCCGCGGCCCCTCCCGGGGGTTGGAGGGGGGGGTCCCGGCGGCTGCGGGAGCGCTGCCCCACCGCATCTGGTTCCAATGCTGCGCTCGGTAGTTTTATTCCTACTCGGCGGTAAAATACAAACTCTACTGTTACACTACGCGCGGCGCAGCCCGGGTCCAGCCCGAGCTCCCTTGGCAGCTTCACAAAAACTCGGGGTTTGAAGAAAACTTGCCCAAACCCCTCCGATCTGAGCAAGAGGGGTGGGTGGTTGTGGTCCAGCTCCCTCTCCCCCCCCTCCCCGGCCTCCCCGTTCCCCTCCCGGGGGGGTGCAAGCTGTTGACATGACTCTCCGGGATGCTGTGGTCCAGGCTACTCCCTTATCTTGTCCGAATCCCATGACAGCGGCGGTATGTCAGATTTATTTCCTACAAGGAGCTAAAAATCACTTTCGCTTCATCCCATGTCGCCTGCGGGAAGCGAGGGGGGGGGACGGGGAGGGGGGGGGGGACAGGACGACCGGGCTGGGAAGAGGGGGTGCCACCGCCCCGCGGGGGCAGGGACCGGCCAGCGGCTCCGGAGCCTGCGAAAGGTGGAAGCGGAGAAACCCCGAGGTCCCCAGCGTGTTCTTATTAAAGGGGTTTTAAAGCCTTTGTGTCCGCCAAATTTTCGGTGTCTGTCTCCAGCTCCTGGCGCTGGGAAGGCTGGAGGAAAGCGGGCTGGTAATGCTGAAGTTTGCTGATGCTAGGAACTAATTATTTTTATTTCTTTATTTATTTATTTTTAAATGGGAGCTTTCCTTAATTACTATTTTAAGCGACTCCATCTAATTTTGATTCAAGCGAACGTTGTAACAGTTCGATACAACCTCGTCTCATCTCTTTAATAGCTTTCAGAGCGTCTGCGGGGGAAAGATACCTTAAGGAAGTTAAAGGATGTCAAGATTATTTTTCATTACTGCAGTTTTGTGTAGTTAGAAAAGCAACAAATACTGTTAATCTGGTTCAGTGAGGGGGCAAAGCCTTTAACTACAGATATGTTTTTTACTCATTAAGTTCATTTGTGCAAAAATTCTTGTAATGTAATTGCATGTTTATGCTACCTTTGCTCGTTTTCCTTTTTTTTTTTTTTTTTCAACAAAAAATCACTGCTGCTGAAAATCGCTGATTATCCCGACACGTTTTTCCCCCCCAGTGGAAACGGTGATGAGTTGAAGCACGGGCAGTAGGAAATTCTGACGGGAGATCTATTGTTTTTAGGAAAGATCTGAACAATAAATGCCATGTAAGGCTCTGCGCCTGTATGTGTGTTAATTAGAGGCTGTGTAAATAGTTGCACAGAGGTATATAAGTAGTTTTCTTAAGTTTTCAGAGCTGGGCTGTAGATTATATTACGAACAAAAGAAAATTCAGGGTTTGGTGTGTTGGGTTTTGGGGTTTTTTTTAATGACAGCACATAAAACCTTCTCACTTTTCTCAGTACTGTCCGTCCAGCCCTTCCTGTCTCTCCTTCCCCCCCATCCCGAAAAAAAAAAAAAAAAAAACGGGGAAAAGGGGGGGTAAGCGTTGCCTGGAGAGTTTTGGATAGTTTTAATTCCTCCCCGCTTCCTTTACAGCCGAAGTTCCCGCTCCGGAGCCCTTCGCACAGCAGCGGGGAGGAGGGATGGGGGCAAAGCCCCCGCTTTTCCTTAATACCTGGGGAAGGAGGAGGGGGAGTCCTGGCTAAAGGGGGCTCGGGGTGGAAACGCTGAATTATTTTGGGCTGCCAGGGTGGCATTTTTCTCCCTTTATCCTCCCCTCCCATTCCGGTGGGAGGGGGGGGACGACGACTTGTGGGGTGCGGGGGCTCTGTGTCCACTGTCCCCAGCGCTGTCCTATCGCCCGGAGCTTCCACCCCACCGCCGGTATCGCCCCTTCGCACCGAAAAAAAAAGAGGAAAAAAAAGCTAATTTTGTCTTACAAACCAAACCGCCTGCCTTAAAAAAAAATAAATTAAAAAAAAAAATAAAAAAAAACAACCCTTGGGATGAGGGACCCGTCGCATCCCGCATTTCCCACCTCCCGCAAGCCGCCCTGAGTTCCGATCGATTTTTATTCCTTGCCAGGAGCCCTTTACAAAATGGCATTTACTGGGGTGTCCCGTCCCCCCCCCGCCCACGCAGCCTGCGTATTGTCACTCAGCGGCAGAGCTCCCTCCATCCTCCCTCCTTCTGCGTCCTTCCAGCCTTCTGCCTAATTGTATTCCCAATTGCATTTGCTTTGATGGATTTACTTCCTTTTATAATTTCCCAGTTACGGACCCTGGTTTTGCCTTCCCAACACTTAATGTGGAAAAAAAAAAAAAAAAAAAAAAAACAAAACAAACCCAAACCGTCCCTTCTGTGCTCAACTTGAGGGAAAATAGCTCGTTTTGAAGGTCTCTGCTGGGATGTAGTGGGGTTTTTCCCCTTTTTATCAGGCCTTGATATTTTTCCCCCCCTCTTTTCAGCGGTTCTGTTGTGGCTCCCCGTTCCCTGGCTGGTGTTTTTGCATAGCCCTAATTCCCCAAAAAAATAAAGGCAGAGAGGAAAAGCTGTGAAAGCCTTGGAGGTGAAACGGGAGGGGAGCGTACGGGGGAGACTGAGGCAGAGTCCAGGAGTTATTGAAAGGCAGAGCAGTGGCAAAAACGGGGCGACCTGCCACTCGCTGCAGCTCTCTATAGTGCTTAATGCATAAAATACTCTCTGTCCACGCGGCTCTCTATAGTGCTTAATGCATAAAATATATTGTTATGCAGAGTAACGGGGGCTAGGGGTGTGTGCGCTCGCCTTGGGCGCTTAGAGGACGCGAAAATCCTGATGGAGATGGAAGGAGTTTAGGAAGCCAACGGGCGGCTGGGACTCACTAGGCCGGGGGGCTGGGGGCTGACAGGGGCCGGGGGGTGTCCCCCAACCCGGGCTGGGGAGAGCTCCGTGCGGAGGGACCGCGGCCGGAGCCCCCGTTTCTCCGCGTTTCCCCGTCCGCCCCCGGGAACATCTCCGGGGCGAGTCCCCCCGTGGAGCATCCCCAGCCCGCGGCCGCTCTCCCCGGGCTACCGGGGAGGCAACGCCGCGTTAGGGCTGCGGCGAGGAGCGGGGCGGAGGAACGATCATCCTTTAGGAGGCGAAGAAACCATCGCCCCTAACGCTGAGGCTCAGGAGCAGCAGGCCCTGCGCGGCCAGGCGCGGAGCCCCGCGGAGCTGGAGAAGGGACCCCCCCGGGACACCCTGCCCGGGCGGTGGGACCCCGCTGCCGTGCCCTTGATCGCTGCCCGGGGCGGGGGGGGAGGAAGGCAGAGCCGGGGCCGCCCAGCCCCAACCTCGGCCGGGCGCGGAGGTTCCGCTCCGCTCCGCGGGTGAGGAGCGCGCGGGTGGGGTGTTTTCAGGCCGCTGAAAAGCACTTTGAGCGGGTTTTGCCCCCAAACTTCCATCCCTGTAAGGAGGAACCGGAGCGCTCGGCTCTGGAGCGCCTGTCCGTGGGGCAGCCCCGGCTCTGGCGACCCGCGGGGGGGCGGGGGGGAGCAGGGGGCACAGGACACGGGGTGCGGGGTACGAGGGGGAGTGGTGAACCCCCTCCCCAGAAAGGACCCGAGTGCCAAGGGGCACCAAACCCATATTCATCAGGGAGGGCCGTAATTGAGGGGGGAGTAAGTCCCTGGGGATGGAGCCCTGGTTATATGGGAGCGGGGGGAGCCAGGGAGGCAGAACCCCCCCCCCCCCGGAGACAGACGGCCCCGGGCGGGGGGAGCGCTCCTCTCCCCGCTTCGGAGGGGGCGATTTCGTTTACGTCCCCGAGGTAACAGAGGTGTGATGCTCCCTAACGCGGAGGTAGCGGGGTTTTTTGCGGATCCCCCCCTCCCCGCTCCATGTACCGGAGAGGGAGTTGGGGAGAGGGGCGGGAGGGGACCCCCACGGCCCCTTCGCCGTGGTGAGGGAGGGGGATGCTGCTCTTGTCCCTCCTCGGAGCTGCTGCTTTTTCGCTCCTTTTGGGAAGATGCTATTCCCAAACCCCCCCACCCCCCAGTTTACATTTACAGTAATTTAAGTGCGAGACCTTTTTTTCTCTCGGGTGGACGTGGGTTAAACTGAGATTAGCGGGGGGAGCGGCGCAGCGGGAGGAGGCCGGGGGTTGCCCGGCTGGCGGTGCCGCCCGGCCCCGGGTACCGGAGCCCATCATCCCGCCGCCGAACCCGGCACCGAGCCCGCTGCCAGCTTCTCCCCAGCCCACGGTTTGGCGGGGGGGGGGGGGGGGGGGGGGGGGACGACGGGGGCTCCCCCCTCCCACAACCATGGCAGTGGCCCCTGCGTGTCCCCGGGCTGGCAGCGAAGGCTCAAAGGATGCTCGGGTGGCGGTGAGAGGGGCGATGGGCGGGCGGATGGGGATGTCGCTGGGGCTGGGACTCAACACCGGCAGAGGACCAAAAAAAACCGGAGTTGGGGGTTAAAGAAGGGAGATGCGGCTGCTCCGCGGGTGGCTTTTGGTGGGGGTGGAAGCTCTCCGCGGGCGCGGAGCGGCTGCTGCGCTCAGGGGCGGCTCCCCGCGGGGGGAGGACCGGCAGCGGGAGCAAAAAAAAAAGCCAAAATATTTCCTTTTCTCTTTCCCCGCGGGTCCCCTGTGCCGAGCGGGGGTGATTTGGGGCTCGGAGTGAGGTGTACCCCAAAGGTTGAGCCCCCTTACCTGCTCTGTGTCCCCCCCACCCCGATTTCACGAGGTCATTAACCGGCGGAGGTGGATGCCCGATGCGTCGGGCTTGGAAAAAATGTAAAAAAAACCTAAACCCTCTTAGCACCTTTTTTCCTCCACTCCCTCCCCTCCTGGGTGAGCAGCTCCGGCCGCGGCCAACCCGCCCCCGGTGAGCTCGTAAGGGAGAAAAGGGGTCGGGCAAAGTTGGGGGGGGTGTGTGTGTGAAAGGTTATTGAGGCAGGAAATAAATCCCAACACCCTGTTCCCCCCACATCCCTTGTCCCGCCCCATGTATCAACAACAACAATAACAGCCGGGTTGACACTCCAGCCGTTTGGAGAACAATCCTTTTAATCGGGGAATAATCCACAGGACACTTTAAAGAAAAGCTGGAGCATTAACCCTGTGCCCCAGTGTAATTCTTCCAAGAAGCATCTGGGACTTATATCACAACATGGGATTAGCTTTCTCCTTGCAAGTACACAAGATCAAAGGGGTTTTCCCGTGCTCTACGGGTTCCCCCGCTCCGTGTCCCTGTGCGTGGCAGGCCGTGTCCCCACCAGCCATGGGACGCGCCTGGGTTTCTGTGAGGAACCAAGACACTTTGATGGGCCCAGCCGAGCTTTCTGTGGGGGCAAAAGGGAGGTTCAGGTCTTGTCTGGGTGGGGAGGGGGTGCGGAATATTTGGGGGGTTTATTCCATCCCCTTTTTGCGCCGCCACGAGTCTCTTCCGGGCATCACGGTCCCAAATTTCGCAGGTCTCCAGCCCGGCAGGGATCAGGGAGGGGGAGACCAGAGCAAGAGCTGATCTTTTCCTGTCCTTGCTCCCTGACTCATCCTGCTCCGGCTCCAGTTTAGGCCGCACTGGTGTTCCTGGGCTGGGTCGTAAAAAGATTTACAAGACACTGTTAAACCAGCAATAAAAACAATTAACTTTAATGGCACCTTGGTTGGGGTTTTTCTCTCTCCTCCTTTTCCCCCAGAGCCTGCAGCAGGCCGAGGGCAGCACCGTGCCTGCTGCTTCCCAGGGACAGCAGTGCCTGCCCGGGGAGGGACCCGGGGGTTGGAGGGACGGCACCCAGCACCCTCCATGGGTGTCTGAGGAGGGGGTCGACTCGGACAGCCTGGGTTTTTGGCAGATTTGGGGTGTCCCCTCCTCTGGCAGTCCCAGAAGAGCTGCTCAACGCTCCCCACGGCAGGGGAAGGGAAGGGAAAGTGTGTGGGAGATGCTTTACTGACCCTTCTTGGTCTAATACCAGTCAAATACCCATTCTGGGCTCCCTTCGCAGCCAGTCAGGGTATTTTTCTTTCTTTCAGATAAGGGAATTAATTTCTAAGAAACTTGAAATGTCAATAGCAGATATAAATCAGAAGTGGTCAGGGGACGAACATTATCCAAAGTGAAGCAATTTACTAAACTCATCCCTTTCCCTTCATCTTTCCCTCCTCCAATGAAAATTAAATTATTAGCCTAGCAGTATAAATGATAGCGTGGCACCAGTTGGAGATGCTGTTTGGGGCGAGTTCATTAGATAGATGGCATAGAGGAAGATTTACAAAAATACAGATAAAAATTGATGTTTACTTCTGCTGATCACCAAGGGGGGGTTATTTGTCAATAATGTGATAGCAAAATATGTTTCTTCTAGTGACAGAAGAGAGGACCTTCTTTTCTTGGAATACTTCTCTATTGGTATTTGAACATCTGGACAAATCGTACAAAACATTGTCTGAAAACAGCATTGCTTCGTTGATCTCAGAAGTTATTAAAAATAAAAGAGCTGGCAACAGAAACGAATCACAAAGTACATTTGGATTTCATATGAAATTTCCACCCTAAAATAAAACTGTACCATTTTACAGAAGATGAGAGATACCATCCAAGTTAGGCTACGTAAAAAAAAAAATATGAAAAAAATAAAAAATCAGCAACGCAAAGGTTTCAAATATTCCTAAATAATCTGTTTCTCCAAAAACTTTGCTGATGGAGAAACCCTGTTTGTGAATACAAAGCCCTCCCGGGCAGAAGGCTGGCGCAGGCAGCGCTGCTGAAGCTGGTGTTCCTGTGCCAAAGCCTTGGGTCTTGCATCTCAGACCCCCGTGAGCTGCACGATGAGAGGCTTCAGCCCTGAGTTCACCTTCAGGAGATGGATAAGGAAGGCCTTGACAGGGGACGGGGTTGACCTGGGTTGAAACCCTTCTTTAGCAGGGCCGCCCGTACCCCTAGGATGAACGGGGACGACGTTTGTCATCCGCTCATCACCCTGCTTCTTAAAAGCCCAGCCGCCTTATTTCTCACGCTCTCAAACGCCGAGGCATCTCATTAGCACACAGAGGCCACCATGCAATTTGCTCTAGGTTTGCGCCTCCAGCTTTGCCTCTGTGCAAATGTCCAGGGAGAGAGAGAGAAGTATAATTACCCGGCTGCAGCTCTGCTGACACAGGGGCAGGGCCACGCCGACAAGCCGCAGCCTGTCAGCCGCTCGGCGCTAACTGTCCGTGGGGCTGCTCTCACCCCATCCCCAGTGGGAAGTCACCCGGGGCAGAGCCTCCTCCTTCCCTTTTCACCCCTCGTAGTAGCTTTTTCTGCCTTGCCCCTTCCTAAAAAAAAAAAAAAAAAAAAGGGGAGGGGACAGTGGCCCTTCAGAAATGCTTTGAAGGCATCACGGTTTGCGGCGCTCTGGAAGAGACAGATTAAAAATAGCTGGAGCACAGTTTTTCTGCAGAGAGAGAATTCCCCCAACGGTGTAGAAACTTTCCTCTGAAATGGGCGTATAAGTTCCTTGCTCATCTCTTTCTTTTTCCCTTTGGGTGCCCTTGCCCTAGAGAGCGGCCGCTGCGGTCGGCTCCGTCTCCGGGCGCTCCTGGCACCCGGGGAGTAAAAGCAGGGACAGGTAGCTGCATGCAATTAAACACCAGGAGTTACCACTTATCAGCGGGGCTGCGTTACCCAGCTGAGTGCGAGCTCTTGGCACGCTCTTGGCCCAGCGATTTCCATCTCTGCCCAGCCCTCTAGTGCTTCCCTTTCTTTTTTTCTTTTTTTTTTTTTTTTCTTTTTTTCCCCTGGGTGTGGATCCCCGAGTTAGTGGTTTAACCCTGGTGACAAGTGGTTTGTTTTCCAGTTACCTCTGCAAACCCCTTAGAAACCAGCTTTTTAGACTCTGAGGCTGGAAAATGCCGCCCCAGCCCGTTCCTGACACAAATAAAACGAGTTTGCCCCAGCTATCTGTAGGGAGCGCGCACGCAGGCAGTTAATGCGGTTCGGCTAACGAGCAGTAACTCGTTAAGTTTCAGTGACTTAGTCCTTTATGTTCGCCTGTCTATAAGGGAGACCACACAGAAGCAGAAAGAGCAGCCGGTTCGCTGTGGCCCCGCTGGCCAGAGTCAAGGGGGAGGTGATAATTATTTGTTTGAGCTCTCCTGGTTTAAGGGGAGTTGCTGTTTGTTTATTTTTAAGCTGATGGGGAGCTGAACTGTGTTTGCCGTGTGGCTTTTAAGCCGGGCCGGCGGGAGAGCAGAAGCGGTCGCCGGCGGGGGCTGCGGGCAGGCTTCGAGCAGCGCATCGGGGTGAGAGACACAGAGGATGGGTGGGATGCAGGGATGGGACCACTCCGGGAGTCGTTTGGACATCTCGGCTAATGATAATGGTGTCCGCGAGGTGTCACATGCGGGGCTGTCAGCAGGCTGGGGAAGACACACACCCCTGACAACTCTCTCTCGGGTGAGAGGGGGATTAAGGGGTGGGTTTATGGCATTCAAGCGTCCTTCTTCCCTAACTTCACGACAGATAGCTGAAAGGAATAACAGGTATTCTGTTTCCTCGCGCTGCTGCCGCTAGAGCTCTCGGCGAAAGGGAGACAAAGCCCAGGCTTATCTCCTAAGCGTTTCCCACTGCCTCGCTTAGCTCTTTGGCTCCTCTAATTCCAGCTGTAGGCCCCCTAACTCTCCTCCGGTGTTGTAGATGGGGCTGGAGACAAGACCGAGCACTTTGCAGGACCCGCAGGTGGAGAGACCCCACAGCTTGACCCACGTCCCCATCGCCCGCTCCCGTGTAGGTGTAGGGCCGTACGGAGCCACACATGCCGCAGGTCAGGAAAAAGCTGGAGCTGTGGATCAGGCTGCTCCTGGCTTGCAGGACACTCGAGGTTCTCTCTCACCAGCCCAGTGTTTCTGCCGGTAACTTGAGCCCAAACTTTCTTATCGCCTCCCACGGGAAGGCAACGGCAGCGTCACGCGTAACTCCTTGGGGCAGGAGAACAACAACATTGGATCGCTGCTTTAAAAAGCCAGCGGCAGATAGGCTTTTCTGCTTTTTCCTTTGCTGGTTGTACGAGCGCTACGACTTAGAGAGGGGGGAGGAAAAACCCAACACGCATTTGAGACAGGCTTGAAACAACTGCACTCTGCTGGAAGAGCGTGTGTGTGAGATATGGAGTAGATTACAGCTTGACATGGCACGTAAAAACACTCTTTCCTTTTAACACCTTTATTGCGAGTTTTAAAGGGTAATCAAAATATGTTCTTAGCTGTTTGCCCCTCTGCTATAAAAGGACACGCATACCTGTGAAATCCTATGACCTACAAATAGTAAAAATTGTGTACTTTTTGCGCCGGTGACCTTTTGAGTGAGGCTACATAAATAAAACGGAAGCGAAGTGTTGGAGATGCATTGTAGAACAGGAGGGCGGTGGGGACAGTGCTGGTTTCTACCAAAGCGAGTGAAAAAAACTGTCACGAGCATTTGATTTAGGAAAATGAATCCAGTCCCAAGGTCGCATGGTTTCTCCAAAGTCAGTGGAATGATGCCAGTGTGTGTTTGGCCTCAGAGAAATGCGCAATCCTGCTCGGAGGAAGGCACCTGTGTGTGCTCTTAGGTCCTTCCCTGCCTCTCAAATCTCCACTTCCCTGCCTCTCAAATCTCCATCCCAAGGTTTTCTTTACTGCTTTGTCTCTGGGAGGTCTGGATAGATGGATTCAGATCTGATGGGTTTAGAGAGAAGTAAAAGAATGGGTGGAAATTCATCTATTTTATTTATTTTTATATATATATATATATATATAAAAAACCCAAATGATGGCTACTAAGGCTCCTGCCACCACGGCCCTGTGACTGCAGCCAAAGGGAGGTTCCATCTGGCAGTGAGTTGCCGTTCCTCCCAGTTTGCCCGTTCCTGCTTCCCCTCAGTGCCCTGCAGAGCCCCCCCTGCCCATATTCCCAGGATAGAGCCTTTCCATGGCAGTCGGTGACAGCTCAGAGTGACTCTGCCACCGGGTCCCCGACAGCCGTCGCTCGGGGCAGGAGGGAAGGGCAGCGAGATTCCCCTCCCTGCAAACTCCGTTCCCTTTGGTATTATTTTTATTCCTGTTACTTTGTGGGTTCTTTTTTTTTTTTTTTTTTTTTTATCTTTTTTCCCCCCTGAGTCAAACTCAATGAAAGTCTGAGAATGAAGTCGAACAAGTGAATTTTGTGGCCTTGCCTGCACGAGGTCATGAGATTTTGCAAGAGAGCCGGGGCTGGAATGCCTTGAGCTCTCGACGGCAGCGCCGCGCTTTGATTCCTCAGGCACACTGTGGCTCGGGCGGGCGGTTTTTAGTAAACAGGGCTCACACAGGTACCTGGCCCTGCCTTGACGTGGTGTTTGGAAAAAGGTGCGGGAGCGGTGGTAGCACTGGTTCAGCCGGATGGAGTCTGACTCCATCCCTCTGTCTGGAAACGAAGCAAATGCCTCTGCCCCCACTATCAGCTCTGCGCATCATATGATTCATGCTCGAGGAGTCCCAGAATTACAGCTGTAAGGCACATTGTGGTTAGGCTCACTAAAATCATTCTGTCATAAAAGGGCTGGCCTTGTTGGGTGCACTGGGGAGGGAAAAAAAAACCAAAATAAAAAAAATAGAAAGACTCACAAAGACGAGGCAGGCAACCAGCCATCTTGTGCAATCAATATTCCTGCAACCGTTTCCTTACTGGGAGTCCGGTTCTTTTAAAATGCCAAGCACCTCCTCGCTGGGAGCAGCCGCCTGGCTCTTCCCCGGGGGCACGGGGAGGGCACGGACCCACCGAGAACATCCGTTGCCGCCTTTCATGCCCATGCAGCAGCCGCGTCCAGCCTTCCCCTTCCCTCGGCATGCCTAAAATGTATCAATTTTCATTTGTTCCCCAATTATCCTGAGATCGCGTGACTTGATTAAAGGCTGGTTGAAACGTACAGTGCAATCTGGTTCATCTCCACACTGCTCTTTTTTTTATTATTATTATTATTATTATTTCCACGGATAACGAGGGGCTGGACTTGGTGTGAAGGATCTTTTCCAAGCCTGCGTCTCGGAGCGGAGCTGCCGAGGAAGGGGGCAGCCAGCGTGCGGAAAGCATCCCAGGTAGTCGATGTTTCCCTGTGTTTGGGAAGTGGGAAAAGGGCACTTCACAGTCGCCTTTTCTACATCTGTTTTGGTAAAAGATGCCTCGAGTTTGCTCGTGTGCCCTGTGCCACCTGCAGGGGCTCAGCATCTCCTCGCAGCGTGTGGGAGAATCGTTTCGGTGCCAAGTAAATCCTCGTCCTCCCTCCTTGCAAAGCACCTTTGGGCTCAGGAGGGCTCGTTGCCCGAGTCGCAGGCTGGCCCTGGCCGGCTCAGCGAGCAAAGGCTTAGGGGGGGGTCCCCGGGGGCAACGGGAGCAGGTCTGGAGTGGGTGGCAGGACCACTTCTCTCTCATCGCTTGCAAACTCAAGGGCCTGAATTAGGAAAGCCCAGTTGAGGCTGGTATCTGGCTGCTGGTCAGCTTTATTTACTGGTAGCCCACCCTTCTGTACGATACTCCTGGATCCCCCTGGTATTTACAAGCGTTTTCGACTTCACTAAATAGTTTTTAATTGCCAGGGAAGCACCCTGCTTGCCTTCTCCCATGGGTGTTTCTCAGGCGGTGGGTCGCGCCCCGTAGGAGCTCAAGAAAGAGGCAGCCGGCGACGGGAGGGAGAAGTGAGGGGGAGGGAATCGCTGAAAACTTTATGGCAATCGAAAGCCAAAAAAATCCTGCTCCTCCGCTTTCCCCGGTGCCAGGGATTCTCTGTCAGTGCGCTCCTGAAATGCCTGCCCGCGGAGGGAGTGTGGGGACGGAGAGGTGTCACTGAAATGTTTCTCTCCTTACTTTGATGGGGAAAGAATGGGACTAATAACACTTTTTGCTTTTCTTTCCCACCCCACGCACCCACACCCCCCGAAGTAATCGAAAGAGTCTGATGGGTTGTCCTAGATCGGACTCTTCTCTGCAGCACAGGCAGGCAATGGGTGCAGGATCGACGTTGTTAGTATGCTTCTGTTTATTATTCTACCAGGTCTAATTGCTATTAGTCATAAAGTCATACTACAGTTAACCACTTTCCAAATTCATCCTGGGGACACCTCTCCTAAATTATTTCCATGCTGGTCATTTGCCATTTATTTCCTTCTCCTCTGTTTTCTGTCTCAACAAGTTTTTAATCTATGACAGCACTTTATCTCCCAACCCCATGATTATAAAATTTCCTTCAGAGACTCTACTGAAGGGCTTTATCAAAAGCCCTTTGAACCTCTCCATAAATTAGAATCTCTGTTCTCCTTTTCCTACTATTTTGTTAACTCTTTCAGGGGTTGATAGGGAAAAGGAAGGTTGAATTCACCTTTACTGGGACCAGATTCCCCTCGCTTTTCCTTTACTCACAGCGGTTAATTTACATCACTATTTTGGCGCTATTGTTTCTTTTTATCACCCCTCTCTCTCCCTGCCCGACACATCCAGATCCCTGGCTTGGGACCACATGTTGGTGCCCTCTTAATTGGGGTACGGCCTTGACTGAGCTCACAGCTCCCCTCTCCTCTACCTGGCACTAGGGATTTATAACGTGGAGCCCATCCTGCTGGTGCTCCATGAGCAGAGCCCTGGCTGCTGGGGAACCATCCTGACCTACTCCAGCCCTGCATTTATTTATTTTTTTTTCTTGGCAACAGACCTTTCATTCTCACAAGTATTTGGTGTTCTCAGATGGTCTTCTCTTGGTATTTCTCCCTGTGCTGCTCTTTGGCTGCTGCCCGGCTTCTGGGTTTGATAGGAGGTGGCCCTTGCTCCCTGGCGTGATGAACAGATCAAAGGGGTAGGTAGGAATGAGCTTGTCTGAAGGCCGGAGCGTTGGACTGGCGCTCTGGAGCCATGGATTATTTCTCCCTGCCCTCTATTCTTGACCAGATAAGTAACCCGGGGTGAGTCAGTTCAATTGGCTTTAACCCTCCCATTTTCCCTCCCACACTCTTTCTGTCTCCGCAGCTTAGGTTTTAATATATCTAGTGCAGGAAATTGTCTCTCCCTGTGTGTTTGCCCAGCGCCTATTGCGATGAGATCCTGGAGGAAAAAATCATAAGTCAACTTGGAAATCTCTTCCTTGAATATCTGAATCTCCTTTCCTTCTTTGATGGATTCTTTCCTGCAGCTTCTTCTCTGGCTGCATGTGGATAATACACAATTATTCCCTTTTTCTTTTTTTTTCAGACAGTTGCTAAGAAAAGGAGAGTTAAGTGGCCTTAAACTTCCCCTCCATCCCCTTCCCCTAGTACCTTTTGAATGCAAATGGTGGTTTCGGTCAAAGTTGAGCAAAGGTTGAAGGTTTTCTAAAACTTATGTGAAAATAGATAGCAGTAGGATGGAGGAGGAGACCATTAGTGATTCCCACCAAAGCAGTGGGCGTTAAAGCAAGCGCTGATTTCTGGGTAGAGGTCTGAGGATCCGCGCTGGGGGCAGCTGCTTGGTACCCAGAGTAGGTGATAAAGCTGTTACTGGTGTCCAGGCATTAGTGGATGCTGGAGAAACCACTCAACAGAGAGCCCATCCCTTGCGCAGAACCCTTGGGGCCAAAACAGGGATGAATTCATGCCTGAGCCTTAGTGGGACTGAGTTGAAAGGGGAAATCAACCGTGGATGCAGATCTGCTGGAAACCAGGCCGCGCTTGTTCTGTTCTGGTGCTCGTGGCCCTACGTGATTCTTGCAACAGAGGTGTCTCCTGGCGAGCGCGGGCACTGAGCCTCCTCTGAAGCTGTTTGGAAATACCTCCCTTCCTCCCACCCTTGGCCCACACACTGAGCTCTCGGGCAGAAGAGGGGGAAGATATTACCTGCTTTTCTATTTTCCCCTCTAGATATCTCTTCAAGGGAAGTGCAGAAAGGTTGAGATTTGGGACTCATTAATAGCACACCCTATTATCAGCTGAGTGTAACAAACCACCAGTTTTGGATGCCCTGATTTTTTCTGAGTGGGTGGTTTGGAAAGATGATGGAGTTGACTTTCTGGAGCGCTGCAAAATCCTTCCGCCAAATATTTGGCTGCTCAGCAGCCCTGAATACTGAAGCCTTTAGGGCATTTTTGAGTTGGGAGTGTGGAAAACGAGGAACCCTGAATGAACAGACTCGTGAAAATTAGAGGTTCCTCTCTGCTGTGCCTCAGTTTACTCATAAGTAAATTGGGCAAAGTAATCCTTGGGCTTTTTGCCTCAGGGGCCCCCGAGTCAAAATTCTTCATGCTTCAAAGTCCTTGAAGGCACTTGAATGAAAGACTCCGGACCCGGTAATTACAGAGCGTTGCTCTTGCATGAGGCTATGAGATAGGGAAACCTTTGCCAGCCAGGGTTTGGAGGAGAAAATCAACCTCGCCGCTGCCAAACCCTCCCAGGGGAAAATGGAAGATTTACTGTTGCGAGCGTCAAAATCAGCTGTTGTCATTTAAGGCCATCACAAATGGATTTTGCGGCAAGACTTTATTTGCACAAACCTGGCTACCAGGAGGGAAGAGCAGCCCTGCCAAAGCCAGACTGTTGGTGGTGGGATTTGCATAGGAGCAGGTTAGGAGGCAGCAGCGCCTGCCCGGCCGAAGACAACTCAGCTCGAGCAACCCAGCCAAGCTCGGCGCGTTTCCCTAAGCTGGATTTTTTGGCTTCTTTCCTTGAAAAACATCTTCTCGGGGAGAGAGAGAGAGAAAGGAGGTCAGCTATGTCAGAGGATGTTTTGCCTGTCTCCCTTAGGACTCGGTTATGGATTTAACAAGAGATTTCCTTAAAGCCCTGGGAAAAAAGCAGGCTTCAAATTGTAGGTCAAAGCTGTGATTCACCCCTTCGTTTCTGCTTTACTTCGGGAGGGAGGAGAAGTAATTTCGGTCAGTTCTACCCTGTGCAGGGGCATCTCCACGCCGTGCTGGCTCTGACCAGGACGTGGGATGCGGGAGGGGGGTAGGAGCAGGGCTCTTCTGCCTACACTGCTGCATCTCGTCCCTCTTGCCCTTGAAGAGGGAGATGTGGCCCTCAGAGGTTGATTTTCATCCCCTGTGCAGCGCCTGGCATTGGAGATAGACTAGAGAGGAGAAGATAGAGTGTCTGATATTGTCACTCTTGCCTCTGCAAAGGCATGAAACATGCCTCGGGTCTTTCCTTTGCTTGACTATAGGAAAAGCTACAAGACCCCTCACAGCTCATTCTGCTGAAACCTCTTTTAGAAGTGCCATTCAGAAGCTTTCTGCATCAAGGAAGATGTCAGCGCAAGATGATAAATGATGAGGTGCCTGCATTATTGCTAAGGGCCCATTAAAAATGAGACACCTTTGAATTCACGGGGTAATAACAGGCACGGGGAATGGGTTATTGGTCTCTTTTTTCAGCAGAGAAATGATAAATGTTCCTGTGGAAAGAAGTGCCACACCCCCTCGAGCAAGACACCCTTCCCTCTCCCATCAAAATTCCTAGGTCAAAGGAAAGGGTTTGATTTCACTGTTAACACTCAGCCAGGAGAAATATGCGCGAGGTGCGAAAACCACCTGTTCTGGGTGCAAAGCTGGCAGGGGAGATGTGCAAAGAGCGAAGGCTGTGAGGCAATTTGGCTGTCACTCATCTTCTCAGGAGCTTAGGAGTGATATGTGTGTGTGTGTGTGGATGTGGGGATGTGTGTGTGCAAGGCGCACACGCGCCTCTAGGAAAAGTATCACTTGTGGTGAAAAGTGCAAACGGCTTCTTTCACCGTTTCCTTTCTTTAAAAAGGCCAAAAAAAAAAAAAATATCAAGAGTTGCCTCATTGCAACAAAAAAAAAAAAAAGGAATTAAAAAAAAATCTTGGGTCAATATTTTTTTGCCCATCTACTTGCAAGGGGCTGAGCGTGGCCCTTGGAAATCCCAGCGCTGATGACTTTGCTCAATGCTAATCTCTAGGTCTTTTGATCTTTATACATTTAGGGCTTGACCTGACGTCTGGAGAAATTAATGGGAGCCTTTCTCTCTCTCTCAGTGGGTATGAGCTTAGGGACTGATTAATTGATTTTTAGGTTTGTTGACTGTGCCTATATCATGGACTCAAAGTACACCATTAAAGTTTAATGAAATATTAAAATAGGATATTTGTTGACAAGAGTGACCCTTTGTGTCATGCAAGAAAAACTGCACATTCGGAAGTGTCTTCTGAATGTCCTTCACTTCCTCCAAACCTGATGTTTCCCAGCCATGTGCTCCATCTTCAGGGCTTCTTTGGCTGGACAAAACTATCTGATCGTGGCAGGTCTTGAGCAGGCTTAGAAAATGTCTGAGGTTTCTGAGCACACCCTTTTCCGTGCCTGGAAATTATGCCTCGGCTGAACGCATCCAGACTTCCCAGACATGGTCATTGAATATATGCAGATGGGTTGTGTCTCGGAGAGATGCAGGGAGCCCAGCGCTGCTGGGACGCCTTGGATATGTTGTCTGTGCTCTACAAGAAGGGGAGCGGTGGTAGGAAGGAAATCCAGCGTGTCTGGGATCTGGCAGGTCAGAACATGCATGAATTCCCATCTGGGAAATCCTTGATGGAAAAAAACAAATGGATCTCCACCAGGAGGTGACCACATCCAGGCTTTGGTAAATGGAGGTGAGAAGTGGGTTGTCTCACTGAGGGCCTCTCACCGAGCAAAGCCTGCTGTCAGCACTCTCCCCTCTGCAACCTCCTCCTGGTCTAAACTCCAACGCCTCCAGTCATCCCAGCATGCAGGGGGAGAAGTGGTCTCTGGGAGAGCCAGGGTCCGGGTCATTTAAAGCAATGAAGACAAGACCTTGAACTTGACTTTGTGGTTGGTCCAAGATCACCGAACGCAGGCGTGATGCACCCTCTGTCTGAAATTCTGGCCAGCAATGGCTGAGTTAGTACCTCCGTGGGGTGATGCACCATGGCGTCTGACCCTGCCTGGTCGCGCACCTGGATTGATGCCTTAAAATGTCGCTCCGTCAACTCCAGAGTGACTGGAAAAGAGACCATTCATTGTATTCCGTCCTCTTCTTCCTCCCTGCTAATCCCAAAGAGCATCTCTGCCTCTTCCCCCCAAAAGGCATTTACCCCGCAGAGTAAATACGCAAATGGCCGAGCTGAAGCATTCACGTTGCAGATGGGGAACCAGCAAACCAGCCGTGCTTCTGCTCCGCTGCCGCTGCTCCCCCGGCATTGTTATCCGGCCACTGGCTCTTGCCTTGGTTGCGCTCATTGCTCCTCACCTGCAAAAAGTGGTATCCAAAAAAAAAATTTAATGGAAAAGCAAAAATCAGCCAAACCCGTATTTTTTTAAAAAAGTTTCCAAAGGATATTCTTGGCCTCATCGCTTCCTGCAATCTCTTTGCCGGCAGAATCATCCCAGTAAGCCCCAGCCTCCGAAAGGGAATGCAGCAGGGAGAGTCCCCCCTGCTCCTTCCAGGCCGTGAAAGGTTTAACTCCTCTCCCCTTCATGATATCCTCGTCCGTCTTCTTCACTGGGGTGAGTTTTACCATGGAAGATGTTGTCTCATGGTTGCTGCACGAGGGTGGTGTGTATCGTAGGTGAAATGGTGAGTTATTAATCTCCATTATCCTCGGGAAGGCGCTCCGAAGTCGCACAGACCGTTTTTCAGGCCGGAGAATCGCAGCTCGGCTATTAAGAGGAAGCAAGCTGTGAAATCTCTCTCCAGGCATCTGAAGAAGCCTGAAGAGATTTTCAGAAGTGCCGAACCCTTAGATGTTCCCAAAGATTTTGGAGGAATCTCGAGTGCTTGCCTTCTGGCTATAACCCCAGCCCAGGGCTTAGGGCTGTGGCCGCGAGCAGAGGGACCTGTTTGCAAATCCCTGCGCTTGCCTCATGTGGGGCAGGTTCTCTATACTTTCCTACCCCCGGGGAGGCAAGAGTCCTCCTGTGAGGCATTCCCAGTCTTTTCTGTTGAAACTCTTTGAGTTTGTGTAATTGGGAAATCATGGTTGGAATGAACCTAAGAATAGGCATGGGGAAATGAGAAACCTTCTCTGGTGTTTTGGTTTTTTTTTTGTAAGAGCAGGTGATTTTGGCTCCGTTGCCTATCGCAGGAGAAGAGTTGCAGCTGGAGATCCTGAGCTGAACGTGGCATCTATCAAACTTTAGATGAAGATGTTTAGAGCAGCTTAGGACCTGGTGTTTCTTCTGTGCGTGGCATCCTACCTCCTGTGTACCCCGTGTCTGAGCACTTCGTTGCCCAGGAGCTCTGTCCTGGGAACGTGGGCATCTAATGTGGGCAGGTGGGACCCATCAGGAGACCTCAGTTACGTACTGCCGTGTCATGGGGCTTTTATATTTGACTCTAGGAATATAACTTAAGGCACCCGTGCTGGAAGAGAGTGTCCAAAGGTCCTGTTAAGTGCTGTTTGCGTGAAGTTTGGTGATGAGACGTTGGGCTGTGTTGCTTGCTCACAAGACGTTTTTGACTAGGGGTTACCAAAACTCATTCCACCATTTTACAGAGGGGACGGGACCCTCAGCAACACCCCCCATGCCCTCAGCCTGAACGGCTGCAGCCAGCTCTTCGTCCAGGAGTGCTGAATGCGGGGCTGAGTGGTCCTGGCTCCACCAGACGCCACACTTGAGAGCCGGCTTTGAGGAGGGCTTTCAGCAGGCACTAGGAGGTGGCAACAGGCCCTTGGGTTGGGAGATGGGGAATGCAGCCTTTGTCCTCTCCACAGATGAAGATGGTAGCTGGGTCTGGCCCAGATTCCAGAGGCATCTGGACAGCCTCTGTCATCGAGGTGGGATGGTTGGTGGGGGGGAGGGGGACAGGACATAAGGGGGGTTGTCTCCCCCTCTGCCTTCTTGGCTGGGAGGGGACAGCTAAGAATTGGAGGAGGCCAGCGATGAAACGGCATCGCCTGGCTGTCCCCACAGGTATAGCGGGGAGGCTGTAGCGTGGTGGCTGTGGAGCCTGGGCATCCTGCGCCACCAAGGAGGTGCCAAGAAGGGGCTCCACGGGATCGGCTGCGATATTTGTCTTTCTGGGGCAGGGGGTGGTTGGGGGGAGCGTATCAATGGGGGCGATCTCTCTGTGCCTCATGTCGTACCGTAAGAAAAAGGGGAAAGGGAGCGAGAAGTGGGAGTGGGGGGTGGAAACAGAGAGAAAGAAAGGAAGAAAAAAAAAAAACAACAAAAAAGCAGAGTGAACCTGCTGGCTTCCCCAGACTGTGCGGCACCACTGGTCATTTCTGTAGGCTATAGGGGTTGTCAGAGTAAGCTGTAAGGACAGGTGTAAATCTGTCCTGTCATTCCACCCTTCCAGCATCTTCTCACCTGAAGGGCTCCCATTTATTGCAGAGAGCAAGCAAATAAAGCCAGCCATTGCTTTGGCTCTCAAAGGGCATGAAAAGCCACCCCATGCTGCCGGTTAACCTCCATCCTCTGCCTTTCCCCTCCTTGGTGGGGCTTTTACAGCCAGCCTGAAAGTAACCCCCCCCCCCCCCCGCCCCAAGCTGTTTGTTAAAGCAAAGCAAATAAGGGCTATTGCAGCTCAGACCAAAATCCACTTGTTTGCAGTCTGATTTTTAACTGTCATTCCCGGCAGAGAGAGGGCAGGGGGAAGGCTGGAGGCTGGCCCCAGCCCAGGGCAAGAGGGGCCATTTGTCTGCCAGGAGGAGAGGGGTTTCGGCAGCTTCAGGGCGCTCTGGGGCAGCCGGGGAGGGATGCTACGGGCCTTTCTGAATCAGGGGAACATCTGCGAAACGACCCCAAAGCGTGTGTCAGGTGGGGACGTGACCCCTGGATGCGGTTTCCCTGCTTGGCCAGGCAAGGCGGGTCCCTTCTCCCAGCTCCTTCCTCTCCTCCTCTTCTTCCCTTTGCAAATCATGCCGTTGATTTTTGTCCTGAAACCTGGAGCGAGGCTTTTCTCTCCCTCTTTAAGAAGCCATCCCCAGCATCAGTCTCCCCATGGTTTTCATTAAGAAGGGGATGGTGTGTTTCCCATCAAGAACGACTTTAATCTTGACTGAGTTCTGAAAGCTAAGGGTTTGCAGTTTTCTTCGGCCACCTTTGATTATTACTTCTTCTTGTTTTCCAACTCAATATTATAGATCCTCCCTCCCGGCTGAAGTCCTTAATGGCCCAGTCCATCCCCACTCCCCCAAGTACCCATTCTGTGGATGTAGCAAACTCTAATTAATTATAACTTATCTCATGACTTGTCAGCATCACATGTTTGATCCTGTTTAGAAACCATATTCCCAGGGGACGGAAAGACTCGGGAGTAGGTTGATGCTACTCAACAGTGATTTAATGGACGCATTAATGCCGAGACAGATAACTGTGTAGCCATGTTAAGTAATACATCAAGAATCTTTCCAGAGAGGCAACTTTACAGGTCACTGCAGAACTGCTAACTGATATTAACCCGCTTTGCATTGTGCTGTGCGTATGGGCGCTGGGAGTTCACACACTTTCTTTTGTTTGTTTTTTTTTTCGAGCAGCCTCTTCCCATTCCCCCCTGGAAGCGATGGAGATATTAGACGCCTAATGACAATGTTTCACACGCGGGGGTGGGGTGAAGAAGGACAACAGGCTTGTTAGCCGGGTTGATTTTAAGCACACCCAATTACTGGCCCGGAGGAGGCCGGGAGCAGAGGCTGCTGCCCGACCGCGGAGATGCTCCGGGGCTGTGCTGGCTTGTCGCCGGCCCCGCGGTGACCGCTCGGGAGGTGTGGGAGATGAAGGGCAGCTCCCGGGCACGGACGGGGACGCGGTGTTTTGTTGGTTGTGGTTTTTGTTTTTTTTTTTTTTTTTTTTGTAAAGCTTCCCTTCCGAAAAGCCCAGCGATATTCTCCTTTCTCCACCCCGGGAGGGTTCCCCTCTGCCCCCTGCTCCGGGAGGGATGCCCGGCGCAGCCCCCCCCGGGGAGCTGCTGCCATCCCCGGTCTGTCAAGCTCCGTCTCGGGATGGGGCGGGTGGGAGGGAGGGGGACGAGGACGACGGGGACTTGCCCCGGTGGCCCTGGAGGCCTGTGAGGTGGCCGGGAGGACGGTAGCGGTGCCGGGGAGCGGCTGGGGAGGTTGGTGTCCCCGAGGCTCGTTCTTGCTCAGCCCCGGAGCGGGGTGCGGTGTGCCCGGAGGACGGGGATCACCCTCTGGCCCCGCCGCTAGCTACAGCAGCGGGGTGCAGCCGATTTTGCCAGCGGGAAAGGTCCGTTTGTCCGTCCCTCGGGCTCTCCCAACCCCACGCGGGATGGTGGGGTACCTGGCCCCGCGGTCCTACCATAACCATCTCCTCCCTGCCCGCCAGAGCCCCCGCTCTCCGCTGCCACCCGGTCCGGTCCCTCCGGGTTACCGGAGCCTGGGACACGGACCCGACCCCCGACAGATCTCCCCACAGAGACCCCTCGCTTTGTGCCCCCGTCCGGCAGGACAGCGGGGTCCCCTCCCCACCCGGGAGCGCGGAAAGCGGCTCGGGGTGGGGGGGCACCCCCACCTAGCTGTGAGTTCCCGTGGGCTGAGGGCTCCCCCTCTCTGCTCCCCTCGCTCCAGCCCGGCCAGGCTCCACGGTGGCCCCGAGCAGCAACCGGGGGACCTCGGCGTGCGGCGGCCGCCCCCGGAGCCCCCGTGCTCGGGTCACCGGCACGGCGGGGAGTAATATTTGCCTTCGATGCCGAAAGTTTCCCCCCCGGCCCCCCGTAAGGACTCCTCTCCCGCGGCTGGAGGGAAGGTGCTGCGGATCCCTCGCTCATTCCCGTCTCTTTTTCCCTCTTTCCCCCTTCCCGCCAGCCGGGACCCTTCAGGGCAGGCGGCGGAGGGAGGAGGAGTGCCTGGGAATTCACCTTGCTGAGAGCGAAGGGAAAAGCCCTTGCTCCAGCCGGGGTGACACCCTGGTAGGACCCCCCCCCTGACCCGGGCCCGCGGGGCTCCGCGCCTGCCCGCCCGGGGAGCCCCACTCCTGGCTGCTGGGACCAGGGAGGCTAGCGAGTGACAAAACCGTGACTTCCTTGAGGAAAGCAGGCCGGGAAGGAGGAGAAAACCAGCCGGCCGGTGCCAGGGGAGCGGCGGGGAGCGGCGGCCGAGGCTGCTCCGCAGGCGGGCGGCAGGGACCGCCCCGTCCAGCTCCGCGGGGAAAACTGCCTCCGGACACGGGCCCGGCTCCTTCCCTTCCCCTTCGGGGAAAAAACAGAGCCCGGGGGAAGGTGGAGAACCAGCCCTTCAAATACAAGCACGGCCGAAGCCACACGTGTCCGGCTGGGGACCGGCCGCGGGTAGCCCCGGTTCCGGGGGGCTCCGCCGCCGCCGCCTCCCAGTTCTTCGGACGGTTTCACCCACTCGAGAAACGGGGTCTATTTTTATTTATGTATTCCCCTCTCTCTCTCTCTCTCTCTCTCTTTCGGCCCGGCGTCTTGCGGCGGCGGCCCGTTTGCAGGGCGGAGGGAAGGGAAGGTGGTGTGGTTTGCCCAGGTTGCGAGGGGAGGGTTGTGTGCCACTGTTGATTAAACTCCCTCCCCGAAAGATGGTATCCGACATGAGATAATGAGGCTCCGTGACCGGCCCCAGGTTCCCTTTAAGTTTTCCCATGGACTCGAGCTGTCGCCAGTTCACAAAACGACAGTGTAAGACAGCACCACGCTACTCAGATCCAATTTACGGCGCACAAAAGCTGATCCCCAAATCCCCACTAACAAACCGGGGACCCGCAGACAATTCCGATAATGTTTAGTTTTTATTCATTTCTCGACTAATTAACTGGAATCCCACCTCCTCTCCACCACCCCCCCTTCACCCCCCTCCCCTCTTGACAGTGCCCAATTAATCCGCAATGTATGTCAAAGGTCTGGAACCCACTGTAAACTGGTGAACCTTTGCAAAGATTTGTGTGTCTCTATATTGATCTGATTAGGACCGGGATGCTTTTTCCTCGCTATTACGGCGTGCAAGATAAAAAATGTCGCTTTTTTTTTTTTTTTTTTTTTGTCCTAAAAGCTTTACTTTCCCCAACTCTAATAGGATTTCTCCAAGGCGCCTTCAAACCTCCCTGGGTGCTCGTGAAAAGACTTGGGTTGCTTCTTTTTTTTTTTTTATTTTTTAATTTTTTGGGTTTTTTTTTTTATCAAGGGCTCCAAAGGGAATCGAGCGAAAATGAAGTTATCTGCGAGACAGGAGGGGGAGCGTGTGTGATGGGGTGTGTGTGTGTGTGTGTGTGCGTTTAAACTCAACCTGGATTCGCTGTGAAATGTCTCGTCTTGCAAAATAGACAGGAGCGGGGAGGGATGGGGGGGGGGGTAAAGCTTTTTTTTTTTTTTTGGGGGGGTGTGGGGGGGATAAACCTGTTTTGGGGGAGAGGCTCGGTTGGTGGAGGGGCCGGGGAGCGCGGCTCCCGTCCCCGCCGGCCGGGGGCTACCGCCCGCCCCGCTCCGCCGTCGCTGGGGCAGCTCGTTTCTAATCTTCGAAGGGAGCGAATATAAAAGAGGAATTTATTAGCTTTCAGGCCATCAGAGGAATAAACATTGATTTTATTGACCTAATTATGGGCCAAATGACTCCTTCCATCGATCACGTAAAATACTTCATTTGGAGCAAAACAGGCGCGGGCGCCCGGAGGCGGGGAGGAGAAGCGGGTGGATGTGCTGCAAAAGGGAAAGAAAAGCAAAAGCTAGAAAAATGTATGGGGGGGGGGGGGGGGGGGTTAATGCAGTTAACGTGCCCGTCGCGCTGGAGCTCAAGCCCTGTCTCCCAGACGTTACAGTGCGGATGTTTTGCAAACTAAAGCTTTTATGTCGAATTCCAATCCGGCCAGTCAATTTGGCTAAAATAGCATTAAACAAATGGACAGCCGTTTATTTATATTCCTACACACACACACGCTGTATTT